>NW_012150208.1:1340673-1406642 GCF_000956105.1 Propithecus coquereli | reverse complement strand
TTTTTAATTTAATTTTTTTAAGTTTACAAATAGGAATTGTACATACTCAGAGAGTACAGAGTGATGTTTTGATATATGTAATGTACGGTGAACAGGGTAATCAGCATACCCGTCATATCAAACATTTATCATTTCTTCGTGTTGGGAATGAACGTTCAATATCCTCCTTCTAGCTATTTGAAACTATGTATCATTGTTAACTATAGTCATCCTACAGTGGTATTGAACACTGGAACTATTCCTCCCATCTAGCTATAATTTTATATCCTTTAGCAAATCTCTCCCTGTCCGCCGCCCAGCCCTGCTCCCCCTCCCGGCCTGCAGCATCCTCTGACGATGGTCTCATATTCTACCGCGTCCACGCTGGAAACCAAAGGTGGGAATGGTGGCGACTGTCCCCCCTAATTTCGGGCAGTACAGAACGGTCGTCTTGCCAGCACCATCCAATCCAGCCCTGCAAATGCGCATCTGCGTCTGGGCGGAGAGGCCCGCGAGAGGCAGCGAGGCCGCGCGGTGGGCGGCGGAGTTGGGCATCCCGGGCGCGTCCGCTCCCGCCGGGCACAGAATCGCCCGCCCAGCACTTTGAAGCTGTTAGGCCGCTGTCTTCTGTAACCTGTGTCACTGATGAGAGGTCTACTATTAGTCGCACTGTCACACTTGTTTTTCTATAATTCGGGATATTTACAAGGATCTTCTTTCTAAATTATCGCCTTTACCATTCCTCAGTTCCCTTCTCGTGGCGTGCCTGTTAGGCGGCTGCTAGACCCTCTCACCTGATCTGCACCTTATCTGCTGTTTTCCTTCTCAGTATTCCTCGATCTCTCTGTTCTGTGTTCCGGGAGCTCTCCTTATTAATCAACACAGTGATTAATGTGCTCTTTGAACTATCCCATCAGTGTTGTTCTTTTTTTCTTGTATTGCATTTTTGTTTCAAAAAGAATATATTTTATTTCCAAGATATTATATAAGTTCCTTTTTAGCTAACTTATTCTTGTTTCATTTCTACTTGTTTAATAACTTCTTGTTCTATTTTGGCTTTATAGAAAAGAAGGCACTGTGGCTTCTTTTATCTTTTTTTTTTTAATTGCGGTAAAATACACCTAACATAAAATTTACCATCCTAACCATTTAAGTTTACAGTTAAGTAGTGTTAAGTATATTCACATGGTTGGGATCCCTTATCTTTCAAAAATATCTTTAATACACTTTTTAAAGTCTTTTTCTCTAGTTCAACAGTGAGCTAATGTTTTTATTTTTTTATTTCATTTGTTATCGATCTTAGCATTAGATATCTGTGTTTTGGAATATCGTTTGGCACACTCCATTTCATTCGGAACTTTCGGTTTTCTTTTCTGTTTTCTTTGTCTTATCCCTTTCCTCTTTCCTCTCTCTCTCCCTGCCTCCTCCCAGTTTATTCTTGGGCTCACACCGCTTTTCTAGCAGGTCTCTTACTGCCTCCCCTCAGCCATCTAGGCTGGCAACCCAGAATCAGCATTTATGATGGATGTTACAAATTAATTCTCTGAAGTAATGTTGGATGTTTGGGACCTCTAATTATAGCATTTCAGACTATTTTACCATTCAGAAATTAATCTTATAATGACCAGTCCATGCATGGGGAAAACAGGTGCCAGACAAATCAGCCATCGTCTAACTCACTATTTTTCTCTTCTTGTTTTGTTCCAGATATATTTATCGATATTTAACTAAAGATGTGTCTTTACATTTCTTTTATATTTAATATATTGTTATCATGTGTTTGGAGGAGAAAAGACTTTCCATTTTGACCTAGAAGTTAGCATATTAATAATATTAATATAAATAAATATGGCAGATAAGAATCCAGCCCGATCTCACTGATAAAATTCCTAACATACCTCCATTAAACTTCCTATCATCTTAACATGATAGTTTTTAATTCAACTCAACACTATCCCATCATCACCCTAATGAAGTCCACTGAGCGCCACTACTGCATTTCAGTGTGTACTGGTCCTATTACTAATGTCAGCCGGAATGTCACATCATGGTTCTTTGAATGTGCTGAATGAAAAGAGGGCTTGAGGCTGTTTAACATTCCATAGCATGAGGTTCTGGAGCTCTTTAAGAAGGAGGTGTCTGAGGTAAGAAAAAATGAGGCAAGGAGACAAAACTGTTGGCCAAAAAAGCTGAAAGCAACACAATTCCATCTCTTCATTGGACTTCAGCCCACTCTAGATTGATGCTTCCAGTTTTTGAAATGTGCTCAAACGCCTTACTCCTCCTTCACTCTGGCTCCCCACATGCTTGCCTCAAAGCCAAACCATTTCCTCTTCCTTTCTCCTGACAGAAGGGGTATAACAGTAAACCTTGGAGTTTTTAGATTGCAATTACTTTACTCACTTAAGTGCAAAATCACTTCAGTTCCTGTCTGCCACCAAATGGAGGCACCAAATTAACTCAGCATGAGCTCCATGTGATCGCTCTCCAGACCTCCTGAAGCAGCAGTCAGAATACCAGTGGGAGTGTGACTGTCCACCTTGAGTCCTGCCAAGCCATGGCCTCGGAGAGACACAAATGGGATCTTCCTCATCACCCCTAATTTTGTGAGAGAAAGAAACAGAAAGAAATTATATCACTTTTATATAAATTATAGAGGCTTCATTTTACACATGTGCATACTTGGAGATGCTAATTTGTAATGAGACATAAGTTGATAGGTTGCAAAAAGAGCCAGAGTGAAATGAATTACACCAGAGGCCCTAGAAAGTGGGAGGTACAAACGAGACTAAATGTGATTGGAGAAATGGGACAAGAAGGATGAACTGAAGGAAGAAAAAGAACCTAGGAAAAATTAGGGACATCAGTTCAGTTGGGGAAGAGAGGTGTTGGAACCTCATGTGTGTGCCATCTAACTAGGTTGGTGAACTGCTAGGGATGGAATTGGAGCCAGGCGTGCATCGCTGCTGGCTCCAGTTCAGGGAAGCAATATGCCAAGGACAGGGAAGTCAGACTAGCTGTTTCAGGTGAGGCCTCACCCAAGTCTTCAATAAGGAAACCTCAGGTGTGAGGCCCTCAGGCTCTATTCTGCAGTTTCAAAACTCAGCCTTCTTGATTCACCCATCAGTAAGGAGTCTGAGGAATCAATCTAGCCCAAATCCACAAGAGACGGTAAATGAAAAGCCCAGCACCTGACAATTCATACAGCGGTCAGTAGAGGGTACCCCAAGCTAATGAAGACCAAATCCAGATCGGACACTTGCTCGGCAATCGGAGAACCAGAGCTAGTTAATCCGGGCGGTGGAGTTAGGTATAAATTTTCTTTTTATTTTTCTACATTTTTAGGTAATTACAGAATGATCACATATTACCTATATGAGTAAGAAAAAATATTATTTTAAAAATAAGATATTCATTCTGCAACTTTCTGTCAAATGGTACATACCATACGGTATGCATTTGCCATATAACAAAATATTGTATCATGTCAGTGGAAGGAATACAGGTCTTCTTGTTACTAGTCTTTCAATCTCCCTGTGGGTTTGGAAATGATCATAATAAAAATGAGGAGAATACTTAGAGTATAAAATTGAAAAAAGTTTGGGGAAGATAAAAAGATATTGACATCCTTTAATTCAAGGACAAATTCTACCTAAATAATAGAACCAGCCTCCTGGGTAACAATATCCTCACCCGAGGAGTACTGATGAGTAAATGTTTAAAAATTCTTATTGTCACAATGTTTGTTTAAACATTCCTTTCTGGTTACATAAAATCCTCTAACATTTCAATGACAGAACACAGTATCCAAGAGTTTCGGTTACTATTGTTGGTTATCAAATTACCTCAGAACTTAACAGCTTAAAACAACCATTGATTTTGGCCATTATTTGTGGGTCAGAGATTCAAGAAGGGCTTGACTGGGCAATTGTTGCTTGGATGTCCCATATGCAGTTGCCATCAGATGTTGGCTGGCTCTGCGGATGACCAAAGGCTTCGTGGGACTGGACATCCAAGGCAGCTCCTCACAGGGCCACAGAACATGCTGGCTGTTGGCCACTTCCCTGGCCTCCCCAGCAAGGCAGTCTTAGGGCAGTTAGACTTTTACATGGTGGCTCCGTGTAGCTCAAGGCCCCAAAGTGTGAGTGCTTCAGCAGACGAGACAGAAGCTGTATCCCGTTATGACCTTGCTTGGAGTTCACACAGCCTCCCTTCCGTTCATTCAGGGCCAAGGCAGCTGTTCCCACCGTGGGTGCTCTGGTTGCCTTCCTCAGGAAAGGCGTCGAGCGCCCTTGGTGAGGCCTGATCACCGCTCAACCATCCCTGGCCCTGAGGGGTTTTTCCCTTTTTCTTAACGGAAACTTTGAAAAGTAAGCAAACATTATTTCCAAGGGAGCCTTCTGACAGATTTTGCCACACTACCCATGCCCAGAGACGGCTGCATCTCACCAACCATCCTCCTTTTCTTATGGACGTGCTGAGAGAAGTTTTAGCTGAACACATGGCTGCCAAATGAGGCTCCACTTCCCACTTCCCTTGTTAGCACGGGAACCAGACTGAGTTCTGGGGAGCGCAATGTGAGGGAAGATGATTTGTATGTACACTGGTTTCATCCTCTAAAGAGGCTTTCCCTCCCTTCCCTTTCCCCTTTCCTGGAGGCTAGAACCAGGGCACCATTTTGGCTAGGAGCTGGGAGCCCTGTGTTGAAGATGGTAGAAGACAAAAAAGACAAAAGAGGAGACTGACTTCCTGGTCCATCTGTCCTTGTCAATCAGCATTTCTGGGGCTGTGTGTGGCCTTGAAGAATTTCTGTTGTCATGTGTGACCCTGCGAAAGCCTAGCCCCCTGGAGCACAGTAGGATGGATTTCTCACACAACCCACTAGGGTTAGGGGCCCACAGGAAGTTTGATTCTGCCCCTCTCCAGGTCAGGGTCCTTATGCATTACCTGAAATCTCCCCATCATCCTGCCCTCTCCAAATCCTCCCTGCCATTGTCACACACTTGTCTTCCAGGCACAGTGTGTGGCAGAGCTCCCTGTAGTTGTCCACACAATCACTTCCTTCTTCCTTAGCAACAGAAATCTTAATTTAATCCAGGTGAAAAATGACTTTCTCCCATGTCTTTTGCTGACAGTTGGGCCTGTCTGATCAGTCCTGGCCAGGGATCTGTGACTAGGAGCCTCTGTGGGCTTCCAGGAGAGCAGAAGCTAGCTGGCGTCTTCCTTTTCCACTTCTTGCTTTCCCTTTCTTCCTGCTTAAAATGTGAGTGTGATGGCTGGACCTACGGAGCCCAGAAGTGACACCTGCCATGAAATCCTCGCAACAAGGAGGGTGAGACGAGACATAAGAAGGCATCAGGGTCCCGAGGGCGTCGGGAACCACCATGCCAGCGCCAGACTATCTACTCTCATTCCTGTCAGGCCCTAAGATGCAGGCTTCCTGCTAGCTGCAGCTGGATCTAACTCTGGCACACTGTCTTTCAGATGAAGAGCCAGACTTCAAGTTAGCCAAAGGAGGCGGTAGGGGAAGTGTGACAGCCTCGGAACTGCCAGGCCTCCTCTCTAGCAACCTCCCTGACCACCCCCCGATCCTTGGACATTTGTGCAGGGTGCGTAAGTATGAGGGAGCCCAGGTGAACACTAGGGAAAGAAAAACAGTGGAGGTGAGGATCCCCATAGGATTTTGTTAACGTTGCTTCCACACATACTATAAGTAGTTAATCTTCACAACCATACCAGGAAGAGGTTCTGTTAGTCCCACCTCACAGGAAGGGGCTCTGGCAGGACAAATGAGTAGTCCTGAGTCAGCCACGCAGGTGGTGGCCCCAAAGCAGGAGCCAGCCCAGGCCCCTCACACTGACTTCAACCTTCAGGACTGGTCTTCCTGCTTCGGGACGGGAGATATGGCCCCTGACGTTGGCCCCAAGTATAAACTCCCTGAAAGTTGACCAGGGCTAGAAAGTGGGTGGGTGGGAGAACAGATGGAAGTTTAAGGACCCCTCTGGTGGTAAACCAGTGACCTCTATCTACAGAGATCCCATCAGGAAGTCTGAAATCCCACTTTTGTTAAAGATATTTTAAAAAGAGGGCAAGCTTATATATTACATAAATTTATATAAGTGCTAAAAACTTAGGAGCTAAACATGTATGTCTGTATCTTTATGGGTTTTACTAATACATATTTTATCTATTTATGCATATATGTGATGAAGAAGTCTGGTAGATACACAACTAAGGTGTAACACACAAGGGAGAGTGCAGAGTATGGATGTTATTGTGTTTTCATGTCCTAAAATGAACATGTAATAAGAAAAAATCAAAAAATGATACATTTTAAAAGGGGTGCTTTGTGTGTAACACGCTAAATGTCCTCCATTCCCACCTCCTGTCCTGCTCTGAGGGGCTGGGCTTTGGCTCAGTTTTCCCCACAACCCAAAACTCGTAGGGCCGGGGACTTCATCCAAGACATTTGTCTACACTGGGGACGACTCATCCACAAATGAGATCCCGCCAGAGTGACCCAGGTAAGAGAGGACTCAAAGGCCAAGGGACTGTGGAGGGAAGGCTGGAGGGAAGGCAGAATGGCTGTCCTGAGCCCTCAGGGCCGTGAAGAGAGCAGGAACACGAGCAAGAACGACAGGAGGACAGCAGGAGGTAGGGGAGGAAGGGGTCCTGGCACAGGTGGAGGCAGAAGCAGGATGCAGCACCAGAAGCGTCAGGGTGGAAGGCCACCTTTTTGGAATTATATCTAAATCTCCAAACTTCGTTAGCCGACTTCTCGTGTTTAATGACATGGTGCTTTTCCATTTGGCATTTCTATTGCTTTGTTATCCCCAGGAGCAACAGGTTTCCTGAGGTGGAAACCACGCACACATGACCACCACCTGAGGATGTCTTGACAAAGCAAATACCAAGGGACCCCTGAAATGTTCCTCACTTCAGGAGGAACCTGAGAAACCAGGCTGTCTTGTGTCCTGGCACCCACAGGCCTCAAGCCCCGCTCCTCCCCTTCTTCCTCCTGCCTCTCTCCTGGACCTCCCCCCACCCGCCCACCACACCCACCACCCCTGGCAGGAGACTGCCCGCTGCCCAGGGGCCTGAGAATCCAAGAGAGGCTGGGGAGGGGACTCGAGGAAGTCAGTAAAGGCCAGAACGGAGCAGTCCAGTGTCACACGGCGGCAACACCATGGTTCCATTCCAATCCTGGTGCTGCCCCCACCATCTGTGTGACTTTGGGCAAGTTAACCTCTATGTTTACTGGCGTTTCCTCACCAGTAAAACAGCAGCAAGACAGTACTTACCACCCAGGATTGCTTTGAGAATTAAATAAGTTAGTATTAATCATGGAGCACTCAGAACAATGCACTTGGTCAGCAAATATTAAATAAATCAAGTGCTAAGAACACAGAGTCTGGCAGCCAAACTCTTGGCTTGATTGTCAGGCATCGTGTGGCTCCTCTCTGGGCCTGTGTCCGTATCTGCAAATCGTGGACAATGACCATCTGCCTTATTTAACAAAAAAAAAAATAAGGTTAAATAATCCGTTTAAGAACAACAGGGAAAGGCAAAAGTAACTCCACCCAAATTTTCTGACAAACAAATTATCTGACACTGATTAAAATAAAACAAATATCTGACACTGGTTCCCTTATTACAATTTGCATCCCTGAGCCCCGGAGAAGAGGGGCTGGAGCCACTCCCTTAGTGGCCATGCAGCCACCACCTTGGACACAGTGCACCCAGACACCTCTGGTTTGATGCTCCCAAGTGGTTTCTGTCAACCAAGTCACTTAGCCCAGAGTTTTCAAACCCACTGATGAAATGAAGTTGGTGGGTCACATTGTTTTTTTTTTTTTGAGACAGAGTCTTGCTCTGTCACCTTGGGTAGAGTGCAGTGAAGTCATCACAGCTCACTGCAACCTCAAACTCCTGGGCTCAAGCAATCCTCCTGCCTCAGCCTCCGGAGTCACTGGGACTATAGGTGCACACCACCACACCCAGCTTATTTTTCTATTTTTAGTAAAGACAGGCTCTCAGTCTTGCTCAGACTGGTCCTGAGCTCAAACGATCCTCCCACCTTGGCTTCCCAGAGTGCAAGGATGACAGATGTGGCCACTGTATCCAGTCACAGTGCTATTTTTAAACAAAAAATGCATTAATAGAACACAGAAACTCTCAGGATGTGTTGCATGTGATACGGGTAAAGAACATTTCAGGCAACATTTGGTGGGGTGTGTTCTGGGTGTTAGTGTGAGTCACTGGAGTCACAGTGAAGAGTCTAAGTGCCACTGCAGAACCTGCCTTGTATCAGGGGTACCCCTGGGACTCCCCGGCTGGTCGTGGAAGTGCCCAGTAAATGCCCTCTGTGCCAGCAGAGGGCGCTGGCACAAAGCACCCACTCAGGGATGCCCCAGTTCTCCCCCTGAGCAGGCGGGCTCAGCTAGGGAGACAGGAACAGGAAAGTGGGTTCACCAACTATCCTGCTGAGGGCAACGGCCTGGCTCCAGAGAGTAGCAGAAGGAGCGCAGCCTCAGGCCTGGCCTTCCTCGGCTGTTCCTGGGTTTCCCTTCTGCTCTTCTCTTCCTGTCACCTGCTTTTCTTCCTCAGCTTCTTCCCTTCCTCTCACTCGGCAGCCCTCTCCCTTAGTCCTTATTCTCCCTGCTTCTCCTGTCTTCCCCCCCAAGCCTTCACCTCTCTGTCCAGGACACACACACTCACACAAATATTTCTTCAGACGATTCAGCCTTTATTTTTCAAAATAATTCTGTAGCTTCCACTTTTTTCCATGAAACTGAGGTCAGGCAACAAACAAAAACACACAAATTCCCCTCCAACCTGCTGTGTGTACCTTGGCCTGTGAGGACACGAGGAAGGCCGAGCGCGGGCGGCAGCCAGGGCCAAGTCTTCCAGGTCTTGGCTGCTCTCCCTCACCATGAGAGGCCATGAGAGCCACAGCCCTCAGGGAGTAGCCTGTGCACCAAACCCCAGGGGAAAAAAGGGGCACATGGAGCTAAACTCCGTCTTCCACCAAGCCGGCACGGCACGGAACCCTCCTAAAGCAACAGGGAGGGGACCAATTTTCAGAAAGAAGGGGTACAGTGTCTCTCTGAGCAAGATGAGGGAGCAGCTGTCCCAGCCTGAGGCCTTCCTTCCACCACCTCTCCCCCAACAGCTGAACATGAGCTGAGGAGGTCTTGCTTTTCCCCTTCAACTTTCCGTCTTAGAACCACAAACTGCTAGGCTGCAGGGAAAGAAGGGCTGGGCAGGGGTCAAGGATAAGGAGACAACGCCACCCTGGCCCTGACAAGGAAGCCCTTTTGGTTAGTCTCATTTTGGCCACAAATATGCCCCCTTCTCCCATAACCCACGGCCCCAACTGGGAGAAGGGGAGAAAGGACACAGGTAGAAGAGAAGGACTCATGCCCTGGCTGCAAGAGCCAGTCAGGGAGAGGGGCCTGGTCACGAGGGGTGAAGTTGCCAATGTCTCTGCAGATGCCCCCAGAGAAAGCTCAGGACATGGACATTTCTGGTCCCAAAAAAGCCAACCGTCCCCTACCACACAGTGGTTTCTTGCTTAACACCCTCCAATAGACCCTAGAATGGTTCCCCTGGTCTGACTCCCTTGAGAACGAGAGAATAATCCTCACGTTATCATCTGTGCACTCGAATGCCACTCAAAGAAAAAAAGATGAATGGACCCAAGAAGGAAACACAGACAGGACAATGTAACCCCGAGGACTGTGGTCCCATCTCAGCTCATGATACGGCAAGGAAGGGGCCCAGGAGGGACAGTCAGGTACTGCTAATTCCAGCTGGGATCATAGCCATCCCAGGTCTGCGGAGGGGCCAGGTGGACACGGCGGCCCCGGAACTGGAAGGTAACAATGCCCCGGTAGCCAGCCCTGGGGACCCCGGACTTGAGGTCATCCATGACACCCAGGGCCTTGGCAAAGGCCTTGAAGCTGTCCCTGCCTGTGTACTGCACCCGCACCTCCCCCAGCTCCTTCCGATCATTGGTCTTCACTTTCTCCACCTGCAGCTGGGGAGCACCATAGACACGGGCAAGGAAATCCCGGTCGTAGGCTTCCCGCCCCAGGTATGACAGGTCCAGCCGGGTGAAGTGCACGAACTGCTGGTTCAGCTTGATAAACTTGAGGTGCTGGTCAAAGAACTGCCCGTGGCTCACACCCTTGCGGCCAAAGGTCATCGTTCTTGAGATTTCAGGGCGTATACAGGCCCGCCCCTTCCGCTGCTCGGGCCGGCGCATCCAGTCATCCCAGAAGGCCTTGGGCCACTTAGGCTCCAGCTCAGCCCAGAGCTCAGCCAACAGCAGCCAGCCCAGACCAGGGAAGAAGTCCGTGCGGTAGAGCAGCTCGGGCTTGCTCGAGTCCACCATCTGCTCCTTGCCATTGTCATTCCAGGCAGATACACACCAGAGGGAGGGATCAGCCCTCAGCAGTGGGTAGGTGGCCTGGAAATACTCGAAGAAGTCCGGGGCCACCTCTAGATCATCCTCCACCACCACAGCTGCTGGGAACTTGAACTCATGGAAGATCTGGCCCAGCGCCCAGCGGTAGTGCCGGGCGATCTTGTAGTAGCCCTGGAACTTGCGGTGGTCAGGCGGTACAGCAATGTTGCTCAGGTCGGGTTGGCGGATGTGCGTGACTGCACTGCCATAGGAAGCAATGACCTGGGCTGTTTCCTCGTGCCCACAGTCCTGGCTGACTATGATGGGGAAGTGCTCAGCCGAGGGCCGATAGTGCAGCAGCTTGTCTAGGCAGCGCCGGACAGTGCTGCGGTCACAGGCGATGACCAGGATAGGGATCACTGCTGGCAGTGGGGTCACAGGCACACGTGGCTGGGCTGGAGGGGCCGCAGTGGGCACCCTCCAGCGCTGACTCCATAGAGCATGGTGCTCCCTGATCTGCTGCAACAGCCCCCGCTGGCGCTCCAACTCTACCTCAGCATCTTGGGCCAAGCGAATTACTTCTCGGGTGAGGCTGGCAGGGTCATCATCAAGAGCACTGTCCGAGGGTGGCCTGCCAGGCGCTGGGCGTGTCCAGAAGAAAAGGAGCAGCAGGGCATTCCAGGCCACAAAGAGGATAGCGCCCCACAGCACAAGCCCTGCAGACTGCTTCTTCAGCATCCTGGCCCCCACGGGGGAGCGCAGGCAAGGGGAGGGCTCAAGGCTGCCCTTGGCTTGCCTGGCTCACTCACCCAGTCCTAGGGATGCTTCCTCTGGGCTACCGGATTAGGAATAAGCCATGCACCTATAGAGAGGAGAGAGAAAACCGACCATCACCACAAAGGCATGTGGCTCCGCACCCCCAGAGGGTTGAGGAATGTGGTGGAGGATACGGAAACAGATTAAAAAAAAAGAGGGAGAAGGAAGTCCAGGAGGTTGACTCCAGAGCACTCTTAGAAAGAGCCGTCTTTCCCCTAATCTAGGCAGTCAACCTGCATGGCAGAATAGGATTAGGACACCATGCTCCACCACTCCAAAATGAGCTGATGAGTCCCCAGAAAAGCAACATGTGTTTGAGGGGGAGGCAGAGAGTGATACTGGTGGAAGGGAGAGAGCAAAATAACCCCAACTTCCCCTTCTCTATCTGACAGATTTCATTTCCCATCTTCCATCCAGAGCTTAGGGGGAAGAGCAAGGGGCGTGACCATAAGCCTCCCGTTCCTCAAATCAAACTGCCCCAAGATCACTGATTTTAAAAATCAAATATTATACATTAGCACTAAAGCTGGCACCTTACCTAACAAGGAAGCACCAGAGGCATTCCCATCAATGTCAAGAGCAAAGCCAAGCTGCCCATGATCTCCAGGGATATTTATTTAACATTCTGTTGGATGTATCAGCCAATGCAAATAAACCACAAAAAACAATTAAAAACAGAAATGGAAAAGAAGCAAAAGTATCTCCATTTGCTGATGCTGTGAGAACATGCCTGGAAAACAAATCAATGATAAAAACTAAACCAAACAAAGAACTGAGCAAGGTAGCAGGATATAAAAATCAACATACAAAAATCAATAACCTTCATATCCGCAATTAGTAAGTCATTATAAGAAATAATGGATGAGAAAACCCTATTTATGAAAACCATGAAAATGATAAAATATTTGGAAATAAACTTAACAAGAAACATTCAAAACCTACATGAACAAAGCTATAATTCCTGAAAGACACAAAAGAATACTTAAACATCCCTTACCCTTGGTTAGGATATCTCAGCATCATCAAAAATCCCAATAAAATACTTTTTTTATGGAACTAGACAAACTGACACTAAAGTTTACGTGAAAAACTAAACAACACAAGAGTATCTAGAAAAATAATGAAAATGAACTGTGAGGGGGGACTAGCCCTATGAGATATTAAAATACATACTGCAAAGCCTCTGTAATTAAAACTGTGTGGTAGGCCGGGCGCGGTGGCTCACGCCTGTAATCCTAGCACTCTGGGAGGCCGAGGCGGGTGGATCGCTCAAGGTCAGGAGTTCGAGACCAGCCTGAGCAAGAGCGAGACCTCGTCTCTACTAAAATTAGAAAGAAATTAATTGGACAACTAAAAATATATAGAAAAAATTAGCCGGGTATGGTGCTGTAGTCCCAGCTACTCGGGAGGCTGAGGCAGGAGGATCGCTTGAGCCCAGGAGTCTGAGGTTGCTGTGAGCGAGGATGACGCTACGGCACTCTAGCCCGGGCAACATAGTGAGACTCTGTCTCAAAACAAACAAAAAAACTGCGTGGTACTGGTACATAAACAAACAGGCCATCCAATGAAATAGAATTTAAACTCCAGAAATAAATGCACTACACACAGAAATCTCGTGTATGATAAAGGTGATAATTGAAATTACTGGAGCAAAGATGGTCTTACAGAGAGTTACAATAATTATATAGCTATGCCATGGTTTGAATATGGTTTGTCCCTCTGAAACTCATCTTGAACTTTGATTCCCAAAGTGGCAGTGTTGGTAGGTAGGGTCTAGTGGGAGGTGTTTGGGCCATGGAGTGGATCCATCATGAATAGATTAATGCCCTCTCACAGGAGTCAGTGAGTTCCCAAGAGACAGCAGACTGTTTGTTATAAGCAAGCCCAGTGTCTCCAGCATGACTCTCTAAACGCACCCATTGCCTTTTCCACTTTCTGCCTTGAGCTGAAGCAACATGAGACACTCACCAGATGGGCTGCCTGATCTTGAACTTTCCAGCTACCAGAATCACTGGCCAAATAAACCTCTTTTCTTTATAAATTACCCTCAGGTATTCTATTACAGCAACACTAAATAGACTAAGAAAAGCTATTTGGAAAAAAATAAAATTAGATCCATGCGCAAGAATAACTTCCAAGTGGATCAGAGATTTAAATATAAAAAATAAAACTATAAAAACGCTGGAGCAAAATAAGGGTAAATTCCTCTAGAACCTGGGTGTAGGGAAAGGCTTTCTAAGTATGACTCAAAATCCAGATGCAAAGAAAGGGAAGACTAATATATTTGACTACTTGAAACATTTTTACATGGATAAAAACACCATAAGCAAGTAAAAGACAAGTAACAAACCATGAGAAAATTTTTGCAACATACATCACAAATAAACAGCCAATACCCTAAGAGACAACAACCTTTCGAAAACAGAGGGTAAAAAAGGACAAAAATTCCATAGAAAATGCGACAAAGAAAAAGGTGACTCACACAAATGGTCCTTATATGAAAAAATGTTCAACTTCACTCATAGTAAGAAAAATGCAAATTAAAACTATCCTGAGATGATATTTCTCACTCATTAGACCAGCTAAAATTCAAAAACTTGTCCTTCTACTCTCTTAATGTCAATTGAAGTTCCTAATTTTGATAACATCCAATTATCAGGGATTTTTTTTCTTTTATGGATCATACTTTTGGCATTACATCTAAGGAATCTTTGCCTAATCTAAGATCACAAGGATTTTTCCCTATGTTTTCCTCTATAAGTTTTACAGTTTTAGATTTTACATTTAGGTTTATGATTCATTTTAAGTTGATTTTTGTATATGATGTGAGGTATGGAACTAATGTCTTTTTATAGTAGTTTGTCAAAATGCTAAACATAGAGTTACCATATGACCCAACAAATGTACTCCTAGGTACACATCCAAGAGAAATGAAAACATACGTCCACACAAAAAACCTACACAGGAATGTTTATAGCAGCTTCATTCATAATCACCCAAAACTAGAAACAACCCAAAGGCCCACCAGCAGGGGAATATGGATAAACAAATTACAGTTTACCCATAAAATGGAGTAATATTCAGCAATAAAGTCAAATAAACTGATATACACAACACATGGATGAATCTCAAAGTAATTACAGAAGATGTGAAAGACCAAAAAAGAACACATACACTATCATTCCATTTATATAAAACTTCAGAAAACAAAAACTAATCTATATTGATGGAAAGCAGATCACTGGTTCCCTGAGGATGGTGGGCGAGGGCCAGTAGAGAAGGTATCAGGAAGGGCATTAGGAAGCTTTTAGGAGGGTGTATGTTTATTATCCTGACCGTGGTGATCCTTTTTTTGACTGGTGTATACAAATGTCAAAACTTATCAAATTGTACATTTTAAATATGTGCACCTTTATTGTATGTCAATTATACCTCAATAAAATGTTTTTTTTAAAAAAATACATCATTGAGTAGAATGACAAAATTGGAATATAGAGACTAGGTTAATTGATTGGTAACAGCTATGGGTATATAAGAGAATATCCCAATTATTCAGTAATATATCGTGAAGTATTTAGAGGTAGAGGGCCAATTTCTCAAATGGTTCAAACAAATATATATATATATATGGAGAAAGAGCAAATGGAGCAAAACGTTAACAGATAAATCTGAGTCAAGGGAATATATATATATATGTGAGTATCCTTACACCATTTTCATTTTATCAACTTCTTTGTAAGTTTGAAACTATTTCCAAATGAAATTTCTTAAAAATAAAATATGTGGACACAGCACACAGCTCTAAATAGCTTTGTCCATCAACATGGCTCCACCTGGGCACATCAGTAAGACGAACTGAGACCACCTGTTTACCCTGAATGCCTTGGTCACTCGACAACATGTATCACACACCTGCTCTCTGCCAGGCTCTGGAAAAGGACTAGTACACTCAATCAACAAGAAAGAGGCAGGGTCTCATGCTCCGCCAGAGCCCATTACTTGAAAGGATCTGAAACACCATCCAGTTCCCAGATAGCTGCCATTCCAGACCACATGTCTCCCAGGCCCTCCTGCCTCTGGTCTCAACCCTTCATATCCCAAGGCTTCCGGCATATACCCTCTTACGCCAACTGCTCTACAGTTACCCTCTGCCTCACAGCTCACTTCTCTAATCCTAGCTAAAACCCTGGATCCCAGATGTAATCTCTGGGGCCCTGGGCTCTCAAGCCAGCAGATTTGATATAAAAAGGCTGATCCTGAAGGGTTTCTAAAGGGACCGGGAATCTGGAGAGACTCCTCCAGCTCCTGCCAGCATCCAGTACCACTTGTCTTCCTCCAGGAAACCAATTATCCCCAGAACATCAGTTTTCTCAGAAACCTCAAGTATGTTTCCATTTAACTGTGTAATTAAATTCCTATTTTATCAGCATTCATATACCAATTAGAGTTTCCTGGAAGAAGAGAGTGATGCACAGAAGATTTCCAGTTTCTTTACTCTCCCCCAGGATGTGGTCAATACTGGAACTTTCCCTCCAATTCCATGGCCAGGATTCCCTATCTCTCAGCTTCCTGCCTCCTAAGTGACTGGGCGGGAAAAAGTCTTTAGGTAAAAGGATGGGGAAAGTGGAGAGACACTGAACTCTACTAGCTGAAGTGCTGTTCTGAAGGCCAGAGGAACAGCCTGTCCCTGACTTATCAATGAGCCACCTCAGACCTGCAAGCTCTGATGGTAAAACTCCAATGGACTACATCTTCTCTACCCTTCAGATGACTTCTGTACCCTTCAGGTAACTTTTTACTTTTCTCTATACATTGGACTTAGGTGGCCCACTCACACTAAGCGAGGCCTAGAAGACCTCCTGCCCCACCCCCTCAAAGCCATGCAGATCAAAGCAATCTTCTGAGCACCAAGCTGCTGTACTAGGACCCCTCAACATTCAGATTTGCCTGGGGCCGGGCTGGTGGCTCACACCTGTAATCCCAGCACTCTGGGAGGCCAAGACGGGAAGATCGCTTGAGGTCAGGAGACCAGCCTGAGCAAGAGTGAGACCCCGTCTCTACTAAAAATAGAAAAAATTAGCAGGGCATGGTGGCCTCTGCCTGTAGTCCCAGCTACTCGGGAGGCTGAGGCAGGAGGATTGCTCGAGCCCAGGAGTTGGAGGTTGCTGTGAACTAGGCTGATGACATGGCACTTTAGTCTGGGCAACAGAGTGAGACTCTGTCTCAAAAAAAAAAAAAAAAAAAGACTTGCCTGGGACCTAAAAACTGGCTTCCGTGTGGATGCCACACATACCCACAAGCCCTCAGCTACAACTCCCAAATCGAAAAAGCAATGAAAAGCAGAAGTTTTCTAAACTTATTTGGCAGTAAAACCTCACTTGGTGAAACCTCATTTGGTGAAATCTGATCTGATCTAATGTGAGACTACTTACAGTCTTTATTTATCTCTCCTAGTGTGACTATTCATACATTTTGCTACAGAAATAAACATGGTGGCTTATGGTGTGCTGCTCCAGATCTTACACTACAGAGTAAATGCACCAGTTCATCTTTTCAAAATCCAAAACATTCTAAATTATGACACTCATCTAGCCCCAAGAACTTCAAAATTATGAAAACGGAAGAGACAAGGTTACTCATTTACTGCCAGAGTCCCATTTCAAACCCTCCAACCCTTTAACCTGAACACTTTCCTTATTATAATACTAAATATTGTTTAAACCTGATTTCTGGATGTATTAATAGTTTCCTAGCTGGTCTACCTGTCACTAATCTCGCTTCCCTCTAACAAACCTTCGAACAGCAAGAGAGATCCTTCCTAAAGTGTATGCCTGGTCATGCATTAACCTGCCTTAAAAACTAGCAGCGGCTTGTTGCCCACAGAATAAAATTCAAGCTCGTTATTATGACACACAAGAGCCTTCCCAAGGAAATGCCTCAAACATCCTTCTTCAACTTCTCTTCCAACCTGGCCTCAGCAGGCTATTATTTCCCCGATAAGTGCGCCTGTATACAGCTGTGTCTTTGCTCCAGCTGGTCCCTCATCCTGCAGTGTTACCCACAGCCCCACCTGCAAGCCACCCACACATCCTTTAAGGCCCAGTTCAGGCGGCTCCTTCCATAACATCCCAGACTGCCCCGTGACTACACACCCACAGCACTCTCTCCACACTTAACAGAATCTGTGGCTGTACCTTACTTGGCTCTTGCCTTTACTCCTTAGGAAAAAGGGCTCTGTGATGATCTCTGTGCCCATCACAGTGCTTGGCACATGTATGAGGTTCAAGTGGCAAGATGGAAGACTGCTTGCATTATTAACTAAATCGAGGAGAAAGGCCAAACCAGTAGCAAGAGAGTGAAAGGTAACATTATCCAAAGACGACCACCACATATCCCATTCCATAAGCTCTTCTAACAAAGTGACAAGGACACTTTTCCCTCCAGAGGTGAGGGTCCATGTTTCCTGCCTTTGATTCTGGGAAGAAGTGATGCTACGTGACTTGTGACACTAGTGCATAAAAGGCAACAGTTTTCACCTGGTGCTTTTAAGATGCTTGCCCCTGTAGCCCTGCCACATGGATAGGACACCTATAAGTATTCCAGCTGACAACCCTAGCTAAGGTCCCAGATGACAGCCAGCCTCAACCACTAGACATGGGAGGAAGCCTCCCCGATGATCCCAGCTCCAGTCACATCTGACTGCAACCTACATGAAAGACAAGCAAGAACCACATAGCTGAAATATTAATCATTCTGTTGTTGTAAGCCACTCAACTTTGGGGTGATTTGTTACATAGCAATAAGTACCTGAAACAATGAGTAAAACAGAATCTACATAACTTTGACAAACAGGGTAAATGTCCCTCCCTACCCCAAACGGTGCATGGGCTCCGAATCCAAATGCTGAGGCCGTCTCTACTCAAGTCCCCTTTCTTATTAGGTATCTAATGCTGAATAATAAATTACTTTAACTTAGTTAAGACGATAGTGATTACTTATTCCCTCTAAGACAGTGGGGTATAGAGGGGATAAGCTGTCTCTGCTCTACCATGTCTGGGACCATGGCTGCATGACTCAAAAGCTGAGGCCCAGACTCCCCTAGAGGCTCATTCTCTCACATGTTTGTAGGCTGATGCTGGCCTCAGCTGAGACATTAGTTGGAGTGCTGGCTACAACACCTCCACATGGCACTTTCACGTGGCACCTCCACATGGACATGGCCTAGGCTTCCTCTGAGCACGACGGCTGCGTTTCAAAGGTGATTGTCTCAAGAAAGAGAGCAAACCAGATGAAGCTGGATTCTTTTCCTGATCCAGCCTTGGACTACTTCTGTCTTACTCACTGGTCAAGGAAATCACAATTCCCTACCCACATGCAAGGGGAGAGAATGGCAAACCCATCACTGGGTGGGAGGAGGACAATGTCAAGTTATAACATGTAGAATGGAGTATTTACAAGTGAGGCCATTTGGGGTAAGTCCAATCTGCCACACCTTCCTTTTTAAAATAGGACTGTCCTTAATCCTGACCTGAGTCTCTAAAGATGTTATTTATGAGATTTGCCTGCAAGGCACAAACTCAAAACTGGCTTTAATTTTCTAGAGTTTTCACAACTCCTTTAGGGAAGGGACACAGCCAGTCCACACCAAGTACCAAGACATCTGTACCATGGCGGGAGATGAGTGAGTCTTTTCAGTATACAAAACCGTCAGCCAAAACCCAGGTGGCTCTGGGCAGGTCCGACCAATCCCTGTGGGGCTCACTCAGCTTCTTCATTTGAAGTACTGCCTATGAGCTGTGAGAGCCTTTCTAACACTCTGATTCCACAGCATTCCTGTCCCCTCGCCCTGGCAAAAACGTTTCTTAGACAGCAAGTCAACGCCCGATAGTCAACTTCCAATCATGAGCAGTAACAGAGAAGTCATACTTAGCTTTAAAATTAAGTATAGGGGTGGAAAGAATATTGATAGACTTTCCCTCTATCTCTGCTTTGCTTAATATGTTGAAAACCACTATCAGAAAGTCCGGAAAGTACAAGACACATCACAGATAACGGAGATCTAACTGAATTACTTTTTTGTTCATTCTTAGACTCCTGTATCATGTACCAGGCTCCATAGTTTCAGGAAGGGAGAACTGTAAGGGAATCAGAGAAGATACACTAACTAATTCAAGGGCTTAGAGAAAAAGACCTAGGACGGAAAAGAAAAGGCTAAGAGGAAATGCAATACTGGTGCAGCAAAAAGCATGAAGGCCTGGGATTCAGGCAATCCAGCACCAGCAGGCCAGGTAACCCTGGACAAGTCACTTGACCCACTTGTGCCTCAGTTCTATCCGTAAAGTGACAGATTGATTTGGATCACCTGGTGTCTAGATGATGAGAATAGTGACAATGTCCCCAATACCACTGAGGTTGGACATACTTCAGGGCTTTCTAATCCTGAGAGTAAGACACAGAAGCAGGGATGCAGGAGAGCTCAATGATCTCCACTAATGGGAAGGATCAGAAAGCAGTGATTCCAGGTGGAAGGCAGACGCTGCATGATGTGTGCATCTAAGAACAAGGGCTACATGGTCTAAAAATATTATAAACGACAGAAAATATAGCTGGATAACATCGCAGTGAGTGATGTTCTAAAAGGAAGACTGAATACACTACAGCAGCAAAGGTTAACCGAAGTGAGGCTTCACTGTTGGGTTCACTCTTTGGTGCAGACAGGCCCGGCCAGCCACAGTCCCTCTGCTCCAGAGTTTATCAGGTGGGGGCCCTACTCGTCTTAGGAGCCTCCCACTCCACACACGTTGGCAAACAGGTAGGAAAGTTTTCTAGCCAACTTACGTATTTCAACATTTTGTTACTATTTCCTTACGGCTGAGCAGAAAGAATTCCTAGAAACTTGTGGCAAGGATACTGGCGTTAAGTTTGGAGGAAAGGTCACTTCCCACTCCCGCTCCCCAAAGCCTCTGCGGAGATCCCACCTCCTCCCAGCCCCGCACCCACGGCCGCCCTGCGGCCGAGTTTCACGACATTCTCCCCACCCCGCGGAGCCCGCCCTCCCTCCAACAGCTGGAGGCCCGGGATTCCGCATCAGAACGCGGAGTTGCAACTTCCCCGCTCGGGAGGGGCTGGCGCGCAGCTGGGACTAGGGGCCGGCCCGGCCGCTCCCAGGCAAGCCCCTTTCGCTGGGACTCAGCTGACACCCGAGCTTTCCGGCGACACAGGGACTCGGAGCCGGCGCCCCTGGAGCGCCCTCTAGGTGCCCGCGGGGCCTCCCTCAGGCGGACTTCCGTCCCCGGACCCCTACTCACCAGGTCCTCCCAGCTTCCCCGCCCCGAACTTGGCCCGCCCCGCGCGCGGGGACCGAGCCTGGTGCTCAGGCGCTCCAGCGGCTGCCGTCGCCTCTCGCGTCGCGAGTCCTTCCTGCGGTGCGCCGCGGCCCGGCAGCCGGGCGGGCAACGTGGCCCTTCCCCGGGAAGGCGGGGCGGGCTGAGAGGCGGGACCCGCCGCCCCTCCTCGCCCGGCGTCCGTTCCCCCGTCCGGCCCCTCCTCCCGGGCCTGCCTCGTTTCCCCGCCTCAGTCACCGCCGTGGGCTCGACGCCCCAAGTTTTTCCGAGCCCACGACTTCGGGAGGCGGCTGTTCCCTTCCTTGCTCCGGGTCGCGACTCCAAGGACTGATACGGGCTCCACCCACGCCCTCAGCCCCCTCCAGTCCGGGCCTACCCCGCCTGGAGCCCCGCGCCTCGTGGAGGGGTTGGGGGTGGGGGTGGGGTGAAGAGCCCGGCCCGAGGTAGGCGGGGCAGCCGCGTCGGGCGGTCACCAACCCAAGGCCAAGGATCTGGAAGCAGTGCCCCCACCCCCAACCCGAGCCGGGGCAACAGAGGGGTGCGCGGGGCAGGGATTAAGAACAGGAACCGGGGTGCCAAAAGGAAACGCAGGGAGGAAACACCTGTTGCCAAAACAGGCCAGGGCCAGCAGTTTCTTTTTCTTCTGTTTTTTCCTTTGGGTGTGGGGAATGAGAGCTGTTAGTTCTGATTTAAAAAAGCAGAGACAGACCTGTCAGCAGGGTTAGGACCACCAGGCCTAAGAAGGGAAGGAATCGATCACAGGCTTTTGTAGCAGCCCGTGAAAGGGGATGGGGGAGCAACCTGGAAAAGCCTAGATGTCTGCATCCATTTAGTGTGTTAGAGGGAAGGTGGGTAATAAACCTGAAGAAGAGGTGGAGGAGAAATTCAGGACCCTGGCCTAGCAAGGGAGGGAAAACTCCATAAAGATACCTGTGGCTGATCTTTGACCAAAGTCCAAGGGAAGAGGAGGAGAGGCGCAGAAGACCAGGGACTGCAGGGCCTGACTGTGGGGTGGGCACCAGCCCCAGAGCAGGGGGCAAGTTTCCCCAGGCACCCAGGACTGAGGCCTGAGCCCTGGGTTCCCGACAGGCCTCCGTGCAAGCCAGGGGCCAGGGGAGAAGCCATTTCTCCAGCATCTCCCCTGCCTGACCTGCTGCTGAAGCCTCAGCTGCCCACCACGCCATCCCTCACACTATCTGACCCTGGAAAAAGAGGGTGGGGGGCTGAGAACTACTGGCTGCTCCGGAGGTGTGACTTTCCTGAGGGCTGCTGCCACATGACACAGGCTACTGACATCAACCCCTCCCTCATGCTCCAGAGCACAGAGCAGCCCTGAACTCTGCAGTGTGTGGCTGACTGACTTTGCTCACTAACTTTGTTTCTACATGAAACCAGGAAGTGTGCAGGGTCCTAGAGAAACAAAAGGCAGGGCATGCACTACAGGCTCCTGCACGGTGGTGAGGAGCTAAACCAAAATTGCTAAGGGGTCACCAGGCATGGAGAGAGGCCTCCACATGTCAGACCCCTCCCTTCCTAGCAACTCTGCAGGGTGTGAATCATCCCCATTCTACAGATGAGGAGTTTGAGACTCAGGGTAAATGCCAACTTGCTGGAGGTCACAGGACCTAGTGGGGGGCTAGGTTTTAGACATGGCCTCCAAGCCTGGCACTCCTTCCCTTCCCCCACTCCCCGCATTCTCAAGTGACAGTGCTTTCTTTGAGGGCTATGTGCCCAATACAAAAGGGGCACAGTGGGGCAGCAGGGAAGTCTTGGTAGAAGAAGCTGGAGTGCCGCCCTGAGGGAGAAGAGTGAGAGAAAAGCTGACACACCAGTGAAGCTGGACTGTGCGTTGGGGGGATGAGGGTATGTGCCCAATGAGTCCGGTTCAGCTGACTTTGTGGACTGTGGCAGGAAAATCGAGCTCATGCTTATCTGCCAGTCAGAGGCAATTGTCTCTCACCTCTGTTTTCTCTCTACATTTTCCTAATGAAGGGAGTTGGGGAGCCCGGGGCCTTGCAAACTCAAACTCAAGTGTCAAGGCATGAAGGAAAACAAGGTTTCCTAAAAGTGTAAAAAATCGAAACACTGGTTTGTAGATAGAACACATAGAGAACTAAAATCACCTTCCAGGAGAAAGGGCAGACATAACGGGGTGCTGAAAGGTAGGGGAAGATGGACCAGCCCATGACATGTCAGATTCCCATCTTTAAGCAAGATACTTCTCCATGTAAGCCCATTTAATGGGAAACAGAATGGGGGACTGTTTGTGCAGCATAACTCACATCCCATCTCCACGGTCTTTTGTTTAAATTCCAAGGTTCACAGGAAGATCTACGAATAGAAATTCCCAGACTGCAAGTGGAGTATCCCAAGAAGAAAGGGCCTGGTTAGAGAATCAGGATGACCTGAATTCTTACATGGAAGCAAGAAAAAACATTTAGTCCGAGAGACAAGAAACCAAAGTAATGAGTGCCAAACTGATCTGGGAAAGGAGGCCCTGGGCTTTGGATAGAGGTTACATGGGAAGGGGTGACTGGGGAAGGGCAGAAACAAGGGGCCAAGTGTCTGGATTCTGGGAATGAGCCTGGGATTGGAATATGTGCAAACAGAAGAAAGAAGAGGATCCAGTCACAGGATAAAACAGAATTAGTAGGGGTAAGACTCTTTCCTGCCCACCACACCACCACCAAAAGAGAAATGAAGAGAGGAAAAGGAAATGAAAACTGTTCCACGAAATTTCTCCTCCATTAACTATGCCCAAGATACCCTGAAATATTTTATGATTTGGAAAGAATTCATGCTTAGAACTTAAGACAGATCTTGTCTCGAAACCACCAGTAAAAGTAAAAGCAAAATTTTAAATCAGTGTTTTGTTTCCAGATCTGCCACTCCCAACATCTCTTGCCCTCGCCTCCCATGGAGATCCAGAAACTTATCTCATACAGGAAAAAGAAAGGAGAAAAGATTACCACAATAATCACTAAGCAATGTCTGTGAAATGTAATTTCTGATTAGCCACCTACAATTCCTTTTGGAATAAAGAAGGGTAAAAATAAATTCAGTTATAATACACACATGCTGCTTGGTTAAGTCTATCACTAAGTGTCCTGACATCTGACAAGTGCCATGGCCTAGCATCCTAGTGTCCCTGTGAGAAAGTCAATGGCTGTCTTGAGAGGACAGTCTGTGGAAGGGTCAGGCAGAGGGAAGAACCAATGAGGTGGGAGGAATTCTGGCTCACTCCTAGAAGGAAAAGAGGCTGACAGGGCCCAGAGTTTCCCTCCCTGGAGGTTTACAGCAGAATCAAGATGGCCCTTGTCAGGTCAGATAGTGTAGAAACAGCCCAGCCCTCGGCAGGCAATATCAGTGTCTACCACTCCACACTTAGGCAAGACCTCCCCACTCAGGGCTTCTGTAGCTTCCCCTCAAATTGAGGAAATAATCCCTATTCTATCTTCCTCACAACAAAGTGGTACGGGAAAACTGATACAACAGACAGAACCCATCACATGATATAAATACTATATACAACTACAACACAACTCCTTGGTACTTCCAGTGCTTGGAAGCACTCATAGGCACTCACAGGATATGATAGCCTTCCAGCTAGGATGAGGAAAGCCTTCTGACACAGGGTAGGATCCCAGAGATGGCTGAGGATGCATCCTGGGATCATACATTCCTGAGGGATCACTGTCATTTTTGTGCCTAAGCAAAGACTGGCACCAGGAATTTGCTAGGCAATGCTGTGCAAGGTGACCAGCCCATCCTGAGAGGAGAAAGAACAACTCAGGACCACCGACTCCACCCAGGCCTGCCTGCTCAGCCCTCAGGCCCTCAGGCCACAGGTGAAGGGGTGGGGGGCAGGGTAGAGAAAGAAATTCAGGAAAGAAAGAAATTCGACAAAGAAAGTAAGGCATAAATACAGGATTTTCAGTTTGCAAATGACCTTAGTTATTGTTGCCAGTCCCCAGTGAATGTGAGAGGCCCAGATGTTACTCAACTATCCGAGAGGTAGAGATGCTAGAAGCCAAGTTTCCTGCTCCTCACCCAGCTCACCTTATCCTACTGTCTCTCAAAATTCCCAACACCATGCTCCACCTCTCCTTTCTGCTGTTTATTGTTACTAGGAAGAGCAGGCATCCTGGCACAGGTAAACCAGAGTTCAAAGAAGCAGGTAGAAGTGAGAAGATAACAACAAACAGTCTATTTAAGTAGGAATACTGCCTGCCAAAATACAAAGGGAGAAGAGATGTCAGTGTGAAAAAAACCTTTATCTTAAAGAGCAGGAAAGAAGACTAGGATATGGCACAGGAAGGAAAAGCCCAGCACTTACTCCAAAAAATTGCAGTTCCAACTCCTAACCAGACACCTGGCCCTTGAGGCTTTAACTTTCCTCCACCCCTCCTTAATCTACTGCCTCAAAGGTGCTCACTGAAAGGGGACTGAAGAGCCAGGAGGGCCAAGGTCATATGTGGCAGAATCCCTCAATCTAATTTCTCCTTGGAGCCATTCACCTTTTCTACAACTTGATGATCTCAGGTATTGTTTAATAGCCACAGGATGAGACAAATTGAGGGCAGGCTTTTACTTAAGGATATATAAAGCTTTTGCCAGCACACTAATTCAATAAAAGAACAGCACTCCTAATTCAGTGATTTTCTGTGACAATTAAACAGGCATATCAAAAATGTTACTGTTGGCCGGGCGCGGTGGCTCACGCCTGTAATCCTAGCTCTCTGAGAGGTCAAGGCGGCGGATTGTTTGAGCTCAGGAGTTCGAAACCAGCCTGAGCAAGAGCGAGACCCCGTCTCTACTAAAAATAGAAAGAAATTAATTGGACAACTAAAAATATATAGAGAAATTAGCCAGGCATGGTGGCGCATGCCTGTAGTCCCAGCTACTCGGGAGGCTGAGGCAGGAGGATCGCTTGAGCCCAGGAGTTTGAGGTTGCTGTGAGCTAGGCTGAGGCCACAGCACTCACTCTAGCCCGGGCAAAACAGTGAGACTCTGTCTCAAAAAAAAAAAAAAAAAATGTTACTGTTATATGTACACAGCCCTGGATCCTTTCCAAAATCCGTTATTTCATTTGCTTCTTATGACAACTTGCCAGGGACCTGGAAAGTTAGTCATCCCCATTTTGTAGGTGAAAACAACAGAGGTTAATCAACATATGTAGGGTTGCACGTTGACTAAGGAAGTCAGAACTAGAACCTCGGTCTTGCTGATTCCCAAAACTGTGTTCTGTTCCTCTGCTCTTTTCATGAGGTTTCATGGTCTAACCTCCCTTACAGGGGAGGGAAAAATAAAGACAATTTAGAAGGTTGTCTAGACCAGCGGTGCCCAACCTTTTTGGTACCAGGACCGGGGGTGGTGGGGTGGGGTGTCGTGGTTGGGAGGGGCATGGTGCAGAGCTCAGGCAGTTTCCTGACAGGCTACTGACCAGTACCAGGCTACAGCCCGGGGGGTTGGGGACCACACATCTAGACCATTCCCTTCCTCTCCCCCTCAGCAGTCCTATTCAGTTAGCTCCCCAAAACAGAGCAGTCTGCCTTTGCCTAGGTAATACATTCCAGAGTATTAACCTAAACTGATTTGGAATCCTTTTATCTCAGTGTTGGAAAGGCCCTTAAAGGTAATTTAATCCAACCTCCCTTCAGAAGCCTGAATTTTTTTCATGTTCTCCTTGGCCTAACCTCACCAGCCTAACCTCACAATTGCCATTGCTCACAAGAGCTTACAAGGTACTCCTCCAGCCTGGGTAAGGAGAGATTGGAAACAAGTCTATACCCAAAGAGAGTGAAGGAGAGGTGAAGTTTCCTGTGTACCCATCAGAGTAAGACTTCCAGAATGGTAGTGCCCCCAGACTTGATCTACTCAACACTTTCTGCACAGACACTGCAAGACACTAAGTGGGAAATGAGACAGGAACCTTACCTTTACTCCTCTTTCAGCTGCTCCCCTGGAGATATCAAACCTCCATGCAACACTCCACATTGCCACAACTAAGAATCCCAAAACAGATCCACCAAACAAACTGCAGCTTCTCTCCTCTTATCCCGGTCCAAAGTCCATGGCTGAGTGGACCCTGAAGGGGAGGAGTCTGGGGGGGAAGGGGTGTGTCCAGGCCCCTCCCCCCCCACTGGAGGCTTCAGTGTCCCTCTCTGGAGTCTGTTACATCCCTTCATTCAGCTGCCTTATTAAGCTCAGAGTCTGATGATGGACAGATCCCAGATACTATCCCATCTTTTGTTCAGGCAGAGGATATCATCCATTGTGAGGACTGGCCCATTTCTCTTCTGCGGAGACTCATAATAAGAAACAGGTCTTAGAAACGGCATGGCCCAGGAGGCTGATTTCTGTGTTAACCTGCGGAACATTTAAACATTATGT
Source organism: Propithecus coquereli (assembly GCF_000956105.1). Taxonomy (NCBI): domain Eukaryota; kingdom Metazoa; phylum Chordata; class Mammalia; order Primates; family Indriidae; genus Propithecus; species Propithecus coquereli. Next base: position 1,379,702 of record NW_012150208.1, on the reverse strand, counting down.
TTAATGTTCTAGTATATACGCTCTAATCAAGTATATACCCAAATGGATTCTAAGACTTTCTAGCTCCCATTTCCTACCTAAATTAGAGAGCTTTACCATGCTCTAGCATCAAAAACCCTTTGTTAAACACTCCACAAGGTTATATAAAGTACCTACCTCACTTACATATTGCACCCCAACAACAGTCACCTCATCAAGAGTGTGTGTGTGTGATATATGAGATTCAGTATAAAAGAAGGCTCGTATCTACTCTCCCTACAGAAAAGTAACCAGGAGACTGTCTTCTAAGAAATACAGAAAAGACTGTCCTCCTCCTGCCCTTCTCTTGTCTAAAGCACCACATACTAATGGAATCTCGCAAGCTTCTTAGGGTGCTCAGTGTTTTAATCCTACAACTCTCTTAGACTGAACTAAATCCTTTCCAGGCAGAGATGCTGGCACCTTCCACACGCATTCTTTCTTTCCTTCAACCCTCACCTCCCTCTGTTTCTAAAACTGTGCCAGGGATGTAATGCCCTCCTTCCAGGGGCCACTCCCGAGAGCTCTCTCTTAGAACGTCTGAGGCCCAATGCCTGCTAGCAGTAGCCCCACAGTGTTGCAATTTCTCAGTGTGGGAGCCCACGCCTGTCACTCCCTCCCCCTCCAAGAATTATCCCTAAACACGTACACACACACCCATTCCTTCCTTCCTGTAGGGGCGTGGTGTCCACTTGACCTCCCCCTTCCCCTTCAATAATTTAACTCCTCCCACCCGTTTCCTCCGAACCCCTTGCTCGGTGTTCACAGAAGAAGGGGGTGAAACGGCGACCCTCCTTACACTCCGACCTCTACTGCTCTACCCTGCGGACAACCCTGGCCCTAACCAAGCTCGGTCGTTACCTGTTCGCGCCCGCCCCGTTTCTGCTGGGAGCCGCTGTCCACCCCAGGTCTCAATCCAGGCCTCAGGCCGGGTCCCAATCGCCGGCCCAGGCCCCACCCCCTCGACCCCCGGCGGCCCGGCCCTCCCCTCGCACTCCTTTCCCCCTCCCACCATCCACCGCAGCCACTTCCGCCCGGCCTCCGGAAATGGGCGCACAGCAACTGCCACCTCCCCGCATCCCGCCTATATTTCTACCCCACACCCCCCTGCCCATCACCACCGCCACCACGGGAGCAAGGGAGCTGGGTGTGCAGGGCTCGAGGCTGTTCTACAGTCACTGTTCACGGGACTGAAGACCAGGTGTGGGCAGAATCAGATCTGAGTGAGAACGGAGCTGGGGCGCAGCGACCAGACAGGAAGGGGCGGGGCAGACTGTGGCCGAGAGCGGGAGCGCGCGTCACGTCGAGCCGCGCGGGAAGAAGCAGGCATGCGTCGTGGGGCCTCAGCCGGTCGCGAGCGTCAACACGGGTTACGCCTAACCGGGTGGGACTTGCGCGGGAGGAGGCGGGGCGAGGAGCGCGGAAGTGGGGGCGGAGCCTGCGCGGGTCGCCTAGCAACGGCCCGCTTGTCAAGGCTTGTGGAAAAGCCCGTGCAGCTCCGGTTCCGGATGCCGGTACTCCTGGGGAGAAACGATTCAGAAAGCACCGAGGTCTGTGTTTACCTGTTCCTCTGCAGAGAGCTCTGTAGCAATACCAGAAGAAGGCTGTTTTATGTTGTTCATCGCTTTTGCTCGCTGCCTGTCTTAAAGAGGCAGGACCTTCGTCGGGTCTAAAAAAGGAAAGAAAAGGGCGGGGGTCCCCTCCCCCCGTAGCCCTCGGTTGTACATTCATTGTGCTGAGGTCTTCACAAGTATTAACGCGACATCAACGGGTCGAGACCACGGTTACTGTCGGCGGAGCGACAGACAGCTTTGCCCCAGGTTACAGACTGGAGAGTTGGAGAGGCTGGCCGCGACCCTTCCAGTCGGTTCCACGCCTGTAACACCTCACGGTTCATCGAGTGCCATGGCCTCTTCAAAAGGAACGTTCCGCTCCTTCAAACATTGAACCTCCAAGTTCCAAAAATGCCCTGTTGCTTTTTTTCTTGACTTCACGTGCCATCTGTTTAACGGCATGTTCTAGAATCTGGCCAGAACTGTGGATGGATTTGTAGTGTTTGTTTTTACTCACTTTTTGTAACTGGAACTTAGTCTTTGGTCTTTTGGCATATCTTCTATCCATGTAATTTCTCCATATCACGAATAGTGACTAACTTGAAAATTTTCAGTACTGAGAATGTAATAGTTGCTGGATCAGGAGTCTTGAAATGACTATTTTATTTAGAAAGTTGTCGTAACATTGGAAACTGTCTTTAAAAAATTATATTGCTCCTCCACTCAAATATAAAAACAGGTCCACAAATAAGTTCCTTTTCTTCCTGCAGCCCTAAACCTACTTCACCCAGCGGTCTTTCCCACCAGAATTACTGGCAATTCCATCTACTCAGACCAAAACTGGGAAGAGCCATCTTCATGTTCTCCCTCACAACTTCTACCCAATTTAAGTGGAAATCTTGTTAACTAACTCTACCTTCAAACTATGTCTGCAATTCATCCAACACCTCAGCCTCTCCACAGCAGCCTCATCCCTCACACCTCAACCAGAGTCTCTGCCCTGGTTCCACACAGCAGCCAGAGGGATCCTGGCATTTCTCTGCTCAAAACTGCACAGCGGCTCCCCGGTGCAACTGAAATAAAAAGCCAAAGTCCCTGCAACAGCCTACAGAGCCCAACACCAACTGGCCTGCTTAGCCAGTTATGTACCGTAATTCTCTCCCCTGGCTTTTTACATTTGGATTGTTTACCACTTTACACTTTTGCAAAGTTACTTGTCACTAAATCTCTGTACACATCCTTAATTATTTTTTCAGGATAAACTCCTGGAACTGGTGTCAAAATTTGTGCTCATTGTTGAAGGCTTTCAATGCATGTTGTCAAAAGACCTACAGAAAGGTGGCACTGCACTGACACCAGCTTTTATCCACACCCTGCCAAGCACTGTCTTATCATTTTTGGTCACCTTTGCTGATCTGTTAGAACAATGTTTTTGCATTGTTTTAAGTTATTTACTTTTAATTACTAGTAAAGTCGAATCTGTTCTTATGCATCACTTTTGCAAATTGCCTACTCACATCTTTTGCCCATTTGGATTCATCTTTGCCTTACTCATTTGTAAGAACTCTTTATAGACTATCAGCCCTTTATTACCTATGGTACAGCCATTTTCCCAGCTTAAAGCTTTCCCAGCTTTTAAGTCTGTTTAGGTGCTCTTTTGACATTGCAGGAGTGCTAGCTGGGCCAGAAGTCTGGTCTCCTGTGCATATTCTGCCTTCAGAATAAATACTTAGGAGTAAGCTAGAGATTTTTGGTTCAGTTACTCCATCTGGAGGACCAGCAGGCAGTGTCCGTAGGCAGTCTCCTGGACTGGGGTGGGGTAGCCTAGAGGGACTGAACACCTGGAGAATATGGCCACAGGGCTGTTAATACCAGGTGATTCCTTACCATGGAAGTGTCAAGTCTCCATTAGAAGCAGCAAGCAAGTGCATTCACCTCTTTTCTGCCTTCCAAATTACCTCAAGGGCACCTAATAGCTGAACCTAATTATGAGAGAGTTAGATTTTCAACACATTCTATTCAGCTAGACAGAAGGTACCCAGAGACCAAGGAGCATCCCCCATCCCCAGCAAGCCTATGTGTATTGGGGCTTACCATCCTGGTTTGTTGAGTTATCTGTTCTGGTACTTGTTCCAGTCAGTACAGCTGGTAGTAAGATTTAATAAATGGCGGTAAGAGTCTACCCCCATTAACCTTGGTTTTCAATGTTTTCTTGGCCATTAATCCATTCACAAGGACAGAGCCCTTATGACCCATCACCTCTTCAAGGCCCCACCTCTCAATGCTGCCACACTGGGGATTAAGTTTTAACATGGGTTTTGAAGGGGACATTCAAACCATAGCAATGCCCAAATACACATCCTCAAGCCTCTTCTCTGTCCTCCAGGCCCATATATCTAACTGCCTGCTTGGCTTTTCAGCTTGGTCCCCTCCCAGATACCTTCAATTCAGGTGTCCAGAACTTACCTCATGGTGTTCCTCCAAGCTCTTCTCCTGGCATTCTCCCAGCACTCTCATTCTCAGGAAATGGCTCTATCATTTGCTGTGTCAGAAACCCAGAGGTCTTCCTCAAAGTTCGTACATCCAGTCAATCCACAAACCCTGCATAGTTCAACTGTGAATTATTTCATGACTCTTCTTGCTCGCCCTCTCCTTTGGCCTGGTTGGTGTTCTTTCCTGAACCCCTTTTCTTTTACATCTCTCTTCATGTGTGATTCATTAGTCATTGCACCATTTTCTAAAATCCACTCCCAGGAGGTGAGGGTGGACTTTTCTGGAACACTGAAGACCAATTTCCCCCGTCCCCTTTTTCACGTTCCTGTGACTTTTTAAGATTTCAGAAAATTTTTTTTTGTTTTGATCCAGAGCTGCACTGCAATTACAACACTGAAGGGGACATGGCAATCCCAGACATCGCCATAGCAAAGGTGTAAAGCTGAAGACTTTTTACATATGCCATAAGGAATCCAAGCAAAGCCCAGAATATTAACAGGGACTTGAAATGAAGGAGGCAGCAGAGGACACTTGGGAATTTCAGTTCGTTTCAATAATGGGATTTAAGTACACTTGAAAATCATAGCACTGTCTTGCCTCATTAGACAATGAAGGATGTACCTACTGCCTTATGTCTGGTCTTACCTTATTTAATCCTTGTATTATTATTTTAATTATTTTTATTTTGAACATTTCTCCCCAACTAGATTATGAGTTTCTTAAGGGCAGACACCCTGTTTACCTTAAAACACTCATATATTTCTTTTTAGTTTTTTAATTTTTTTAAACAACAGAAATTTTCTCACATTTCTGGAGGCTAGAGGTCAAAGATCAAGGTTTCAACAGGATTGGTTTCCTCTGAGGCCTTTTTCCTTGGTTTGCAGGTGGCCGTCTCCTCCCTGTGCCTTCATATAGTCTCTCTTCTGTGTGTCTGTGTCCTAATTGTTAGCTCCAGAGCTGAGAGGGAGGCACACAAAGACTCGTGTGTAGCAAAGTGCTGTTTGAGCATCTAGGTGCAGATGGGTGGAGGCTGAAAAGAGCGCCCATGCTGAGGGAGGGGGAGCCTTGGGTTTTATAGAGGGTTTTTCTGAAGAGTAGAGTAACTGGGCCAGAACAGCTGCTGTAATAAATTCTTTTCAAACAACCAGAAGGGATAGGAAAGTAAGTTCCCTCTTGCATTCCATTCCTTTATCTCCTTAAGGGTCTGGCAAAGGCTATGTGCCTCATACACCTAGGAAGGGGAGAGTGGTGGGGTTTATAGGAGGTTTGCATGGAAGTTTGGAGAGGGTGAATTCTTTAAGCCTAACACTAATCTCCTCTTCCTGTAAGGACACCAGTCAGATTGGATAAGGACCCATTCTAATGATCTCATTTAACTTAATTACCTCTTCAAAGGCCCTACCTAACTCCAAATACAGTAACATTCTGACTTGCTATTAATACACATGAATTTTGAGGGAGGACACAATTTAGTCCTTAAGACGCATATGTAAGATTAGGAGAATTTCTGTATTTGTTCCATCAATCAGTATTTATTTGTGGGCTCAGATCCCAGCTCCTCTGGTTTCTGTGGATTCCAGAGATTCAATTTCCTCTTCATAAAGTGAAGAAAATGAAACCTGTCCTTCACTCCTGGCCAGGTATTCATGAGGATCAGGTGAAACCTGATCAGGATCAGGGTTCTCAGGTGTGAGAACCCTTTTAAAACTGGAAAGAGCTCTGTAAATATGTGTGGCATTTAGAAGTGCACAGATAGCAATCAGAAAGTGGCAGGGTGTTGACACATAGTGAGCTTCCAGGGGTTGCACTCTCAATGGCAAGCCCTGTACATCCCCTCCCTAAGGAAGCTGCTCCTGTTTCTCACCTGGCCTCTCCTCTTTTCAGGGCTCCTAAAGAGTGATTATCATAGAGAAAGCCAATCTGTTGTAACAATATTGTAAGTTCTGGCCATCACCAGGTTTGGTTTTTTCTTTTTTTAAGTCTGAATTTATATTTAAATCGGGAGCATTTGTCCAGGTTAGTACTTTCTTAGACCAGGTCCATCAGCTGGGGCATGTCCAGTTACTCAGGGAGTATTTGAAACCTTGAATCCTGATGGCCGGAGGCTGAGGGTTCCTGTACCAGGCCTCCACTAGTGTGTGGTCGGGGAGAGAGTCAGGGAGGGGGTGGGGTGCAGAGGGAGAAGGGTAGGAGAAGGGAGGGGTCTAGGGAACACTGTCAGAACCTCTAGGGAATTTCTGGTCTCATGGAGAAAGGAAATTCATTCCCGAGAAATAACAAAGAAACAGGTAAAAAACGAGTCAGTTCAGAAGTGCTGATGTAAAGAAGTGTTTAGAGGGACATCAAGTTAATCAGAATACCTCCCGGGACTAGGTGGGTCACCAGCAATGTACTGAAGGCAACCAGGGGAGAAAGGAACTGCTGGTGTGGGGCTCATAAATCCTTCAGTACAACCAAGCTCAGATAGGAACATGTATGCTCCTGATAATCGAAGCTGGTTCTGGTGTTGGGAGCTTAGATTCTGGCTCTCATTCCACTGACCAGCTCAGCACATACCCTAACCACATTCTCTAGGCTTCTCCTTGTGTAGGAGCAGTTGAAAGTACTTTGGGGAACACAGTTATTACTATTACCCCCAATCTTAATTATAACCTTATATGTCCTTTATCTTTTTCAAAATGAGTTTTAAACCAGAACAACCATTTCTAATTATTAGAAACATTAAATGATTGCCAGGAAAATCTTTTATTAATCATAAAAGGGAAGCTCATCTATTAATCTTTCAAAGTACTATTCTGTGATCTTTTGCCAGCTGTGTAATTCACTTTTTTCTTCCTTATTTTGGGACAAAGGTGTGGTCCACATGTGGCCCCCACTCAGAACCAACAGTAGGTTCCTTCAAAACAATGGAAGAACATAGGTTCAAGACACTTCAACCCCCTCCAAATGCTCATTGGGTGGTGTCTGGAAACTGTTCAAGGCAAGTAAAAAAAAAAAAAAAAAAAGGCCACAGGCTCCTAGGAGTTAATGATCCACTGTGCCTGTCACTTCCCAGTTTTTTCTGATTTGTGGCAGTCATATCTGCATTGTGACATACCACTGATTTATTCCTAGGAACCATAAAAGGGCTGACATTTTCAGATGGCTGGCCTGACTAAATAAATCAGACCCTTCTGAGGTCATGTCTATGGGCACAGCAAGCTTATTTGCTTGCATTCTGCCATGCCTTTTTGAGTGGGTGAAAAACAATTGGAATTTCCGAAGAAAATTGGGTGTAATGTATGAAATGGGCCATATCTACTCAGCTTCTCAATCCAAAATATTCCAAGGAGAATGTTCCAAACAAAAGTCTTGATTAACCTTTCTTGGCTTTGTCAATATCTGAAACAGGCAGTCGGTTCCCGGGAAGAGATCAGGCATGGCTGGCCTGAGGGGTGGGAAACCCCAGGCCCTTCTACCTCAGCCTGGGGCACCACCTCTCCCTTCTTCGCCTGCCCCGCAAAGTCCTCAGACTTTTTCGCCAGCTCAGATGCCACTCTCCTTGAAACCTCAGTGCACGTCGGCACTTTGCTTTGCTTTGTATTGGAATTCATTGTGGGACAGCTGTCCCTGGTCTTACTCCTTTCTGTATTTCTCTTTTCTGCACCACCCACAGCAAAGTCTTGAGAGGACTTGAGTGGACATGTAGCAGCTGCAGGGATGTAGTAGACAGGAGCAGCCACAGAAGAAACCCACATTTTAGTGAAGCACTGTGTGGAAATCCTCCCAGGGAGGCTGTGGGATCAAAATTAAGAGGGGTAGACAAGAGAGTTACAAAATGAAGATTAAACCTGGTAAGTCTTGAGAAAATAAAAAAAGATACAAGATATAATGGACAAGGCAGAACTTAGGGCTGAAAGGGAGTGAAATTTACAGATTCCAATAAACCACATCCCTAGAGAAGAGATGCAGCCAAGAAATGTTAGAAACTGGGTTGCAAATTGTCCAAGTGTGAACCAAGTATAGAAAAATAGGCATTCCAGGAAGGATGATACATTGTTTTCCTATTAAAAATGTAAAGAAGTACAATTTGAAAAGTAAGTACGGGGAAACCTTGAGTTTAGGCCTACAATGAGAGATGTCATAGCACCAAGGTTAGGAGCACACTCAAGAGCCTGCTGCCTTGGGTTTAAATGCCAGCTGCACCATGATGCTGTGTGCCCATGGGCAAATTGTTAATCTCTCTGGGCCTGTTTCCCCACCTACCAAGTGAGAAATTAATAACAGCCACTGCATGGTGCTGTGAAAATTGGAGGAGTTGCCAGGAATGATGCCTGGCACTTAGTGAGTACATTATATTATAACAAAAGTAAAAGTCTAAAAAAGAGCAATTGAAACATTTCATGAGTTTTCTCTTCGAAACCCCTCCCTTTTGGAGAATTAAAACTTGAATTCCTTCCTGAGGCAGGTGATGAAAGGGGCAGAAAACCGTTCTTTGCTGTTTGTTGTCTACAATCTTAAATGACAGGAGATGGCTCAACAGAATTGTCTAGACAAGGGTCACAAGATCGTAGTCATCAGAACTACCCATTATAGTTAAGCAACAATAGCCCAAAGCCACAACATGTGATACCAGTAAGTCCCGGAGACCCACGCCCAACCACCTAAAAATCCCCCTTTAAAAAGCCCTGTTACTCTGCTTAAAGGCGGGATGGTGGTCTTTGAAACACTAGTCTGCTGCTCTTCTTGTTTGCCAGCAAATTTTATCCTTTTTCCTCAAACCGCTTGTCCTCATTCTTCATTCTCATTGATTTGGCCTTGGGGACAAGTACTGAGCTTTCAGTAACAGTATTGTATAAAATTTGAAAGATCTAGTTGCTTATGTATTTGGAACAAATAAGGGAACTTAAAAGATAACTCAATCAAATCCTCTGTGATTCCACATATGAGGAAACACTGTCCTTATATGACTTTTATTAGTCATTTTAAACTCATTTTATTGTCTACCGGTTTCTCTGGGTCATTCTTAAATAGCTTTCATATATTTAAATCTTATTTTCCAGTATGATTCTTAAATGCAGAAATTTATATATTAACCTTTGTGCCCATTAACAGTGTCATGATAGGTTTTTTTAAAATATAGATTTTCAAATTTATCTCAATGTAGTAACCATTGACACATTAACAATGATTAGTAGGTTTTGGGGATTTTTTGGTTTTTGTGTTTTTTTGAGACAGGATCTTGCTCTTTCGCCCAGGCTGGAGTGTGGTGCACAACCACAGCTCACTACAGCCTCGAACTCCTAAGCTCAAGCTATCCTCCTACCTCAGCCTCCCAAGTAGCTGGGACTACAGGTGCATGCCACCACACCAGGCTAATTTTTCTATTTTTTGTAAAGACACAGTCTTGCTGCGTCTTCCAGGCTGGTCTCAAACTTGTGGCCTCAAGCAATTCTCCTGCTTTGGCTTCCCAAAGTGCTAGGATTACGGGTGTGATCCACTGCACCTGGCCACTTCTTTTTTTCTTTTTAATGCCACTTTGAAAGACCCAGATGGTCCTGGGAGAAGAGTCTGGATAAGCCCATTGGAGAAACAGACACATCAGCACCCTCACAACACTACCCAGGCCCTGGAGGGAGGCCTTGCAAGGCCCAGAGCTCAGAACTTGGACCTGAGGGCTCTGGCTGTTAGAAGACTTGGAGAACCTTTGAAGAAGCCTTGTCCAGGAGGTGACATTTATGCTTGTCTTTAGACAAAGGTTAAGGGAACAGCCTGGACAGAAGGAAAGCAGGGAAGGGCACAGCACTTCACTAAACCATCTGTTTGTGAGCAGTTTCAGGTAATAACTGATTTTCTGTTGGTGGTGGGGGGTGGGGTAGGGTGGGGAAGAGACAAGTAAAAGGAAAACCAAGTCCTGATTCTGAAGCAGTGGACAGACTTGGCCTATGTGGGACCGACAGTGAGCTTTGATGGAAGGCAAGAGTTTTCTTTTGGGTGTCCGGAATTGGAGGGAGGAGGAGGAGGCAGGAGGGAGACTGGGGATGGAGGCTCTAGAGGAGTGGCATGGGAAGCGATTCTCTGTCCTGGCTGTGGGGTGCCCTCCCTCACCGAGGGATCAAGGATCGCTTGTAGAGACCCGAGTGACTGCAGGAAGACCAGACTGGAGTTCTTTCAGCAGTAGGATAGGGCTGACTCTGTCCGTTTACCTCTGACCAAGAGGTAGCAGTGGGACAGCCTGCATCCCCAAGGTTTGGCCTGCCCAGGTTCCAGGAAGCCCCAAGGGTCAAGTGGACACAGCAGAAGCAGTTTGCGCCACCTTGCCAAGTCAATGCCTGTCTTAGAAGGTGCCCACCAGTTGAGGAAACCCTGCCCAGGGCTGCAGGGTGTGTAACCAGCCATGAAAACTGAGGAGAGAAGAAGGAGGCTGAGCCAGACGTCCCCGTTCCTCCCAGCCTGAACTCACCAGTAAGATATAGGACATTTGGAGTCAAAGTTCAGAGCATGGGACCCAGCCCCACACGTCCATTTGGCTCTGCCTGCCCTCAGGGCCTACTTGCCCTCATTTTGGGTAAAGCAGCCCCAGCAAATGGTCATAAAGCTCCAGTTTTCCCTTCATCACCTTATCTCCTGTAATGACAGGCATCGCTGTCTTTGGCAAGGCTGTCATTACACCTGCCAGGGCAGAAGCTGCAGCAACTCCCATGCCCAGGTCCAACACAATAGGACCCATGGGTACCCCAGCTTTCCCAGTGGCTGCCTAGAAGCACCTAGTAACACAATCCTGAAGTACAGGTGCATTAACACCCTGTGAGCTTTGTTCCCCAGAAGGACTCATCCAAGACGCAATGGTGCTACACAGCACACCTGAAGATGTCTCACGTGGCCGAGCTACCAGGCATGCTATTTATGAAGCCATGGCCAGCTCAGCAGTGGATCACCTTGTATTTTCCCCCTCCCTTTCTGCCTCAATTATTTTTCCCCCTTTCTTTCTTAGGATTGCATCCCCTGTAAAACATTAGCATGCAAACTTTGCCTCAATGTTTCCAGCGAAGGCACTTTTCCTTGAAGATGTGACAGTTACTTTCTCAACCAAGTCAACACCCTAAGCATCACTAGTAGTGCAAAAACCCAATATATGAACCTCCTCATGGGGTGTCTACAAAGTCTTCTTGCGAAAATAAAAAAATGTTTAACCCAAATCTAATCAAGCTTCCAGACCTAACTTCCATTTTAAAGGAAATACAGACTTAAAAGTAAAAGTTACAGGACACCATCAGGAAACAATCAGACAAACCAAGAATGTGTGACGTTCTGTAAGTCGGCGTGTCCAGACTTCAAGTCAATGTCATAAATTAAAACCAAACAGAAGTTAAGGTGGGGGAGTTTTCCCAGATCAACCTCCAGATGGAATCCATGGACCTTGATTAGATCACAGGGTTTCAAGGAGTGGTACTGCATAACAATCTGTAGGGGAAAATTTAAATGACTTGGATATTATTAATAGTTGTGATTGTAGAATGATCATTACGTTTCATAGGTATGATAGTGGTATTGCTGTTACATAGGAGATTCTTTTATCCTTAGGAGATTCATGTTGAAGTATTTAGGGATCGTGACGTCACACCGACAACTTATTTTCAAAAACGGAGTGTGTCATGTGTTTGTGGGGAGAAAGAGAGGAGAGAAAGCCAATATGGTAAAACATTAACAACCATTGAATCTAGACAGAAGGCATTTGTGGTTCTATTCTTTTGACATTTTTAAGTGTTTGAAAGTTTTCGCAGTAAGAAGTAGGGAGATAAATACCAAGAAAGACTAGGTAAAATTTAGGATGTACACATATTTGAAGAAATGTTTTAAACTACGTTTTATTTTCTTCAACCACTTTGAAGTATGCAGCCAATACTTTATCAGGGACTAATTCATCTAGCTAAATATTGTGCTTTCAAAAGCTTTTCACCTCTTGCATGCCTCTAGCAGTTCCCCAGGTAGAACTAATTTGATGTCATTTCTGCATACCCAAATTCTTATTGGCAGGATAATCAGCAAGTAGTACAGAGCTGCTTCCTTTAAAAAGCTGCACTCTGTACATGAACTGTGAGTGCCAGGCACCGAGGACTGCGGAGAAATTATCCTCTAGAGGTAAGTCTTGACTGATCTAGTAGAAGAATCAGTTATCTTTTCTTTTTGTCTTTTTTAAGACAAGGTCTCATTCTGTCACCCTGGCTAGAGTACAGTGACATCATCATAGCTCACTGCAATCTCAAACTCCTGGGCTCAATCAATCCTCCAGCCTCAGCCTCCTGAGTAGCTGGGAATACAGGTGTGCACCACCACAGTGGGCTAAGTTTTCTATTTTCTGTAAAGATGGAGTCTTGCTCTTGCTTGGGCTGGTCTCGAACTCCTGCCCTCAAGCAACCCACTGGGCTTGGCCTCCCAGAGTGCTAGGATTACAGCTGTGAGCCACTGCACCCCGCCATCAGTTATCTTTTCCATGCATTGCAAATATTGTATACAATCCAAATTGAAGGGTATCACTCTCTACAGCTGTATTAGCAACAGATGGATACAGATGTACTAGTTAATATGGCAAAATGCACAGTTATTTCAGGCTTTTATTATTAGCACCACCTCGTGACTCACTGAGAAAACTCTTGACCAATTTGTTTTGTTAATGCGACAGTTTTGTTTTGACACACTTTCCATTATCATTTCTCCCACCCAAACCTGCCTTCCATCCCCAAGATGCCTCCAGACACAGGTGCTCCCAGTCGGCTCTTCCCATTCTGGCTCGCACCGGGTCAGCTAACCTCCAGTCCCTCCACCTGTGACAGAGTTCCAGGAAAGCATGCTCTCTTATGTCGTACTTATGCTAACTAAGCTGCCTAGGCTCTGATCTGGACTCCTAAAGGAGTCCCCCACAGGTCGGGTCCTCTCTGCTTCATCCAGAGAGAGGCCCCTCCTGTACGCACAGATGCTCGTAGTCCACAAATGTTCACTCTTCCCTTCTTTGATAGAACTAACTCCTCAGTTAAGGATGAGCTCATGCAACCCAAAATTTTCAGTAGCCTATCAACAAAAGCCATTTATTTTTCATGCAGGCTGCAGAGACAGCTCTGCTTTAGGCTATGAACTGATTCAGGCCTGTGTCACTTGTCTCTCATCCTCTGGACCAGTGGCTACTTGGGGCAGGCTCTTTTCATGGAGGGTGGCAGCAGTGCCAGTGGGGTGAGCAGAGATGCAAGGGCTTCATAAAGCCTCAGCTCAGAACTGACACACACTTCTGCCCACATTCCTCTGGTCAAAGGCTGACATCAGTTGTGGAGTAGTCCACACTTTGGTGAACCTTGCCAAAGGCAGGGAGGGAAGGAAGAATTGCAGGCAAATAAGCTGCAGCCTCCCTTGCAGCTTGGTGTGTACTTGCACCTCAGCTCTGTCCAAAAGGACATGAGAAGTGACATACACAACCTCCAGGCCTTGCCCTTGTAAAGATCGGGACCTGCCTTTCCCCTGCCCAACCGCTGGAGATGTGGTGAGACCACAGCAGTTGCTGGGCCCAGAGACAGACGGGATAGCTATTCCGCAGGTCCTCCCTCTGGGCTGCTATATGGACCTCACTTACCCTGCTGAGTTTTGCATCTCGGTTATGGCATCTTAGAACCTTAGCTAGTACAGCATTCATTCATCACTCATTCAACAAGTATTTCCTGAGTATCTCTGTGCCAGGTGTTGTGCTAGGCCTTGAAGTGACAATGAGCAAAAACAAACTTGGCTGTTCTGTATCTTGACTGTGGTGGTTACACAAACCTACACATGTGATAAAATTACAAAGAACTAGATACACATACACACATAGGAATGCAAGTAAAACCAGGGAATTAAAAAGTTAAAAAGTCACCGATGATTGATGACCTGGCATGGCAGCAGCCCAGCTTCAACCATCCAGATGACAGCAATGCACTGAAATATGGCAGAGAAAGTATTTGAAAGGAACTGAGGGCAGAGCTGCCAGGCAGGAATACACACCTTGGACTGAGTCGAGAGAGATATGAATTTCTTTGTTCTTTATGTAGGGTGTCCGTGTAATTTATCATCCAAACTGAGACATCTGTGAAAATAATTACACTGGAACAACTTGTGTGACAGATCAGTTGGTCACTCTGTCTTTAAGCTATTGCACAGCTGACTCTCTTTGTTATAGCAGACTATGGAATGCCACATTTCAACAGCTTATTCAGGAACACCAGAGAAAAACTAAGAGGAAAGGGGGAGTGAAGGAGAGTGGTAGGAATAAAGACCTGTGAGCACTGGCAGGAAATAATGCAAGGAGAAAAGGAATAGGAATCAGATTTTCTACTAATTTGCTATATGTTCCTACATTAGTTTATAAATTGGTATCCACATTTATGACTGATTGGAAGAACCAACTTTTTAGATCTTCTCATCCAACAAAGCTACAGATTTCTGTACTGGGTTAGAGCTGAGGAGGCTTTAAAAGTGGGCCAAAGCTACAAGGGGACATGTGTCATAATAAGAGAAGTGGTCTTCCATAAACTGAGTGTGGTAAAGTCTTGGCATAGGTAATGCAGAGGTTCTCAAACTGTTCCTTTGAGCCTTGGTCTTCTAGTTAGACAACTGGCTAAGCTACTGTACAAAAAGACACAAAACACACTGGCTTAAATGAGACAGGCTTCAGTGTCTCTTTCAGGTGAAGGGTCAGGGGTGGGCAGGCAGGTGGTAGACAGCAACAGCCCCGCTGCTCCACAAGGCCCTCCGGCACTGAGGTAGGCTCTGCCTCCATCAGTACACGGCATCCGCCTGCAGATCCAGAATGTTGCCTCAGCTGCCCCCTTTCACAGCCAGGTGGAAGGGGCAGAGGAAGCAGAGGGCTAAGAGCTTTCTTTTTAAGGACATCACCTGAAAATTGCCCCTTCACTTCTGCTCACATCCCATTGACCCGAAGAAGCCTTAAAGGAAGCTGGGCACGTGCCCTGCCAAAACTCTGGTGGGAGGGATTGGATTACAACATGCAGGAAGCTGAGATGGGGTGCCTTGGAGTAGTTGTCTGCCGAACCAAGTTCTTTGGAGGTGATTCACATCACTTAGGAGAGTCCGTAAGGCTCAGTGGGCAACACCCCAATTCCCCACTTTCTATCTCAGAAACTCCACTTTCATCTATTTGGGGGTTCTATTTAATTTTTTACCTGAAAAATAAGTTTCTCTGCCTTGAAAAAGAGTTTGAAGCTCATTTTAGAGGAGATAGGTTTACCAAGGTGGAAAGAGAAGCACAACACAGTGAGGTGACTTTGCGGAAAGCATTCGTTGTACCCCAGAGCTGTAACTGAATGCCTTGGCCAAGGTCGTCCCACTTGGAGGGTGATGGCAAGAGCCAAGCCCCAGCTCCTCACATGGAGCTCATTTGCTTTCCCACCCAACCCCCAATAACACTTCCACATGTGTATCAAACCGTTCTCAATCTCAGCAAAAAATGAGAATCCCAAGGTTGAAAAATGCTGTCTTGCTTCAAGTCACTGAGTGGTCCTCAGGAAATGTCTTCACAATGGATGTGCTAGACCTTTACACTCCACCACTGCCACCAAAGTTCCCCCTCACCCTGAACATAGTCCTCTGAAGTACTCAGTGGAGTGGGGTGCAGTGGCAGGTGGGGCTAGCTGTCCTGGTATTCAGCACCCCCCTTCTGACACAAGAAGAGCATGTGGCCGATCTCACAGCTTGCAGCATCCTATTTCTGAAGCCCAGTTCTGAACTGTGGTATGTGACTCCTCCTGTTGTTTAGGGAATTTTTTGCTGACTGGACGGCAGACTGGATGGTGGGACCTGGGGCAGCTGTCTAGGACCACCGTGAGGAAGCTGCCCAAGAGGGGAATGTATAACAAGATAATGGAAGCCCGGGTCCCTGATGATTACAGAGCCATCATGGCTGCCCTGGGCCTCTGTTTCAGACTTTCCTCTTGTCTAAGCCATGGGTCTTACTTAAAGCAGCCCACCATCATTCTAATTAATGTAGAGTGGGTGGGTGGGGGTGGAAGGCTACCTTTCAGCTGTCAAAGGTAAAGTAGAGCACTAGTGAAAGTGGCAAGATTTTATTCAATTACCTGCAATAGGGAGGAGGGTCCAGCATGAACTGAACTAGGGTTGGTCAAGGACAGCAGGTGATCTGGGTTTGCTAACTGGCACTTACGGAAGTGCTCTGCTCTCCTGCAGAAACTGGGAGACAGGGTCCCTATCTTCAGATGTTGGCTGGAGCAAATAGTTAAGCCTTTTGGCAGCCTTGAACTTTTCCAGGCAGAAACTTAAGGGGTCTGAGCATTCATCCTAGGAACATGCCCTGAGCTGTTAGAAACTATGCTACTACGTAAGTCTCTTAACACTGGGGTCTGGATGGGTCATTCTGCACGGAGCATGCTCTTCAGCAGTTCTCATGGCCCTATCCCACTCCCATATCTGGAACCTTCGTGGGGAGACCCAGGACAGCTCAGCCCTTAGGATGGCAGAAGAGCAAATTGGGTCCAGGGATTCCCAGCTTGCAGCCCCTACACATTCTGGGTCTAGCTTTTGTCTGCGGGAGACCGGGCGGTTCAGAGGGAAATCACTGAGGCACAGTGTCCCTGTGACAATTGGTTTTATATATCAACTTGACTGGATTGAGGGATGCCTGGTGGGCGGGGCTGAACCTGACCACCTTGGGGTTCTGGCCAGGCACCCATCTGGGCCAGCGCACCTCCTCCCCAGCACTCCTTTCCATTCCCCACCTCCAACCCTGTACCTGGTCCCCAGAGCACTTTCCCCCTCTTTCACATGTCCTTGACCTCAATTACCATGTGCACTTGCTGGTGCCTTCCAAGTTGGCCTTTCTCCAGCAATGTCTCTGCCTGTAACTTTCTTCCTCCTCTTCTGCTGGGCTAACGCTGCCTCAGCCTCAGCTCTAACACTACCTCTTTGTCCTTCCAAGGTTCCCCAGACCAGGTCAGACTCAGCTCCCTGCTGTTCCCCTCTCCTCGCTTCCCTTCCCTCTCCCCCCTGCCTCAGGACATTGTAATGACCCTTTTAAGGTGTGCTGGAAGGAAGCAGCATAAGGGAACTTCTCACTTTTGCCTCATTCCCAGCACCAAGGAGGGGCTCAGTAAATATCAGTTGGACAAGCAAAAGTGGAAACCTGAGTGAATGGTGGAAAAGAGATGGGGGCAGGGGTGGGATAAAAGTGGGGCCTGAGCTGTTTACTATTTCATTAAGTCTGTCTGTGGAAGAATGCAGAGAAATGGAGCAGTGTGATATTACAGCAGAGTGAAGGGAGACTGACTCAACATTGGGGTAAAGCCCAGCATATTTGAAAGCAGAAACAACGGAGCCAGTAGAGAGGAGAAAGTTGGAGAAGTGGTGAGAGTGGTAGAGTTGAAGAAGGGGACTTAGCTTAGAAAAAGCAGGAAGAAAGGAAAGTATACCCGAAGGGACAAAGGAGGCAGGCATCCACAGGTACCTGTTTGCCAATAACTGTTCACAGACGAGAGGAAAAAATTGTAGTTGCTTGTTTCAGATGACCTCAGTCTTGTTAGTGAAAGTAGGAAGTTAGGACTTCTGAAAAATGGGCGTTGGGAGTCAGGGGCCTATGAAGAAATATTCTCATTTGTTGGCATATTAGTTAGGATCCACTAAATAAGTAGTAGACCTTAGATGCAGAAGCTCTACAGTGTAGTCTCTACCCTATAGAAATCTAAGTCTTGCTCACTTGACAGTCCAGAATGAGTGTTCAGGTCAGTGGGTGGTTCCCTTCTTTTTGATCATTCAGGCACTGCTATGGTTTGAATGTTTATCCCCTCCAAAATTCATGTTGAGACTTAGTGCCCATTGTGGCAGTATCGAGAGGTGGGGCCTTTAAGAGATGATTGGGATTAATCCATTCTTGGATTAATGGGTTAATGGGTTATCATGGGAATGGGACTGGTGGAGGAAGCGAGACCTGAGGTAACACGCCTAGTCTTCTCACCACGTGATACCTTATACTGCCTTGAGAGTCTGCAGAGAGTCCGCACCAGCAACAAGGCCCTCACCAGATGCAGCCCCTTGACCTTGGATTTCTCATCCTCCAGAACTATAGGAAATAAATTCCTTTACTTTATAAATTACCCAGTTTCAGGTGTTCTGTTATAAGTAATGGAAAACACACTAAGGCATCCAGGTCCACCATCCCTTAAGGTCTTGAGAAAGGTGAAAGAACATGGAGAAGCCTGCAAAGGACATTCTCATAGACCTCTGGCATGGAAGCAATGCACAGTTCTACTCACATTCCTTTGGAGAGATCTTGTCACACACCCTCACCCACCTGCAAAGAGGGCTGGAAAATGTAGCCTAGCTATGTGCCCACAGACGGGGAGTACAGACTTTGGCAGATAGCTAATGGTCTTTACTACTGTGGTAGGCAGAATAAATGGCTCCCCAAAGATGTGAGGCGAATCCATTCCTGTCTTTTCTAGCTTCTAGAGGCTGCCCACATCCCTTGCCTCATGCCCTCCTCCTCCATCTTTAAAGCCAGCAATAGCAGATCAAGTTTTTTTCATGCTGCATAACCCTGATACTGACTCAAGAACACAATTCCTGCTCTGACTCCTTGATTTTAGCTTAATGAAACCCATTTCAGACTCTGGTGTCCAGAGCTCTAAGGTAATAAATTTATATTGTTTCAAGCCACCAAATTGTGATAATTTTTTATAGTAACAATAAGAAACTAATGCAGCCACTTGGTAATTCCTTTTTCAAAAAATTAGCTACTGGTGAAATGAAGCATTATTTTAATTCTAAGACAATGTTTTCATTTTCTACCTTGTGCACAAACCCACTGACCACCTCATGAGTTCTAAGGTACCAATCAGGGCTAGAAGACTTTAATGTGGAGAACTTCTAAAACAGTAGTTCTCAAAATGTCTCTCCAGGCCAACAAAATCTGCATCACCTAGGAACTTGTAGAAATGCAAATTGTCAGCCACCCAGACCCACTGAATCAGAAACTCTGGGGCCCAGCGGTCTGTATTTTAACAAGTTCTCCAGGTGATTGTGACACTTGCTCAAGTTCTGGGAGGTGGTCCAGCAGGGAGGGAGTGGCCTCTCAGTTCAGGTTCTGGTGTGGCTGGGGACAGGAACAGGGGAGTGGTGGTTGTGACTGGCATTCACCAGAGCTCCAGCACAGGCACCGTTCATGAGGCTGCATTTTCCATGTTCTGGTCAGCAGTCTCACAGTTCATCCCATGCTATGAACTGAATGTTTGTGTTGCCCCAAAATTCATATGTTGAAATCTGTTTCCCAATGTGATGGTATTAAGAGGTGGGGCCTTTCGAAGGTAATCAGGTCATGATGGTGGAGTCTGATGAATAGGATGACTGCCCTTATAAGAAGAAGACAGAGAGCTAACACAGTCCTTTTTTGCCACATAAGGATACAATGAGAAGTTAGCCATCTGAAACCTAGAAGAGGACCTCACCATAACCTGACCTTGCTGGCCCCATGATCTCAGACTTCTAACCTCCAGAACTGTAAGAAATAAATTTCTGTTGTTGATAAACCACCCAATCTATGGTATTTTGTTATAGCAGCCTGAGCTAAGATACTCCATGTTACGGACTAAATGTTTTGTCCACCCAGAAGTTTTATGTTGAAATCCTAACTCCACTGTGATGATATGAGGAAGTGGGCCTTTAGGAGGTAATTATGTCATGAGGTCCTCACGAATGGGATTAGTGGCTGTCTTAGTCCGGTTTGTGCTGCTATAACAGAATACCTCAGGCTGGGTAATTTATAAAGAATACAAATTTATTCTCTCACAGCTCTGGAGGCTGGAAAGTCCAATATCAAGGCACCAGCATCTGGTGTTGACTCTCTTATTGCATCCTCACATGGCAGACGGTGGAAGGGCAAGAGAGATAAACTATATGTTCTCACATGGCAGTATAGAGAACCCACTCTTGCCAGCCCTTTTTCTAGTGGCATTAATCCATTAATGAAGGCAGAGCCCTCATGACCTAAACACCTCCCATTAGGCTCTACCTCCCAACACTGTTGCCTTGAGGATCAAGTTTCTAACACATGAATTTGGGGAAACACATTCAGATCATAGCAGTAGCCTTATGAGAAGAGGCATGAGAGTCTGCTCTCAGTCTCTGCTCTTCACCATGTAGAATATGATGAGAAGATGGTCATCTGCAAACTAAGAAGTGGGTGGGCCCTCATCAGACACCCGATGTTTCTGCACCTTGATCTTAGACTTCCTAGCCTTCAGAACTGTGAGAAACAAATGTGTGTTGTTTAAGCCACAGCCACTTAGGCTACGGTAATTTGTTATTGCAGCCCAACTAAGACACCCTAAGACATTTAAAAACTCACCAGTGCCT
Organism: Propithecus coquereli; assembly: GCF_000956105.1. NCBI lineage: Eukaryota > Metazoa > Chordata > Mammalia > Primates > Indriidae > Propithecus > Propithecus coquereli. The sequence continues at coordinate 1,359,258 of NW_012150208.1, read as the reverse complement.
GCTTTCTGCATCTGGACACTGATCTTCTGGTGGGTTCATCAGTTATTTGTAGAGTGTCCCTGTGACAATTAGTTTTAGATATCAGCTTGACTGGATTGAGGGATGCCTAGATGGCTGGTGAAGCATTGTTCTGGGTATGACTGTGAGGGTGTTTTTGGAGGAGACTGGCATGTGGGTCAGTGGACTGAGTAGAGAAGATTTGCCTTCAATGTGGGTGGGCACCATCCAATTACCTGGGGGCCCAGATAGAACAAAAAGGCAGAAGAAAGGTGAATTCTCTCTCCTCCAGAACCATCATGCCCTCTCCTCATGCCCTTGGACATCAGAACTCTAGGTTCTTTCATCTTTGGTCTCTGAGACTTACACCAGTAGTCCCCTAGGGCTCTCAAACCTCCAGCCTTGAATTTAGTTTACACCATACACTTCCTCGGTTCTCAGACTTTCCAATTTGGACTGAGCCATGCTATTAGCTTCTCTGGTTCTCCAGGTGGTAGATGGCCTATGCTGAGGCTTCTCAGCATACATAATCATGATCCAGTTCCCACAAATACCCTCTCATCTATCATCCATCTATCTATTGGTTCTCTCTGGAGAACCCTGACTAATATAGTCATTAATATTTACAGCTGCATCATGGAGGACATTTACCCTAAACCCCATCAAACATAGGTGAGACCTAAAACATAAATGACATCTCTTGCATCTCCTAACAGTGCATTTCTTCATGGAGAATGGGATTTGCCCTGTTTTCTTGGTGGCAGTGTGGTGGCCAGAACTTCTGCTCTGCAGGCAGACTGCCGTGGGTCTGAGTCTGACTCTGACATTTAGTAACTATGATTTTGGGGAAGGTCTTAATAATTTTCCCCCTCTGTAAAATGTGGATAATAAAGTTTCTAACCAAGGCAATTGTTATAAGGTATAAATAAGTTAACATAAGCAAAATGTAGCACATGAAAACCATATGAAATGTTAACACTTACTAGTATTTGAAGACATAAATGTTTTCAACTATAAGTTTCACATACACAATTTTCTCAGCAAGTTTCAATTGAGCAGACAATAATTTATCAGTGATGGTTTCATTATCAAATTGATGTTCTCACCCACATTTCAAATGCAGTGTGAAACCACATTCGAAACTCTGGAATAAGAAAAATCAAGGTTTGGCTCTTGCAACCTGTATTAGTTTCCTAGGGCTGCCATAACAAAGTACAGTCATGTGTGGCATAGCAATGTTTAGGTCAATGACTGGCCGCATATACAACAGTGGTCCCATAATATTATCACACCATATTTTTAATGTACCTTTTCTATGTTTAGATATGTTTAGACACACAAACATTCACCATTGTGTTACAATTGCCTATGGTATTCAGTACAGTAAAATGCTGTACAGGTTTGTAGCCCAGGAGCAATAGGCCATATAGCCTAGGTGTGTAGTAGACTATACCACCCAGGTTTGTGTAAGTACACTCTATGATGTTCACACAATGACAAAATTGCCTAATGATGCATTTCTCAGAACGTATCCCTGTTGTTAAATGATTCATGACTGTACTACAAACTGAGTAGCTTAAACCACAGAAATTTATTCTCTCACAGACCTGGAGGATAGAAGTATGAAATCAAGTTGTCAGCAGGGCCAACTCCCTCTGAAGGCTCTAGGGAAGAATCCTTTCTTGCCTCTTCCAGCTTCTGGTGGCTCCCAGCAATCTTTGGCATTCTTTTCCTTGTAGCAAAACAACTCCAATCTCTACCTCGGTCTCCACATGGTGTTCTCCTCTGTATGTCTCTAAATTTCTTTTTCCTTAAAAGGACACCAGTCATTGGATTCAGGGCCCACTCAAACCCAGTGGACCTCACCTTAACTTGATTACATCTGCAAAGATGCTATTTCCATATAAGGTCACATTCATAGGCAGTGGGGCATTAGGACCTGAGTATATCTTTTTGGGAGGCACAACTGAACCCACAACAGAGGCCAAGCCACAAAGCAGTACCTGACTAAACCTGTTTTTTTATGAAAGTGTAAACTGAGGTAAGGGCCATGCTGCCTTGGAAAGAGTTCAGTGTTGTCATTCCAGAGCCACTGAGGATGGGTGGTGACAACAGGGGTGGGTTGCAGACAAGTGGGCTACTCTTTCCAAAGGTAGTGAGTAGGGACAGCCATAGCATTCACTTGATTTCCTCTAATAATACATTTTATTCAAGGTGGTATAAAAAGCTAAACTGTAATTATGAACATTGCATAACATTCCTGAGCTGTCTAATGGGAATCTCCAGAAATGAGTTTGAATAGCTATAAAAGTCAACTTTTTCTGTGAATACACCTATGGACACCTGAAAGCCATAACCAGGTACACAGACATAGCCCTGCCACTTACTGACCTGCTTCCCAAAGCAGACGAAGCTTCTGCTAACTCAGGGTCATCCCAGTCCACTGACTGGATGAAGAGTTAATTTAATAAGCATGAGTCAGCTTGCAAAGTGTCAGCGAGCAGCTGAGGGCCACAAAGGGAGACCACCTGTGGCCATCTCTGAGGATGAAACAAGCAGTTCATCCAACAGCAGAGACTCTCTCTGTGGTCTTCCCTGTCATCTTCTATTTCCTGGCTTTTCCATACAATGGCTTGTTCATTGCACGTGACATCATATACACTATGTCATCTAATTTATTCTACTTTGTTGATTTGTTTTGCATTAAAGTTTCACTTATATGAGCACTGAGTCATAAGCTTTGACTGTGAGCACCACCTGAAGTGTGTGGCACCTCACATGCAGTAGGAAGGAGTTGGTGACAGGTATGGGCAGCGAGGATAGGGTAAGCAGACAGGTAGGTAAATAGCTGTTTTAAAGACTAATCATTGAAGGGAAACTCCTTATTGTTGAGTTGGGATAACTATTAGCAGAGATGAACTCGGTCTATCTATTGAGATTTGGAGGCTTTTAGCATAAAGTTGTGTTAATTCAGTAATGCATAATAATTTTCCCCATTGAAATTTGAATGAAGGGTAATGGAAAGTATTTCAAATGGTAAATATGTGAATAAATCTAAATAAACATTTGGTATAAAACCAATAGTAATATATTTTAATATCTATGCACATTTATATATACATAATTAAAATTCACCAAAACAATAGCAAATAAGATGGAAGGTAAATGAAGCTAAAGTATTCCAAGAGCCTTGCATTGTCTAGGATGAAGATAAAAGTATCAATTAACATTAGGCTCTGATAAATCGAGAATGAATCTTTTAATTCCTAGGTGGCTAAAAGAAGAGAGAAACTGTGTAACTTCCCAAAAGAGGGAAAAATAGAATAATAGAATAATTGTAACAGAATTCTAGTAGAATCACTCTAATCTAACCTGAAAGAAGGCAAGAAAAGAGATAACAGAACTTGGATCAGGAGGAGTAAATAGAAAGCAGTGAATAAGATTTAAACCCCAATCTATCAGTAATTACACATTAAAAGGCTAAGTTTTCCTATTAATAAGTTATCAGACTAGATTAAAACAACAACTATCTGCTGTTTTGAAGAGGCACACCTAAAACCTAAGAATACAGAAAGGTTGACAGTAAAAGGATGGAAAGAGATATGCCATGTAACAGTAATCAAAAAGAAGCTTATGTTATTAATACCAGAAAAGAAGACTTTAAGTAAAAGGAATTACTAGAAATAAAGGGTTAATTCATAAAGTTTCCATTGAGCAGAAAAATATAACAATTCTATTTGTGTGGCCTCAAATATATAAAGCAAAATTCACAGAACTATATTTACGTAGAAATGGGTAACTCAACAATTATGCCATTAATTGATAGAACAAGTAGACAAAAATTCATTAAGAGCAGAGAAGATCTGAACAATTCATTACAAACTTGATCTAAAGGCTTTATCTAGCATCTGCAGAACACATGTTCTTTTCAAGTGCCTATGAACTTTCACTAAGGTCAAACATACGCTGGATCATAAAGCAAATTGGAACACATTACAAAGAATAGCAATCATATAAAGTATGTTTTCTGACTACAATGCAATAACAAAACTCTAACTAAGAAATTTGCACATTTGGAAGTTAAAAAAATATACTTATAAATTAACCCATCTGTTGTGATCTCCCAATTTTCATTCCCAACTTTGATTATTTGTACTTTCTGTTTTTCCTTGTCCAATCACATCAGAGGTTTATCAATTTTCAAAGCACCAACCTTGACTTTGTTAGTCTTCTTTATTGTGTTGCTTCCTGTTTCATTACTTTTTGCTCTCATCTTCATTATCTCCGTCGACTTTTAAAAAGATAGATTAGTCAATTTAACAATAATGTTTGTACAAAGTTTTTATAAAATACAGGGTGCTTTTTCATTAATCCTTAAAGCAACCATGTGAATAGGTCTTTTCCCTCATTTTACAGATGGGAAATTATTGACAGGAAACAAATTCATAATTATTACATTGAGTGGAATACTGCCCTAAGGTTTATACCCAGAAACTTTGCCTGCCTCCTCTGGGGCTTCTCCCTGCCCACCCAAGGACCGCCTCTTAGCCTTTGAGATCTTAAGGGGACACTCACCACAAACAGCCATGGTTAAGATGGGGACACTCACCAAAAACAGCCATGGTTAAGATGGTGGAAGTGTGGCTCTCACCAACTCTTCCTGAAGTAAACTCCAGCACATCTGAATATTGCCAGGAAAAGACAGGGGAAGCAAAATGCATATGGCATGAGTGGGCAGGCCACCTAGGCCAGAGAAGCCAGTGTATAGCAGCCCTCATCACACCCAAAACGCTTGGTCACTGGACCAAAGCAGGAGGCTCCTCAAGCTGTTAACACTTTTCCAGCCTGACAAACACAAAGCATGTTTGCTTAGAAACAATGGATTGCTTGCTTAGAAACAAGATACCACTGAGTAACCATATTGAAAAAATCATTTTTCTCACGTCTCACATCTCTTCTCAAGTTGTGTCGGCATGTGGGGTGGTCCTTGAAGGATTTTCTTGACTTCCAGATAGGAGCTGTCTTCCATTGCTTGAGCATCTAGATGCTGAGTCCTCGGGCAGAGGCCACTTCACTGCCGGACTTGATACATCCTTATGCACACTTCTCATTCCAAGCACTCTTCTAAGGGTCCTAATAATACTAATTTTCCAGTCCTCATTACAAACTATGAGGTTGCTGCTTTTCTTATCCTGACAAAAGACAGGTGACGCCACAGAAGCATAAAAAGAGGTTAGGCTGGACACGATGGCTCATGCCTGTAATCCCAGCATTTTGGGAGGCTGAGGCAAGATCACTTGAGGCCTGGAGTTTGAGACCAGCCTGGGCAACATAGCAAGACCCCATCTCAAAAGAAAAATATTTTAAAAAATTAGCTAGGTGTGGTGGCGCATGCCTGTAGTCTCAGCTACTTGGGAGACTGAGGTGGGAAGATCGCTTGAGCCCAGGGTGTTACAGTGAGCTATGACTGCCCCACTGCACTCAACCTGGGTGACAGAATAAGACCCTGTCTCTCAAAAAAAAAAAAAAAATTTAAAAAATGTTAAGTTACTTGTCATCTGAGAATAAGTGAGAGTGCTCATTTGAATCTGGGCTTCATGGCAGAGAGAACATGCCCTTGGCCACTAGACTTTGCTGCCTCTCTACACAGGTTTCACAAAAACTGCTCCTTGAGCATAACCAATATTATCCATGGCCTGAGAAGAAGTGCCACGTCTAAATGGGAACAGTTCCTCAGTGGGAAGATGAATCGAGTTAAAATACTCTATTCTATTTCCTTCTCCATGTCTCCAGGCCAAGGCCCTTGGCTGAGGCTGGAGAAGAAACGTGAAGAGTCCTCCCAGCCTAGGGACTGCCCTGGGGCAGCTGTCCCCAATTCCTTAAGGTCCTCCTGATACAAGCAGACTTCATATCCCCAATATCTGTCTTCGGCTAACTGGTCCTCAGGTATTATCCTAGTGGTGATCCTCTCGTTTTTGAATCCCATGAAGGAAATTTCCTTTGCATTGCATGACTGGTGTTCAATGCTATTTCACCCCCAGGATCCTCATACATGAAACAGACACAATTATTTTTTGGGCTTTCACCTTCAGACAAATTCACTAATAGAGATGTACACTCCTATGAAGGGCTTTTGCATACTCATTGTTTATTCAAGTTTTCCTTTGTGCTTTCTCTTCTCCTCCTGCTTATTTTTTCTTCTTACATATCATTTTCTGGTAGCAGTTGGAGGTAGTCCTTAAACCACCTCTCGTCCCTGGGGTGGCACACATGAGCCCATTGGATCTTTGGGGGCTAGAGACTGAGACACCCCATCATGTTTGGGATCAGCCCAAAGAGGCTCACGTCTGGCTGAAGGCATACGTGAGGTCCTGGGACCATTTCCAGAGCATCCAAATAGATGGGAGAGTGTGTCCTAGTGCTCAGGGCACTCAGAATCCCCATCCAAGCTGTGGCCATCCTCTCCATTGTTACTTAATTAACCTGCATCTCCCATGAAAATAGATGGTGCATTAGGTCCAGCTGGAACTCAAGCAGGGGTGTGTGGGCAAATGGAAACCTCAGCAAACCTGTGATTATCTAAAACAGCCAGAACTGGTCTCATCTTTAGCAAACAGAAACCCAATCAGAGCCACAACTGCTGGGAACAAGTACTCCGCAGCCACCTCCTTCTTGCCCACCAGACATCAGCCCTGCCAGAGACCAGCCTCATTGGAGGATGCCTGAGTGTTTCCCATGATGCCTTTGCTCAGACCATCCTATTTCCCAATCCTCTCTGAGAAAACACGATTCGATGTCCCACTCAGATGTCACCACTACCTCCCTTTTCCTGGTTGGTCATAGTCACTTTCCTCTGAGAACCTGCAGAGTCTAGTTCAGGGCATCCATCAGGGTGGTTTTGCTTGTGGCCTTTCTCCCTTATTCATCCTTATCTACCAGGGTCTACTTCTGCTGCCATCCTCTCCCACCCAGTGCCTGGGACAGTGGACTGCGCCCAGCAGATCCTCAATAAGTACTTCCTCAATAAATCAGTCCAAGCTTGTGGGCAGGGTCAGGCTTGCCGGTGCCACATGTAGGGAAGGACATAGAGCAAGTGTGTTCATCACATTTCAATGTGGATTTGTGTTGGAGACACTGTCTTCCTTACCTCCCTACCACCTCCCCCCTTTCCTCCACCTATCAGAACTTACTGGTGGGTGGAGTCCTGGCAGGATACTAGAGGAAGGACACGGGAAAGCTAGGAGGTGGGGTCAGAGAGTGGCTCACTCGGAATTGAGATTAAAGAGAGGTTGCAGCTATTGTTAATGACATGACAAGACTGTGGAATGGACGCCTGAGGTAGGGTGGAGCACAAGACCACGGGAGGAGAGAAGCAGAGGTTAAAGACTTCAGAGGCCAGTGTATGGAAAGCATCACCTGCATGTCATAGAAATTACTTAGAATTAAGACACGATTAGCTTTGGAGAAAGTGACAGTGAGACAGGAGCTACAGTCTTCAAGGAATGCTGGAGAGCAACCCAGGATCTGCAGATGGCTGCAGAAAGAAGGGCTGGTGGTTGTTTAATGTAATGTAAAGAGATTTCAAACTTTAGTGGGGAGAGGGGGGAGTTTAGGAAGAGGGGGTGACAATGGTCCTCAAGCAGCAATAGGACCATGCAGGTTACCTATCCCACCTGGAAACATGGGATATGGTAGAAAAGGCAGCCCCCACTTGAGAGAAGTGCAAAGGAAACCGTACCCCCAGAGGATAGCTAGTTTTCAGTTAGGCCAAGAGGTGAAGAGAATATAGGAAATTTTGCTAATGGTGGACTATGAGTTCCAGGGGATACAATGAAAGTTCTTGTGTTATGGAGGGGTAGGAAACACAGTCAGGTGAAAAAATGTACAATGTTATGGGCATACAGTCCTGTCTGGTGGCAATATAGGGTACACATATAAGGATAAAAGGCAAAATGGAATTTGTAGCAATGGTCTTCCAGGTAGACAGTGGTAGTGAGGCTGTGACTCTGGTCAGGGAGGAAGGGATGAGGATTTTGCCAAGACCATGAAGGTTCTGGGGCTCTGCCTTCTATTCTGTGGACGGTGGGGAGGAGGCTAGGAGGTTACTCAATTCTCAGACGAGTGTACTTTTATTCTTTGAGTTACCTAGTTAACTGCTTCATACATAGTTAGCAATACTTCACGTTAAATTCTACCTGGATGCTGGGTGCAGTGGCTCACAGCTGTAATCCTAGCACTCTGTGAGGTCAAGACGGGAGGATTATCTGAGGTCAGGAATTTGAGACCAGCCTGAGCCAAGAGTGAGACCCTGTCTCTACAAAACTAGAAAAGATTAGCTGGGCATGGAGGTGTGATGCACAGGGCTATTACAAGACCCCAGGTAAGGGATGGATTGGGTTGTGGCAGTAGTGGAGCTAGTAAGAAATAGCTGAATAAGGAATATATTTTTGAGATAGAGCTCAGAGGACTAGTTAATGGATTGGATTGATAGGATGGGATAGGGGAAGGAGAATGAGAGAAAGAAATCATGTATGATTCCAGGTTTTGGTCAGAGCAAATGAAGACCAAGGAGGAGGAATGGCAATGGCTTGCACCATAGATTCACCTCACTGCGGCCTGAGAAACTCCATTTGGACCGCAAGAGTGAAGGAGAAAAGTGGCAAGTCCCTAAAAAAAGGGGAAGCAGCATGAATGTTACCTGGGGGTATCACTGATATCCTGCTTATTCACTGAATTATTGACGGACAGCTCAACACTGACCCTAAATGAACTTCTCCTTGGACAAGATGGCTAGAAAACATAAGGTTCATTTATTACTTCACTTCCCAAACATCTGTGAGCACCTACTGTATGCCACTGGGTACTGGAAATAAAAAGATAAATAAGATACAGTCCCTAGGGGAAAAAACCAGAACTTACTGGTGGGGGCTTGGAGACAAAGTCAAAGAGAGTTATACTCCTAGAGAGAAGCATGGGAACTATCAAGCTAGAGAGCTAGGAATCCTACCTGGCTACGGAATGTTCTCTTGAAGCCAGAGAGACCAGACTTAGAATTCAGCCTCTACTGGGACCTCCTACCCCCACAGTATTCTTGGTTACTCAATTCTCAAAAGAGTCTACTTTTACCCTTTAAATTACCTAGTTAACCACTTCATACATAGTTAGCAATACTTCACATTAAGTTCTACCGGGATGCTGGGCACGGGGGCTCACGCCTGTAATCCTAGCACTCTGTGAGGCCAAGGCCAAGATCATTTGAGGTCAGGAATTTGAGACCAGCCTGAGCAAGAGTGAGACCCCGTCTCTACAAAACTAGGAAAGATTAGCTGGGCATGGCAGTGTGCGCCTGTAGTCCCAGCTACTTGAGAGGCTGAAGCAGAAGGATCGCTTAAGCCCAGGAGTTTGAGGTTGCTGTGAGCTAGGATGATGCCACGGCACTCTAGCCCAGGCAGCAGAGTGACACTCTCAGAAAAAAAAAAAAAAAAAAAATTCTACCTGTGGTGACACACATAGCCTGCCTACTCCCAGTATAAGGATCGCATCACTTGTTTCCTCAAAATCCACTCTGTGCGTCTCCTAGTGAAGCACCATCTAACTTCTGCTGAAACCAGCTGAGCTCCTAGCCCTGTGGGATGAGTCCCCCGCTGCCTTCTCTGGTTTGGATCTGATATAACTTACCCCATACTGACACAGGATTGGCTCTGTGTATCCCTCCACCTAAAGTAAGTCACAGTCTGTTTTCATTTAAGGAATTTCTTTATTGGAATTCCACCTTACTTCACCACAACTATCTGGCCTTCATGGCAAAGAGAGTGAGCCCTGAACAAAGCATCCATAACATTTTACAACAGACAATTTACATATATACTGCAAGAAATCTTTACAATAACACTGTCCAAAACAAACATTTAACAAGATCATTAAGAAACATGAATTTCCTCGTCTCTTGAATTACTGGTAGCTACTTAGCTTTTTAGCTCCTACAATAAAATGCCCTCCTTCCCAACATTCCTATCCTAGGAATCCCTGAATCAATTGTCATATAAGGTGCAAGTTCATGCTGAAGATGTGTCCCATTGGTTATTGAATGTGTCAAGATTCTCTCCAAGGCAGAACCTTTTATTGTAGCATAAATGTGTGAATACCACCTTTCAGGTTCCCGCTCATCACACATTCATCATTCACTGGGGGGCTGATTTGAAACTTTAAAAAAAAAAAGTTCCATCCATTCAACTAGTATATCACAATAGTACATTCCAATCAGTTTGTCTTTTCTACGAGTGACTCTCCTATCTCTGTTACATTTGTAACAGTCTATGCTTTCTACTTTCCTACTAGGAAATCCAAATTTTGTTTCAAAAATCATCATCATTGCCCCCCTCAAGCCATTCGATTACATCAAGATCACTATTATTAAATAAATTTATATTCCCTGAAGCCTACCTTTCCCTGAATTTGTCTGTTGAAGGCTCTTCTTAGTTTTTTTTTCCCCACTGACCAATATTGGTCATTGGAATTCAAAGGTAAACCTGAATTTCCTACATTTTTATTCACAGAATTCATCCAAGTATGAACTTTCTGATCGTGACTATGTGGTTTCTAATTGAAGTCCTTTCCTCAATTTGTGTTTTCTTTTATGTATAGAAATGTCTGCTTATTTTGAAGATTTTTTTCATATTCCATCACTTTAATAGGTTTTATCCCCAGTATGGAGTATTTTATATTCTATAAGGGCGAAATTACCCTGACACTGGAGCCTTCCTTGCTGTGACTGAAAATCACATAGAAAAGATTACTCACGATCCTCTACAGTGATTTGTACTATGCAAAGTATAACCCATGAACAAGGACCTCAGACACTCTTACATTCATAAGGTTTTTCTTCCACTTGCAATCCTTGAGACTCAGTAAACTTCACCTGCTACAGAGGCATCCTCATCCTGGTCCTATCCAGAGCATTCCCTCCCTCCTCATAGGTTCTCCTCTGGGATGTGCCACTATGACTTCCCACATTTGTCACATTTAGAGATTCCTCTCCAGTATGTGTTCTTTTATGCTTGGTGAGATTTGATCTGATATTAAAAGCCTTACCACACTCATTACATCGGTATGGCTTCTTTCCAGTGTGGATCCTTTTATGTTGGTCAAGGACTGACCTATAATTGAAGGATTTCCCACACTCACAATTATAGGACTGCTTCCCACGGTGGACACTTTTATGGTTGATAAGACTTGAATGTGAGATGTACGCCTTCCCACACAAATCGCATTCATAGGGTTTCTCACCTGTGTGGATCCTGTTATGCACTGTGAGGCCTGAGCTGTTCCTGAATGCCTTTCCACACCTATCACATACATAGGGTTTCTCCCCTGTGTGGATCCTCTTGTGTTGTGAAAGGAGAGAGCTGTAACTGAAAGATTTCCCACATTCGACACACTTGAAAGGTTTCTCCCCAAGATGGACTCTTTTATGGCTTATAAGAGTTCTGCTTGAGAAAAAAGCTTTTCCACATTCATTACATGTATAGGGTGTCTTGCCAGGGTGAGTACTTTTATGATTAATAAGGCTTGAGTGTGAGATGTAGGCTTTTCCACACACATCACATTCATAGGGCTTCTCCCCAGTATGGATTCTTTTATGAACTTTAAGGCTTGAGTTGTTTCTGAAGACCTTCTCACACCTGTCACATTCATAGGGTTTCTCTCTAGTGTGGACTCTTTTGTGTTGAGAAAGGAGTGAGGTGTAATTAAAAGATTTCTCACACACATCACATTTGTAGGGCTTCTCCCCAAGATGAACTTTTTTGTGGTTTATAAGGGCTCGGTATGTGATGAAGGCTTTCTCACACTCAACACACTTAAAGGGCTTCTCCCCAGGGTGTACACTTTTATGATTTATAAGGCTTGAGAGTGAGATGTAGGCTTTCCCACATTCTTCACATTTGTAAGGTCTCTCCCCAGTGTGGATTCGTTTATGTACTTTAAGGCCAGAATTATTTCTGAAAGCTTTTCCACACTCATCACAGCCAAAGGGTTTCTCCCTTGTATGAATTCTTTTATGCTGTTCAAGAGCAGAGCTATAGTTGAAGGATTTTTCACAATAGCTACATTTATAGGGCTTCTCCCCAAGATGGATTCCTTTGTGATTTTTAAGGCTAGAGCGTGAGATATAGGCTTTCCCACACAGATCACACTTATATGGTTTTTCCCCAGTATGGAGCCTCCTGTGGACTTTGAGGCCTGCATTGTTTCTGAAAGTTTTCCCACATACGTCACATACATAAGGTCTCTCTCCAGTGTGAATAGTTTTATGTTGAAGAAGGAGCGAGTTATAACTAAAAGACTTTCCACACTCTTTACATTCATGGGCCTTCTTCCCAGGGTGAATACTTTTATGGACTGCAAGGCCTGAGCTATAGCTGAATGCTTTGCCACAGACATCGCACTTGTAAGGTTTCTCTCCTGTGTGGATCCTTTTATGTACTATGAGGCCTGAGCTGTTCCTGAAAGCCTTCCCACATTCATCGCATTCATAAGGTTTCTCTCCAGTGTGGATGACTTTATGCTGAATGAGAAGAGAGCTATAATTAAAAGATTTCTCACACTCATCACATTTATAGGGTTTATCTCCAAAGTGGATGCTTTTATGGTTGAGAAGTGTTCTGCAAGTAATGAAGGCCTTCCCACACTCATCACATTCATAGGGCTTCTCACCAGTGTGGATCCTTTTGTGGACCCTGAGGCCAGAGCTGTTACTGAAGGTTTTCCCACAGATGTCGCATTCGTAGGGTTTCTCCCCTGTGTGGATCCTTCTGTGGACTCTGAGCCCAGAGCTGTTCCTAAAGGCCTTCCCACACTCGCCACATTCGTAGGGCTTCTCTCCAGTGTGGATCCTTTTGTGCTGGTCCAGGACAGAGCTATAATTGAAGGATTTTCCACACTCATCACACTTACAGTTCTTCTCCCCAGAATGGGTACTTTTGTGGTTTATAAGGCTGGAGTAGGACATGTAGGCTTTTCCACATTCCTCACACTTGTACGGCTTCTCTCCAGTATGGATCCGCTTGTGGACCCGAAGGCTCGAACTGCTCCGGAAAGTCCCTCCACAGTCACTACACTCGTAGCGTTTTTCCCCTGTGTGCATAATTTTATGCTGAACTAGACGGGAATTATATTTGAAGGATTTCCCACACTCATCACATTTATGTGATTTCTTAACAGCACTGGTTTTCTGCTGTAGACTGGGGTGAGAGCTTCCATTAATGTTCTCCACGCACTTGCCTTGTTCACTGCTTCTCTGCTCTGCAGGGACAGTCTGGTGTGGGATGTGTTTTGGGCTCAGTCGTGAGCTATTTTCAGCTGTCTCATCCCCCTGTTCCGTCTTTAAGTTTGCCATGTTCTTGGCTTTGCCAACTATCTCCCTGATGCCACTGTCGTCTTCCTTCATCCTTTTTCCTGCCGGCTTTTGCCATTGACTCTCTACTTTGCTATCCCAATCACACGTTTCACCAACCTTAGATTCCTGCACAGGATCCTCGTGAAGACTTTCCATTTTTGTCCACTTACATTCTGCATTTCCCACATTTTCAGACTTTTCGGTTGGTTCTTCATCCTCAGTGGCCATCTTCAAATGTGACACTAAACCAAGAAAATAAAAAGGATACCTGTTCACTTTGTTTAGAAAAAACTGGAAGAATCACATCAAAATTCACTCATTAACTTGACAAATATTTACTGACTGCATGCTATCACAGAGGTACCATTTTTAAGTACTGGGGATACAAAAGTGGACATGACAAAATATCTGCCCCTGTGGAGATAATATTAAACTGCTAGAGTCCTGTATTTTCAATGGAACAAAGAGCTTTTCTGTTGTTTCATAACAGCTCAGCATTAGGACAAGGTGAAATGATGCACAGAATCAGAGGCAACACTGACCAGTATTTGAACAATGTCATTTACCCATGAAAAAACAGAGGACAGAAGAAATCTCTGAAGAACAGGAAACAGAAAAATTAGTAAGACAAATGTTAGGTGTAACTTTTTTGATTATGAGAATTTAGACATAATCAACAGAGGACAGGCAAAACTAAAGAAGAGGAGAAATCAGTACCTGGGTAAAGGTATCAAGGGGACAGTTATGAAATTATGAAGACAGTCATTTCAGAGATGAGAAACAAAGCAACCTACAGCTGCCTGGAGTCAATTTGGCTTCCCGGACTTTCCCTCCCAGGAAGACATCAACTCTGGAAAGTGGGTGGCCAGGGAAGAACTCTATATGGAAGAACGTGCTCTGGCCTGCTGTGGAGCGGCTTTCATTCCTAGTTATGAACAGGCTACGGTAGTCAGTGCATATCAAAGATGAGAAGCAAAACCTCAAACCATCAAGCAAAGGAAGTGACACTGCCTAGATTCAAATACCTAGCTGGATGACCCTGAGAAAATTACTTAGCCTCTTTGTGTAGCAGTTTCATCATCTGTAAAATGAAGGCAATAGGGTCTTTGCAAATATGAAATGAGATAGTGCACGTAAAGCATTGAGAACAATACCTGTCACTTGGTGAGTGCTATATGTTATTATTATTTATTATTCATTATAGTATTATAACTAAGAACATGCAGTCAGGTTACTGGATCAGGGTCGGAACCTGGAGATAAAGCACATGACTCAGGAAAGTTTGCACACTCCTTCTCAAAGGAGATACTAGGCCCAAGCAGGGACTCTTTGCTCCCTTGAAGGCAATCTACCCATAACTGTACTCCATCAGCATCCACTTACTGATAGACTGAGTCCTGAGAACACACACAACAGTTCTAGGCTAGTTATTCTTCAGCCTCAGACAATTAGACATTTGTGATTAGACTGTTAAAATTTGGATCTCCCCCTCGTACCCTGGGTATCAGACTCTCTTAGGTCAGTACATGGCAATTCTGTCGATCCTACTCAGAGATTCTATCTGTGAACATATGAGGAGGTGGCAGGGGCAACACAAGTAAGATACAGACTTTGGAGTGGACCTGTATAAAGAATCACACTTATGATACAAGTTATGCTTATGGGAACAATGAACTCTGAATTAAAACTTACAGGACAAGGTATGAACTCAGGGGATCGCTAGGAAGATAAAATAAAGCATCACTCCATAGACGTTAAACCCAAAGGTTGTTCAGCTAAGAGAGCTTCCCCAAATTTGGTAATTAAATATTAAGCAATATTAAGTACTAAGTAAGATCATCAGAGGCCATTGAGGGATGGTAGGATGGCCTTGTTCCCCGACTCCCTTTCTTTATTACTCCAGGCAGAGCATTCCACATCACTTAAAATATGAGGGCTACTGGGTAGGCAGTGGAATTCCAGAACCATAAACAGCAACATACCATCTATCTACGCTCAGAATCCTGTTCCCACACACACCAGGAACCCTGCTCCATCTGTTTCCTATTCAGCCCTGGCCCTCCATCTGTATTCACCCTCAGACCTCAGGACAGAAAGATGTTCAACTTCCTATAGCCATAAAACCAAATCCCTTAAGACAAATACACAAAAATTGCTAGAAAAAAAATGAAAAGAAGAGCTGTGAGAGGGTACTAGCCATACTAGATATTAAAATATAAAGTCCCTATAATTAAAACAGTGTGGTACCAGTATATAAATATATATGCAAATGGAATAGAACAGAAAGTCCAGAAATTGTCCCAACTATACATAGAAATCAATGATAAAGATGGCATTGCAAATCATTGGGGGTAAAGATGGTCATTTTATTTGTTTTTTTTTTTTTTTTTGAGACGGGGTCTCACTCTGTTGCCTGGGCTAGAGCACAGTAGTATCATCATAACTCCCAGCAACCTCAAACTCCTGGGCTAGAGCGATCCCCCGCCTCAACCTCCCCAGTAGCTAGGACTACAGGCGCACGCCACCACGCCCAGCTGATGTGTTTATGTTTTGTAGAGATGGGGTCTCACTATGGTGCTCAGGGTGGTCTGGAATTCCTGGCCTCAAGCAATCCTCAGTTGCCCAAAGTGCTAGGATTACCGGCATGAGCTACGACACCTGGCCAAAGACTGTCTTTTTAATAGTGTTGTAAAACTATAAAGCCATTTGGAAAAAGATAAAATTAGATCCATTCTTCAAACCATACACAGGGATAAACTCCAAATGGAACAGAATTCTAAATATAAAATAATATAAGAAAACATCAGTAAATGCCTCCAAGACTTGCGTATAGAGAAAGCTTTCTAACTATGACTCAGATGAACAGGATTTATAAATTTGACTATATAAAAACAAAATTGCATGGCAAAAATACCATTTGCAAAATTAAGAGATAAATGACAAAGTAGAAAAAAAAATTTGCAAGATACATCATATGTAACGGCCAATATCCCTAATATACAAATAACTTTCAAAAACTGAAGAAAAATAGACTAAAATGGTCCTTAAATATGTGGAAAGATATTCAACTTCAGTCACAATAAGAGAAAGGCAAATAACTACAGTAAAATACTATTTCTCACCTGTCAGATTAGCAAATAGTCAAAGCTTAACAATATACTCTGTTGATGAGGCTATGGAGGAAACAGGAACTCTCATACATTGTTGAAAATGCAAATTGGCACAACCCCTGTTGAGGGGAATTTGCCAATATCTAACAAAACCATGTATGAGTTTACCCAGAAATCTCACTTCTAGGAATTTATACTGAGGTGACACCAACAATGCAAAACTATACATGCACAAAGTTATTCACTGTAGCGTTACTTGCAACTGAAAAATCTGGAAAACTACCTAAATATCCAAGCATAGAAGACTGGTTAAATAAACTATGGCATATATACACAATGCAGCACTAAAAGAGAATGAGGATATACTGTAAAATCAAAAAAGGCACAGTGAAAAAAAGAGCATATATGCTACGTTTTGTGCACAAAAGAAGGAAAACAAGAAAACAAGTACGTATCTGCTTCTCTTTATATAACAATGATAAACCAGAAAACAATGAAGTTTACTTTACAAGGGGTTGAGTGGAGCGGAAGGGATGGCAGGTGGGGGCAGACAGACACTCTATAGCTCTCTATATAGTTTTTACTTATGGAAGCATAAAAATGTTTTGCATATTCAAAGAATAAAATTAAATACATGAGGATAGGAAAGTAGAAAAACAGCTAAAACAGAAAGCAAACAGAAACAAATGAACTCATTTGTGTTTTACATGAATATCATAACCACAGGAAGAGAACAAACAAAAAGAAACAAAAGAACAAATCCAAGTAACTTAGGGACATAGTATTTGACCATAGAGGTATATTCAGTCTTGGGAAGGCTGCAGGGGGTGGTAGGGAAGAAGTGCAAACAATTGAACTATGTTAGCAGGTCTGTTTTCTGTAGTGGTATGGGCAGAGCAATTCTGAAAAAATTTTAGATGTATTATGGAACTGAGTAAATGTGTTGAATTTCTTGGAAGTCAGGGCTCTCCTGGAAGAAGAAAGGACGTAAAAATAAGGAATAGGGGAAGGCAAGAAACAACCTGTGGGGATGAATTGAAAGTACTGGTGTGAACTTATGGTTTCTAAATTATATATACGTGCATGTATATAAATGTATGTATATTCACGTCTGCACCATTTGTATGCATGTGTGTATATATGTGCATATATTCCCTAGCTGTCTTTGCTGAAAGGCCAAGAAACAAAAATACCTCAGTGGTAATGAGCACATCTAGCACCATCTCCTGGGACTCTATTATAATACCATCACCTACTAAAAGAAACCAGAGGTCCTCAAAGAAATGGCTGATTCCTGGCTGGGAACAGGAAACATACAAGATGAGCTTGGGCATCTTGTTAGGCCAGCAAGTAAGGAAGGGCTCAAAACAATGGTGGGCACATGGCACAAGACCGCAAGAGCCAGCTTACACATCTGATTTAAGCACCATAGAAATTCAAGACAGCAATGAATTATAAACCATCAAAGATAGGATTTTGAGTCCACAGATACAAAAAGGGGAGAAACGGAAGCTTCTTGTTTACAGAAGAATGTGAGCACTGGTTGGTAAATATGAAAGGAATGGTAGAATTGGAAAAATCGGCATTCTGCAACTATCAAAGTAAAGACTAGATAAAGGGAGAATCATCAGCAAATCTAGGGGGAAATTTTGACAAGGAGCAGGAAAGACATCTGCATAGTCTTAAATATTCCCCCAGAGATTGTGTCTTTAGTTACAAGCGAAGACATAGCATTAATTATTATATAGCAGAGAAATTAGACAATGCCTTGGCCTGCATTCTAAATAAATACCTCCAGTGGAGGTATTTAGATGGACATTAGATGGTATTTAGATGGTATTTATTTAGATGGTATTTATTTAGATGGACATGATGTGCTTTCCGCAGTGACATCTTGAGGACACATCACCTATAAGAATGCATTACATGAGCTGAATCACAAGGAAACATCAGGTAAATCCAAAATGAAGCATGTTTCATTCGAAGGTAAGTAGGAAAAAGGGGACTGTATTTTTCAAAAATATCATTTTCATAAAAGACAAAGAAAAGCTGGAGAAATGTTCCAGATTAAAGAAGGCTAAA
>NW_012150208.1:1329427-1331733 GCF_000956105.1 Propithecus coquereli | reverse complement strand
GGAGGGAATGGCTGTTTTATCTGTTCTTTAAACACTACATGACTGAATGTAATAATAACTTGGCAAATTTAACAACCTGCCAATAAATGGTTGAGTGAATGTAAAACATAAAACAAAAATTATTAAACACCCTAGTACTGTCATTTAGTATACCATTATTTGAGGTACCAAAAAAATGGAAAGAACCCACTGTCCCCGAATAGATCTAAAAAAAATTATGGAACGTTGAAAACATCCATACAATAGCCAATCCGATACCACAGCTCTGTAAAACAAAACAACTGTGTTTTGATGTGTAGACATCCATAAGATAAAAAGAGAGAAGAAAGGCTTCTACCATTTGTGTAAAAAAAGAGGGAAGTAACTACATTTGTATTTTCCAGTATTTGCATAAGAAATCCTGGAAAGATACACTCAAAGGAACAAAAGTGGCTACCTAAGGGAGGAGAGCCTGGGACGACAGCCGAGCATAGCAGTAGGAAATCTTTTCACTGATAACTTTTCATATTTTTAATATCTGAGCCATATGAATGTATTACATGCTCCAAATTGATTTTTTTAAAAAGCATTGTGTTTTCAAAAAGAAAACACTCCTTCTGGCCACCTAGTCTAAACATCCAAGCAGCACACCCAGCACTGGCACCCCCCTTTCATCTTTTACACACTCACACCTGGGTTCCCGCAGGCTGTCCTCGGTCTAGGAAACTCTTTGACCTTCGTCTCCCTACCAGTTAACTCCTTCTAGTAACTTCTCAGCTTTTGGGGCGCGCGGCAGGTCGCCTCCTCCAGGCGCACCCCTATCTGTATACAGGTGAGCGTTCACAGGTGAGGGCCGGGAAGTGCCTCCCGGGGAGGTCTATCCGCGCCTGCAGCCCGAGTCTCTCAACATCACCCCCCACCAAAAAAAAGGGGTGGGGGATGATGTTGAATCAGATCACCCCTAGGGGTCCCTCTGACGCTCGTATTCACTCTCTAGTCCCAGGGCCAAACTTAACTGCAATGGGAGCACAAAAGGGGGGTGTTTTAACGAGCTAATTTTCAGAGTTCCCCTCCCACCCAAAAGAGCAGCGAATAGTTGAGGAACACCTGAGTGGAGCCTCGGCCCTTCTCTGGACACTGGGCAGCGCCAACATGACCCTGGACCGTTCAGACGGCCGAAGTTGGGGCCTACAAGGCGTCTGTTCCGCGGGCGCGCCCTACAGCCCTCCGTGCGCCCGAGGTCTTCCCTCCCCTCCACTGCCGAGGAATGCGCCTCCCGGTATGTGTGTGGGGAAGCGGCACGCTTCCTTCCAGACCCCGCCAGAGACCCGAGGGGCAGACCAGACTCGGCCAAGAAGGGAAGGGCGTGGCAGGCGAGGGCCGGAGGCAGGAGCGCGAGCAGCAGCGGACTCACGTACTAGCTGTGGCTGCGCCGCGGGAGCTCGGCCGCCGGCGGGACAAAGGCGCGGACAGCCCAGCCGGAAGAACTCGCGTCGGCCCTGATGCACTTCCGAGCCCTCTCTGGGATGCTGGAGGACTGACTCGGTGGTACGGGCCGGCGGCGGCGGGGATGAGTGCGGGAATCCCTCCAACTGCTGTTTATCGAGTGGCGGCTGCGCAGCGCGCGCTGAGGGCGCGGCCTAGAAACTGCAGGCGGGCCTTCCTGTTTTCATGGACTTTACGTTACGCGGCGGAATGGGGGCGGGGTGTGGACACAAAATAAATAAGCGGCCCGGTACGTGCCCGGCGGAGGTGCTGGCCGCGGTGGGGAGCCGGAGATCCCGGACGCGGGGCGCCCACGACTGCCTGAGGTGGGTGGGGGCCCGTCCTCCTCCTCGGATAGCTGGTGGGGGCGAGCCCCAGGAGTGCCGGCTGCTCCGGGACGCGTGCGCGCGCGCGGAGAGCCGCCCACCAGGCGCCCCCGGCCCGGCGGGGGGATGCGGGATTGCTGCGCGCCGCCCGGAGCGGCCCCGGGGACCGGCGAGACCACCACCCGCGGGGGCGCTAGCTTGGCGGTGGCCCGCCCCTGCCTTTGCGCCCCAGGTGTAGGCTCCCAAACTCAGGGCCTAAAATGGCTTTGAAAAGCTGTCCTTTGTTTTTTTAACAGTAACATTTAAATATTTTTCATCCGAAGATTAAATAATTGCAAAGGATATGTATTTTTTGGCATGCTGTTAATACTGACGTTAAGAAAACAAAATTGCTTATTCTTTCAAATGTATTCAATGGAATCTAAATCCATGACGATTTGACACTGTCATCTACTTTGAACAGTCAGAAATTTTACAAATTTTCTGGATTTTTCTCTTGAACTTTTATTTATGTCT
>NW_012150208.1:1320352-1329377 GCF_000956105.1 Propithecus coquereli | reverse complement strand
GAGGACAAAATGAAGTAAAATGTTAACTATGGTGAATCTGCTGAGCAAAAGGTAACTTTTCATTTTTCTTATTATTGAAATTTTTCTGCATATTTAAAACTATTTCAAAAAGTAAATTTACCAGTCCTGGTATCTGAGTGATTCCCAGGGCCCAGCAAAGGGATCAAGTTTCCAGAGCCCTGAAGACAAGGGGTAACACACCAAAATACGGACTCATTTTCCACTCCACCTTCATTGGCCAAGCAGCTGCCAAGAACAAACGCCGCATCTCTCGATACCTGGCAAACAAATGCAGTATTGCCTCACGAATCGATTGCTTCTCTGAGGTTCCCACAAGTGTATTTGGGGAGAAGCTTCGAGAACAAGTTGAGGAACGGTTGTCCTTCTATGAGACTGGAGAGATTTCGCGGAAGAATCTGGATGTCATGAAGGAAGCCATGGTTCAGGCAGAGGAGGCAGCTGCTGAGACTGCTAGGAAACTGGAGAAACAGGAGAAGAAACGCTTGAAGAAGGAAAAGAAACAACTGGCTGCGCTTGCCCTTGCTTCTTCAGAAAACAGCAGTAGTACTCAGGAGGAGTGTGAGGAGACAGCTGAAAAACCCAAAAAGAAGAAAAAGCAAAAGCCCCAGGAGGTTCCTCAGGAGAATGGAATGGAAGACCACCCATCTATCTCTGTCTCCAAACCCAAGAAAAAGAAATCTTTTTCCAAGGAAGAGTTGGTTAGTAGTGATCTTGAGGAGGCGGCCACTGTCAGCATAAGCCTTCCCAAGAAGAAATCTTCACCAAAGGAGGAAGCAGTAGTCAGTGATCCCGAAGAGACAGGCAACAAGAGTGTCTCTAAGAAGAAAAGGAAACTCTCTTCCAAGGAGGAGACAGTCAGCAGCGGGCCTGAAGAGGCTGCTGGCAGCAAGAGCAGCTCCAAGAAGAAGAAGTTCCACAAAGCGCCCCAGGAAGATTAGAATGGACATTCCCTGTGAGGAGGGGTACGCCATACCCCACAGTGACATTTCCCACTCCATGTCTCATACTCCAATAAAAACAAAATTGACCAAAAAAAAAAAAAAAAAAGTAAATTTAAGGCCAGGCATGGTGGTTCATGCCTGTAATCCTAGCACTCTGGGAGGCCGAGGTGGGAGGATCGCTCAAGGTCAGGAGTTCAAGACCAGCCTGAGCAAGAGTGAGACCCCATCTCTACTAAAAACAGAAAGAAATTAGCTGGACAACTAGAAATATATAGAAAAACTTAGCCAGACACGGTGGCGCATGCCTGTAGTCCCAGCTATTTGGGAGGCTGAGGCAGCAGGATTGCTTGAGCCCAGGAGTTCGAGGTTGCTGTGAGCTAGCCTAACACCACAGCACTCTAGTCCAGGCAACAGAGCAAGGCTATGTCTCAAAAAAAAAAAAAAAAAGTAAATTTAAGATTCTCTCAACTATACCTTCCCCTCTAGGTACTGCTCCACCATCCTGTCTACTATTCACGTTCCATCTCCCTTGTGCCTCATCCACTCAGTCTCACTTCTTCCACTCAGACCTACTGCATTAGCTTCTTCCAGTGCTTGCTCCTGGCTGTTGCCCCCTGCCTCCACCTTGAACCTCTCCTCTTTGGACTCTGCATGCTCCCTGGCCACCCCTGTTCATACGCAGGGCTCCTATCATGCCTAAAAGCCATGTCTCCGAGATCCTCACCTCAGGCCTAGAGTGCTCTCTTCAATTACAGACCCTCATATCCACCCCACCCTTCCCTTTGCCGAAATCAGAAGTGAGCTTTTCTGTTTTTCTCACCACATCCAAAACAGCCCCTAAGACCAGCGATTTTATTGCCTAAACAATTCCCAAGCTCCCGCCCTTAGCCCCACCACCATTCCTACTGCGAAGGCCTTACTTTAAAGCCCCTTAAATTCTCTTCTGAACTACTGCCATAGTCTCTCTTCCTTCACTGTCATCCCTGCCCAATTCTTCCTCCAACGGCCATCAAGAGTTTTGTAAAATGCACTCCTGGTCACTCCCCAATGCCAAGTTCTCCCAGGCTACTTATTGTCGCACTTGAAACCTGCATCCAGACACTTGGAGCGACTCACTGGACACCAAATGGACTATGCTAAGTCACCCCTCGCTGCCATCGCACTGACTGATTCTCTGCCTGCCCTTTCCCCAACTCTTTTCAACGGACTAATTCTTAGTTCCCTTCATGTGCTCTAGGATTTCCTGTTTGACTGGTTGCTGACTGGCCTAGTCTGTACGAAATCACCAACACTTCACTACTTACCTCTCTAACTTTGGCAAAGGCCAGGAGTCCCCCTGTTCTGGCTCTGCTTAACCTCTTGTTTGGACTAGGGGCACAGTGTCCCATCATCTGATGTAGTTCATCTAATCCTCTTATGGAGTGAAATCAAAATGTATCAATATAAATGTGCATCCTCATTGAAAATAAGATGGTTTGAAATGAAATAAATATTAATCGATACTAAGAAAAGATCCATCAAAAACAGAGGCAGAAAAGCACCAAGATAGCACTAGAGTAAATGTTGCTAAAATATAAAGGCAATCAAGAGACTGTAACAAAATAATCAGTTACCCTTAAACAATACTGAAAATGCATTCTAATATCTAAGTCATTTCTGAGGTTGAGTGTTGCGCAAGAAACTTAGATTATAATCTGTATCCTGTTTGTTTGTTTGTTTCCCAGGCCCTGGGCTAGTCCTGGGGACAAAGAGATGAATAAGACATGGCCCTGCCATCAAGGCACTTGCAGACTAGTAGCAGAGTCTGACAGGAAAATAATAATGTGATGAAAATGACAGAGACAAACACAGGGCACGGAAAGGGGAAGAAGGGGAAGGGGCAGACTCTGCCTCGAAGGAGGAGGAAGAACTCAGGAAGAGAGGAGTGGGCATTCCCCGCTGAGGGAGGAGCAGGTGCAAAGGGACCGATGCTAACCACCCTCCGTGTATCTGGGGCAGAGGGAGGCATGCGAAGCCAGACAGGTGGGCAAACACAGGGGCTGCCTCATACTAAGGAGTCCAGACTTGATCCTTGGGACTTTCAGGCAAAGGAGTAGCAAACCTGGATGCGCATTTTGGGAGATCACTTATTATTAAATGAGGGGTTGGCAAACATTTTCTATAAAGGGCCAAATAGCAAATATTTTAGGTTTTGTGGGCCATATAGGACTGATTATTATTTTTAATGTTCCTTAAAAAATATAAAAACTATTTTTAGCTAGTGGGCCATACAAAAACAGACCCAGGCCCAGTAGTTCGCCAACCTCTGTTAGATAATACCAAGGAGTCAGAGTTAATTTAGGTGGTGTAATAACAGCATTGTGGCTATGTTAGAAGTGTCCTTTTTTTTTCCTTTTTTTTTTAATGCAGATTGATGGAAGTATGGTCGGGTGGAGTGGCATGATGTCTACAATTTGCTTTAAAATACTTCAATTAGGAAAAAATAAAAAGGGAAAGATGAAACAAACATAGCAGAATCCTGATAATTGCTGGATCCAAGCAATGAGTGTACTGGAGTTAATAAGAAAAAATTTTAAAAATAAAGATCACTCATACTAGTTGCAGTGGGAGAATGAATTGAGGGGAGAAAGAACAAAGTCCTGGAGTTCCAGGAGGGTGTTATTATAATCCAATCAATCAGACAAATTGGTAGCTAAGTCATGTGTCCCCTATGACACAAACAAGGAATTACTCCAAAAGCACATCTCCTCCATAGAGAGGGCTGCAAAGGTTTGAATTTTTTTTTTCCATTTTTTTTGTTTTCTTTTTGAGACAGGATCTTGCTCTGTCACCCTGGGCCGGACTATAGTGGCTCAATCATATCTCATTGTAGCCTTGAACTCCTGGGCTCAAACAATCCTCCTGCCTTGGCCTCCAGAGTAGCTGGGAATACAGGTAGGAGCAACCACACCAGGAGGGTTTGAGCTTCTTAAGTGTTCCAGACACTGAATGAGAAAGTCCTCTCCAACCAGTGTTTAACAGAGAGCATGACCCTAATAGCCTAATTACGTTACTCAAAAGCATCAGCCATAGAATGCCATCTACTCCTTCCAAATTACATATGACCTACAACCTCTGGGCACTTCTGTGCTTGTTCACACTCTACCACCAATGCCTAGAGTGCAAATAGTAAGATCTTGCACTTCATTCTTGCTGTCCCTGCCCTGGAGAGTCAGGAGCCACTTCTCTAAGAGCCTAGACAACTCACAAGAGAAGAACTGTGTGGCTCACTCTGGCTAAAAATTCCTTCCTATTAATAAGAGATTGCAACAAGCAACAGGTGCAACACGTCAGCAACTACTTTGAATTTTCAGAGTCCAACCATATTCCACAAGGCAATCTACCATCTCACATGTCGGTTGTGAATTCTGTACCTTATGTTCCTGGACATTATATTTAACTTGAAGATGACCAGAAAAACAGAAAACAAGATGAAAAGTGACCACAAAATGCTTACCAATACAAAAGAAAAAGTACCTGAAGGGGGAGAATGTGCCAATGAAAGATGGGACTAAGGAGTAAATGATACGCAGGTGAGCAGAGAGAGAATATGGTTTGTGCTCTAGTAATTCTTGCATTTAATTTATGAATATCAGAATTATAAATGGCTAACAGAAGTTGGTTCTATTGCTTAAATGCAGAAATAAAAATGAAAGGTGATTTTTCTTTGAAGTAAAAACATAAAATAGAACATTCAGATACCTGGCAGTGGAGAAGAGATTTCTAGTCATCCTAGGGAAGAAGCAAAGGAGATTCTGAAAGACAGGCTAAGAGATTTTCTAAGCTAATGAGGCAGGGAATGACTAGAACAAAGTCATGGATAGAATCAGTCTACCAAGCTAATGTAAGACTAAACTTCGTAGATACAAGTCTCAGGAGGGAATGGCTGTTTTATCTGTTCTTTAAACACTACATGACTGAATGTAATAATAACTTGGCAAATTTAACAACCTGCCAATAAATGGTTGAGTGAATGTAAAACATAAAACAAAAATTATTAAACACCCTAGTACTGTCATTTAGTATACCATTATTTGAGGTACCAAAAAAATGGAAACAACCCACTGTCCCCGAATAGATCTAAAAAAAATTATGGAACGTTGAAAACATCCACACAATAGCCAATCCGATACCACAGCTCTGTAAAACAAAACAACTGTGTTTTGATGTGTAGACATCCATAAGATAAAAAGAGAGAAGAAAGGCTTCTACCATTTGTGTAAAAAAAGAGGGAAGTAACTACATTTGTATTTTCCAGTATTTGCATAAGAAATCCTGGAAAGATACACTCAAAGGAACAAAAGTGGCTACCTAAGGGAGGAGAGCCTGGGACGACAGCCGACCATAGCAGTAGGAAATCTTTTCACTGACAACTTTTCATATTTTTAATATCTGAGCCATATGAATGTATTACATGCTCCAAATTGATTTTTTTAAAAAGCATTGTGTTTTCAAAAAGAAAACACTCCTTCTGGCCACCTAGTCTAAACATCCAAGCAGCACACCCAGCACTGGCACCCCCCTTTCATCTTTTACACACTCACACCTGGGTTCCCGCAGGCTGTCCTCGGTCTAGGAAACTCTTTGACCTTCGTCTCCCTACCAGTTAACTCCTTCTAGTAACTTCTCAGCTTTTGGGGCGCGCGGCAGGTCGCCTCCTCCAGGCGCACCCCTATCTGTATACAGGTGAGCGTTCACAGGTGAGGGCCGGGAAGTGCCTCCCGGGGAGGTCTATCCGCGCCTGCAGCCCGAGTCTCTCAACATCACCCCCCACCAAAAAAAAGGGGTGGGGGATGATGTTGAATCAGATCACCCCTAGGGGTCCCTCTGACGCTCGTATTCACTCTCTAGTCCCAGGGCCAAACTTAACTGCAATGGGAGCACAAAAGGGGGGTGTTTTAACGAGCTAATTTTCAGAGTTCCCCTCCCACCCAAAAGAGCAGCGAATAGTTGAGGAACACCTGAGTGGAGCCTCGGCCCTTCTCTGGACACTGGGCAGCGCCAACATGACCCTGGACCGTTCAGACGGCCGAAGTTGGGGCCTACAAGGCGTCTGTTCCGCGGGCGCGCCCTACAGCCCTCCGTGCGCCCGAGGTCTTCCCTCCCCTCCACTGCCGAGGAATGCGCCTCCCGGTATGTGTGTGGGGAAGCGGCACGCTTCCTTCCAGACCCCGCCAGAGACCCGAGGGGCAGACCAGACTCGGCCAAGAAGGGAAGGGCGTGGCAGGCGAGGGCCGGAGGCAGGAGCGCGAGCAGCAGCGGACTCACGTACTAGCTGTGGCTGCGCCGCGGGAGCTCGGCCGCCGGCGGGACAAAGGCGCGGACAGCCCAGCCGGAAGAACTCGCGTCGGCCCTGATGCACTTCCGAGCCCTCTCTGGGATGCTGGAGGACTGACTCGGTGGTACGGGCCGGCGGCGGCGGGGATGAGTGCGGGAATCCCTCCAACTGCTGTTTATCGAGTGCCGGCTGCGCAGCGCGCGCTGAGGGCGCAGCCTAGAAACTGCAGGCGGGCCTTCCTGTTTTCATGGACTTTACGTTACGCGGCGGAATGGGGGCGGGGTGTGGACACAAAATAAATAAGCGGCCCGGTACGTGCCCGGCGGAGGTGCTGGCCGCGGTGGGGAGCCGGAGATCCCGGACGCGGGGCGCCCACGAGCGCCTGAGGTGGGTGGGGGCCCGTCCTCCTCCTCGGATAGCTGGTGGGGGCGAGCCCCAGGAGTGCCGGCTGCTCCGGGACGCGTGCGCGCGCGCGGAGAGCCGCCCACCAGGCGCCCCCGGCCCGGCGGGGGCATGCGGGATTGCTGCGCGCCGCCCGGAGCGGCCCCGGGGACCGGCGAGACCACCACCCGCGGGGGCGCTAGCTTGGCGGTGGCCCGCCCCTGCCTTTGCGCCCCAGGTGTAGGCTCCCAAACTCAGGGCCTAAAATGGCTTTGAAAAGCTGTCCTTTGTTTTTTTAACAGTAACATTTAAATATTTTTCATCCGAAGATTAAATAATTGCAAAGGATATGTATTTTTTGGCATGCTGTTAATACTGACGTTAAGAAAACAAAATTGCTTATTCTTTCAAATGTATTCAATGGAATCTAAATCCATGACGATTTGACACTGTCATCTACTTTGAACAGTCAGAAATTTTACAAATTTTCTGGATTTTTCTCTTGAACTTTTATTTATGTCTCTCACTGGAGTTTTATTCAAATCCAAAATATTTTCATTCTATGTGCCTCATTGAATTTTATACTACTTTTTGCTTTAAAGTTTATTGTTCACCCTAGCATATATCCCTATAAAGAAATTAGAAGTTTACATTTTTTTACGTGTTATTTTCTGGATTATTAGCAAAATTATATAAATATATTGCAAAATGTTACTGTCAGTTCTTAGACGAAAAGTGAAATGCTTTGTGTGAAAAGAAAAGAAAATTTCAGGACCTTCCAAATTGTTAGGTCCGGAGCTGAGAGAGAGAGACATGAAGCCTCACGTGTAGCAAAATGCTGTTTATTTGGGCATCTGGTTGCAGATGGGTGGAGGCCAAAGAGCATCCACACTGAGGGAGGGGAAAGCCTTGGGTTTTATAGAGGGTTTCTTAGGGAAGAGTGAGTACCTGCGCCAGAACAGCCGCTACAATAAAATTTTTTTTTAAACAACCAATTTCTGGGACCCCTGGGTCAGTTTCATCCCGTAGAGATAAGGGAGGGGAGTAGTTCCGTCCCTATCAGGGGAATAGGAATCCTGGCATCTGTAGCTGTCTGTTAGGTTTATAACCTCTGGGGACTCTCCAGACCTCTGCGGCTATTGATTGACAAACCTTGGTTTTCCATTAACCACCTTCTGTCCCATACATACTTTTCGAGTTCCCACCTGGAACAAACCTAACACAAATGTATTGTGACAAGGAGAAAAGTTAAGCCCTGGAAACTGAGTCACGTAATTCAGCTGTTGTTCTTGTCTGATCCATGACCATAGCTTCCTGACCTTTGTGTTGAGATGTTATAGTTAACCAGCCTCCTTATTCTTCATTAAAAACTAGACCAATTGACGCTGGAGACAGAGACCCTTGTGATTGTGACCTCTTCACAATAGAATGTTAAGCAACCGCCTTAGAGTGTAATCAATAGTAACCAATCAAATCCCATATCTGTATGTTAGCCCTATATAGAAAATGTCATGATTCTGTTCAGTGCCCATTTTTTGCCTATATAAACTATCCTCACCTTTCCCCACAGCAGGGAGCACTGGTCACCAATTTTTTGGTATACATGCTTCCCCCATGGTCACACATTGCACTTGAATAAACTCTAAAATGGATCCTGAGCCTTTTGATGATTTTAGGTTGACATTTTGGAGGCACAACTTTTAATGAGATGGGTTTTGCTTAACAGTTCAAATTATTCATATTATTTGGATGAATATTACTTATTGCTGGAGTGGGCCGGTGTTCGGCATCAACTCTATGCCTCTTCTTCATTTTTATAGATTCAAGCACTGAGATAACGTGTTCACATAAGTAGAGGGAATAATAGGAGTTTTATTGTAGCAATGAGCCCTTGGCGGATTCGGCTCCATGCCTCAGAGGGAGTTTAAGCAGGTAAGAGGTGTGCAGTGTGGTAGAGCAGACAGTTGAAGATTGCAGTGGATGCCCCTAGAGCTGCCCCCAGGCGATAGCCGAGACACCTGTAGCTGTTGAACACTTCCGATGTAATGCCAGAGCTTTGGGAGGCCAAGGGGGAGGATCGCTTCAGCCCAGGAGTTCAAGGCAGTGAGCTCTGATTCCGCCACTGCACTCCGGCCTGGGCCACAGAGCAAGATCCGATCTGTGAAAAATAATAATGGCTAGTGCTCCTGAGGATCTTGATTCTCAATTACATTCAATGTAAATAGCCACATGTGACTATCGGCCACCTTATTGGACAGCAAAGCCCTAGAAGGAGCTTTGGGCAGTCCTCATCTGCCTGCTGTTAATATTGGCATTGAAAAAAATTAGCATTTTACATGCTGTTACTCTTTTTTTTTTTTTTTTT
>NW_012150208.1:1319908-1320302 GCF_000956105.1 Propithecus coquereli | reverse complement strand
TTTTTGGAAAGCTCATGAGAGTTAACTAAAAAAAAACTAGAAGAAACAATAAGAGAATTCTGTAAGATGTGTTTTCAAAATTAACATAGAGAAATGATATACAAATAACTCATAATAAAACATGCAAACCCAAACTATTTGGAGATGCCATTTTTCTTTTATTAGAATGGTAAAGATCCTAAGTTTGCTCACACACTGTGGGGGCAACGGCAAGAGGAAAGTACTCTTCTGCCCCGCAGAAGAGGCAGGCATGCAGACTGACTCACCTCCAGGGAAAGGCACTGGGCAGTGTGGAGGAATATGCAGTGTGTTTTGCCATGGCAATTCTGCTCTAGAAATTCACCATGCTGGTGTAATCAAACACTCGAAATGGTGTATGAAAAGGTTATTTACT
>NW_012150208.1:1317533-1319858 GCF_000956105.1 Propithecus coquereli | reverse complement strand
CCCGGCCCATGCTGTTGTTACTCTTTGTGATATTCCACTGAACTACAGTCTCCTTGACTGTTCTCCTGTTGTTAATCATTGATGTTTTTACCAAGTGTCTTTTTAAAAAATAAATTAAAACTGTGATAAATGTAGTGTGCACAAACTTTTATCGTATTTTTCTTGGAAAAGTTGACAAGAAGAGGAATTACTGGGTCAAGAAACAAAACATTTTTAGGAGTCTTAAGAACAATAGGGAATTAGAAGTGCTAATAAGCTTAATGGGTAAACATTGGAAGTGAAAGGGAGGGGTGGCCTTGCAAAAATAACAGGAAAATACCTAATCCCACATAGGATAATACCTAATCCTACAATTTCCCCAGTAACCATTAAAGATTCATCCTATGAGTTCTCTCACTAACAGGCACTCTGCAGGAGTTTGCTTTTGCACAACTGAAAAAGCTGAATGAACGGAAAAGAGATGTAAGTCTCTCTCTTTAAAAATTGTTTTTTGAGAATCTGCTTTTACAGAGTTCCTGAGTAAACAGCAGAAGAACAAGCTACAGCCTTAACCATATCTCCAAGACAGAGTCACATCTCCTGAGCTAATCCCTTCTCTAAGGGAAGGCAGAAAACCAGCTCTTGGACTTTGACATGCTTGCAGTTTTGTTATCTACCTGCTGCTGCGTTTGTTATCAACTGACAGCCATTGCTATTTTTTTTCTCTTCATCCCTCTTAAAATCAGGGAGCCACTTGGCCTCACTGCTGGCATCCCCTTCTCTTTCTTTGGGATGCCACACCATCTCCCTGCTCTCCCCCCATTCTCTCTTTCTCTTTCTCCCTCTTTCTCTCTCTCTGTCCCTCCTCTAAAAGGATAAATTTTTTTTACTTTTATATATCTTAATTTCTGCATGAGAAATCTTTCTCCACCACGCAGTGAGCAGTGAGCCTTTCCACCCTAACAGGAAGTAATCAGAACAAAGAACTAGACAAGGATGTTACCTATTGCTACCATTATTTTCCATTGCAGCTGGATAAGAAAAAAGAAGTCAATATAAACATTGGAAAGCAGGTACATAATTGTCCTATTTGCAGATAATAAGATTTTATTTTTGGAAAGCTCATGAGAGTTAACTAAAAAAAAACTAGAAGAAACAATAAGAGAATTCTGTAAGATGTGTTTTCAAAATTAACAGAGAAATGATATACAAATAACTCATAATAAAACATGCAAACCCAAACTATTTGAAGATGCCATTTTTCTTTTATTAGAATGGTAAAGATCCTAAGTTTGCTCACACACTGTGGGGGCAACAGCAAGAGGAAAGTACTCTTCTGCCCCGCAGAAGAGGCAGGCATGCAGACTGACTCACCTCCAGGGAAAGGCACTGGGCAGTGTGGAGGAGTATGCAGTGTGTTTTGCCATGGCAATTCTGCTCTAGAAATTCACCATGCTGGTGTAATCAAACACTCGAAATGGTGTATGAAAAGGTTATTTACTGCAGCATTTTTAAAGTAGAAGATTGGAGAAAACCTAAAGTCCAAACTAAGGACATGATTACACAAACTATCGTACATCTACATGTATTAGTTTTCTTGGGTTGCCCTAACAAGATGCTCCAAACTAGGTGGATTGAACAAGAGAAAGTTATCATCTCACAGTTCTGGAGGCTAGAAGTTCAAGTTCAATGTGTCAGTAGGGTTGGTTGCTTCTGAGGGCTGCGAGAGAGAATCTGTTCCATCCTTCTTGCCTAGTTTCTGGTGGTTTGCTGGGAATCTTTGGCCTTCCTTGTCTTGTGGACCTATCACCTTGATCTCTGGCTTGCCCTTCACATAGTGTTCTCCCTGTATGCATATCTGTGTGCAAATTTCCCCCTTTTATAAGTAAACCAGTCATATTGCATTAGGGCCCCAACTTACTCCAGTATGACCTCAACTAAACTAATTATGTCTGCAACAACCCCCTATTTCCAAATAAGTTCACATTCTGAGGTATTTGAAGTTAGGACTTCAACATATGAATTTGGAGGGGAACACAATTCAACATGCAATAGACTACTTTCAGCCATAAAAGAGAGATCTCTTTATGAAATGGTATGAGAAAAATCTCCAAGAAAGGGTGAAAAGAATGTGTACATATTTGTGTATGTTCGCAAAAATTTCACTGAAAGTTTGCACCAGAAACCACCAGCCTTGGCTGTCTGTGGGGAGGTGTCTAAGTTGCTGGAAGAAAAGGGTAGAAAGGAGAATTTTCAGTGTATATCATTTTTATAGTCCTTGCATTTTGAATGATGAGAATATACTCTTTATTTAAATATAATAAAACCTGGCCGGGCGCTGTGGCT
>NW_012150208.1:1292335-1316388 GCF_000956105.1 Propithecus coquereli | reverse complement strand
TCAGATTGATAAACTATTCTCAAGAAGGATCATATTAATTTATGAGGCTCCCAACCATGAGTAAAAAGCCCTTTACATACTCATCTCCACAGGATTGGGTTTTAGCAGGTTTGTTTTTTTCTCTGAATTTTCAGGCAAAAAAAAAAGTATTTGATTATCGGGGGTTCGTGATGTATCCGATAAAGATAGTGTCCCCAGGCAGAGATGAAAGAAACACAGACACAGAAATAATATTAAGAGAGCGGGGAAATCAGGGGACCACCAGCACTCCAGTGCCAAGGTGGTGGTAACTGAAACCCAGCACTTGCTTTTTATTCTCTTTGCCATGCTGCAAAATACAATGATCTCATGTGAAAAAATCACGGGATACCATGATCAAAGGTCCCAGGGCTCCCCCCAAAATCACAAGGTGTCCTAGCTAATCACCTTCTCCTTTCTAGAAGTGAAAAACACATAATTCTTCAGTAGCTACAACCCTTTTGATCAAGGTAAACTAACTTTATCCCAAGCTCAAGCTATATATGTACATGAAAATCAATCTTTAACTTCAGTAGCTGCAACCCATTTGATCAAGGAACAAAGAAACTACATGATTTCCACCGGGAGACTGGTTTTACATTAACTGAGGCATCGTTGAGAGAAAGTGAGAGAAGGAACTTGGCTCAGTGTTCTAACAATGGAAGCCTAAGACCCTTCTCCCAGGCTGACATATTGCAATCTACGTCTATAGCCATGAGAAGTTTTCATGTCAGGCCGCTCCGCGGCTTTTCAGGCATGAGACCCCTTAGGCTCTGAGGCTGGAGCGTGCTTTGCTGTACTCCCAGATCGCTGATATATGTCCCCCAACTAGGCAGTTCACATCTACCCTTGTTTCAGGCTTCTGCTCAGGCAATTCCTTCACCTCCTCTCCTTTCACAGCCTCAGGCATAGCATCTCTGAGTCCCAGTGGTCTTAATCCCATCATCTCTCCCTTTTTTCTTTGCTTCAAGTTCATGAAGCTGCACTGCCATCACTGCTACCCTTCGGTCTTGGTCTCCTTGTCTTTGTAGCTGCTTCCAGACTATGATTAAACAAATTACAACAATTAATATGAGCATTACAAGTCCTATTGCTGAGCCTCCAATGATATGTAAATGTGGAAAGGGATTTAAATTATTTAATCCAGAAGTGATGCCATCAATCACTTCAGATTCTGATAGTAGGTTAGGTTTTTGACTGAAAGTATTGATGATTTCTTGTTGTAAATTTTTAATTTCACTTGACGAGTTTCCTTGATTCAATAAATGTTCTTTTATATTCTCCCAAGGAAACTTTGTTTCATTGTACAGATGTGGAGTTACACAAAACTGAGAAGTATTCCAATCACAACACAGTCTTATTTGTTTTTGTAGATTAACAACCTGGTCCCCTAATAGAGAAACAGCCTGTTGCAAATCTGCAACTTCAGCAGCCAATTTATTGTCAATCTGATTTTGGGTAGTCCATAATTGATTAGCATCCTGATGCCATTTTTGAACAAACTCTGTAGTTTGTATCGTCTGATGCAAAGCAATGCCAGAAACGGCTGCTGTAGCAGTCACTGCAATTATTCCCAAAATTGCTGCTATTAAGATTCCTATGAATCTTTTTGATCATTTTAGAATATCATTCAATAATTTATCTAGCAAATACATTGCAGGGGTTTCTTGCCAGGGCCTATTCATTTTTACTGGCAACCAAATTCCATTTCTAGCCTTTAGAATATAAAGAGAGTCTTTATAAGGGCGAAATGGTATTGATCTATTCATGCAAGTGTAATAATAACAATTATTACAAGTTACCAAAAATTTGGATTCATCATATACTGCTTCACCAATCGTAATTAAGTATGGTAACTTTACACAAGCTTGAATATACCTGGTATTATTTAAATTAAAGGTCCATTTTTTTGTATCATTTTTTCCTCTGCCAAAAGGGCTTGTCCATGTAGTTAATGACTGAAATGCAGCCGTTAGTTTCCAAATCTGATTATGAATGGGACCTTTAGGCATATGTGGGGCAGGAGGTGCCAACCCATCCGCAACCCAGCCAATAGCACCTCCTGTACTATTACCTGTTGTAGTGATAGAAGTCTTTTTCTCATGCTTCTTCCAAGTCAGATAAGAAAATGTTTTACTAGAAGATGGCTGGCCATAAGGACTCCAGTCAACTACAGGACCAAAAGATGATCTGTAACTGTGCGGCCAAAAGAGCCTCTACAATCCTCCCAATGTACCCAATCTTTAGAATTGGATATTTTTGGCTTTTTACAAAATGGCATATCCAGAGGATTGTCCTGATATTTGGTAGTAAAGGCAAGAGTAGTGGCCTATAACAAAAATAACTCTACATGAATATCATCCTCAGGTTTTATTCAGACATCAGCCAGGTTTGTGTTTGAGATTTCATGCAATGTTGACCTTTTCCTATACAGATAGGTGGCCCCTGTGTACCTACTTTATATTGATCAATACGGAGTCCCTCCTCTGTAAGGGAAGGCAGGTCCCCTATAATCATATGGTCCTGACATCCAATTAGAGTCATTGACAAAAATAGGGAAAGGTGAATCTGCCCAGGTAATGATTTTATTTAAAGACGGATTGGGTACAGATGCCCAAGTAATGAAATGATTGATTTGTACTGCCACCTACCACCATGTTCAAAACAGAGATAACAGCAAGAAAAAAGGTTACAGACGTTTTTGGCCTGTTGGTCTGAGCCAAGGTTTCCTCTGCCTTCTCACAGGTTCTGTTCAGGTGACCCCATGTCACCCAGGGGGCTTGTTGTGTCTTGCAAGACATTTGGGGTGGCTTCCTCTGGGGAGTGATGGCCATCCGTTTCAGCTCCACTTCGATTGCATCCCTCATGATTTCCAGCATCTTCCGTTCTAGGTTTAAGCCGCCTGCTCGGTATCCATATTGTCTGTCCATTTTCTGTCAAGACACCTTAAGCATAGCCTTGACCCCATGTTTTTGCCCATCCCTTCATCCAAACATTTGTACTGTCATCTTTCCACCATATAGGTTGATGATCAACAGATTTTTAAATTACTTGACACCAGTGTTTTTCTACTGCTGTACTACTGTCATCTTTTTTGATGTTTAAAAAATTTAGGGTAAATAGAGCTTGGTTTAATCTATCTTTAGGTAACCATACCCCTTTCCCCTTTTGTTTTAATAACATGTTTTTGAGAGTTAATGTGTAAGTTCAATGATTCCTTGTCCTTGAGGATTATGTTGAATACCAGTTATATGTTTTATATTCCATTGAGAACAAAAAGTAGAAAAGGAATATGAAGAATATGCAGGTCCATTATCAGTTTTAATAGTGTTTGGTATGGCCATAATGGCAAAACAATTATACAAATGAGATATAACATGTTTAACTGTTTTTCCTCTAGATGGTGTAGCACAGATATAGCCTGAAAAGGTATCTACCGTAACATGTACTATTCCTAATTTTCCAAATTCTGGAATATGAGTCACATCCATTTGCCATAATTCATTTGATGAGAGTTCTTGAGGATTGACTCCTGTTGCAAAATTTGGCTGATTAATAATTTGACAAGTTGGGCAATATGATACAATGTATTTTGCTTGATTTTGAGTAAATTTATACTTGAGAGCCAACCCTTTAGCATTAATATGAGTTAATTTATGATACGCAGTAGCCTCTTCAACTGTGCCTATTAGCAATTGATCTATTTTTTCATTTCCTGCGACCAAAGGTCCAGGTAATTTAGTATGAGATCGTTTATGAGTTATAAAAAGAGGAAATTGTCTATCACGAATAGTTCTTTGTAACTTCAAAAATAAGGTAGATAATTCATCATCGTCTGTGAGTGTCACAGTTTCTAAGGCTTTCACCACTTGGACTATATACTGAGAATCAGAAACAATGTTAATGGCAAAGTATAATCCTGCAATAATTAAGTTACAGCTTGTAATTCCACCTTTTGTACTGATTGAAAGGGTGTTTGCCACATTTTGGTTAAACGCCCTGAATATCCAGCCTTGCCATTGCTACTTCCATCTGTAAAAAAAGGAGGGAG
This sequence comes from Propithecus coquereli, assembly GCF_000956105.1. Classification (NCBI taxonomy): domain Eukaryota; kingdom Metazoa; phylum Chordata; class Mammalia; order Primates; family Indriidae; genus Propithecus; species Propithecus coquereli. Next base: position 1,312,319 of record NW_012150208.1, on the reverse strand, counting down.
CTGTTAAAATAGGAGTATTTTTAATTATTTTTGACAAAATCCAGGTGGTTAATTTTAAAAATTCGAAAAGTTTATGTGTAGGATAATGATTATCTATTGTCCCTATGAAATCCGCTATTCCAACCTGCCAATCCAAATTTTGTTGAAATGCCCCTTGAATTTGGAGATTAGTTAAAGGGACTACGATTTTATTAGGATCATATCCATTTAATTGTCTTAGCCTTTGTCTTCCTTTAAATATTATCTGACCTGTTTTGTCTAAATAAGTACTTAGATGCTTTTGTTGTTTATGAGGGAGAAAAATCCACTCAATGATATTTTCTTCCTCTGTTAAAACTGAAGATGGAGAATATTCAGTTGGAAATTCAAATAGATCAACTGATTTTTCCAGTTCCACTCCAGAGAGCTGGAAATTGTGAATGTGGCTCTGGGACCAAGCCAATTCTTGACTGGCTGCCTCTGTAAGTTTACCTGGACTATTAAGATTTGGATCTCCTTTAAGAATGTCAAACAAGTGTTGCAAAGCATATGTAGGGATTCCTAACACAGGTCTGAGCCAGTTTATATCCCCTAACAATTTCCAAAAATCATTTAAAGTCTGTAATTTATCTGTTCTTATTTGAACCTTTTGGGGTGTTATTTTGTCACAATCTGTAATGAGACCCAAATATGAGAAAGAATGATTTTTCTGTACTTTATCTTCAGCTATAACTAAGCCAAAGGATCATACAACAACTCAAGCTCTGGCATATAAGGAAGTAAGTTGTTGCTCAGAAGAACAAGTGAAAAGTACATCATCCGTGTAATGAATGACATAAACTTGAGGAAAGTCTTTTCTTAAAAGTTGTAAGAGTTGATTAACAAAATGCTGACACAAGGTTGGGCTATTTAACATACCCTGAGGTAAGACTTTCCATTGATATCTCTGAGCAGGCCTGGAATTATTTAAGGCCAGAACAGTAAAAGCAAATTTCTCTCGATCAGCTGGTTGTAAAGGTATGGTGGAAAAACAGTCTTTTAGATCTATGATAATAATATGTCAGTTTTTAGGAATCATAGCCGGTGACAGCAGCCCTGGTTGCAGAGCTCCCAGTGGCTGAATAATAGAATTTATTTTTCTTGAGTCTGTTAACATTCTCCATTTTCCTGATTTCTTTTTAATGACAAAGACTGGAGAATTCCAAGGACTCTGAGATTCCTCAATATGCCCAGCCTGAAGTTGTTCTGTAAAAATTGTTGAAAAGCACCAAGTTTTTCTTTATTTAGCGGCCACTGCTCCATCCAAATTGGCTCTTCTGAGAGCTGAGTTAAGGACAGGGCACAGTGGTGCTCATTGTTCCCAGTGGCTGCTACCCAAAATTTTGATATCCCAGACCCTGTTGAGTGGTATGGGCTTTCAGCTGGGTAAAAAGTTGGCATGCCTCATTCCCTTTTTCCTAAACCATGACACAGGTTAAAATTCATATTCATCATCACGTTTTTGGCCAGGGTAGAAAGGTTGGGAACACTTAAAAATGCTCCCCATTGTTGTAATAAGTCATGACCCCATAAATTAATTGCAATGTCAGCCATGTATGGTTGAAGGGTGGCGACTTGTGTTTCAGGTCCTTGACAATTAAGTATTTGTTGACTTTGAAAAATATTAGTCATAGTTCCAATACTGGTCAAAACCATGGGGACTTTTTGTGAAAGCCAGGTCAAGGGCCAAAATCTTTTTGCTATAATAGTTACATCGGCACCAGTGACTACTAAGCCCGTAAAGGGTTTTCCATTTAATTTTAATTCAACCTGGGGCCATTGATCATTTATAAATGTTTGCCAAAAGACTTTTCTGCCAGTGCTACCAAAACCTCCTTGACGCTGAATATCAGAACTGCCCGTTTGAATGTAAGGTAATAGCAGTAATTGAGCAATACGATCTCCTGCTTGAATATGATATTTTTCATCAGAATTCATCATGACCATAATTTGATCAGTAAAATCAGAATCAATTACTCCAAGATGTACTTTAACACCTTTAATAGTCAAAGAACTACTTCCAATAATTAATCCTACCGTATTAGCAGGAAGGGGACCATAGACACCTGTTGTTACTTTACAAATTCAGGCAGAGGGCAATAACAGCCCATCACAGAAGGCAGGTAACTCCACAGCCACACTGCCCTTTGTTGCCCGGGAAAGGTCCTTTACTGTAAGCTTTGACAGGCTGGTTGCCAAGTGGGAAACACTTGGGTGGGGGGTGGAGGTCTACCAGGAGGCGGAGGTAAGAAAGACATACAAGGAGGACATCGAGGACAGCAAGAACGAGGTTGAGAATTAGCACAAGAGCAAGATTTGTCTCGGTTTCTTCCCAAGCTAGAATATGCGGGCAGATGCCGATAGGGTGGAGGCACAGGGGAATTAAGTGGAGGTGGAGGGGTTAAATCTTCCCATTCTGAATCCAAATCTTCCTTAGTCACCTGCACAGCCTCATTTCGGGGAGCAGGAAGGACATTCACAACATTAAGTTGATCTTGTCATCTGAATCAACTGTAGGTAGGTCATATATGACCTCCCGCTCCTGAGTCTGCTGTTTTACCAAATCTTTCCCTGCTGGAATTGGTGCAGCAGCACCACTTTCAGAATCTGAGTCAGACTGAAAAGGCTGAAGAGCCTGAGAAATAAGGATACACAATTGCCAAACCGAAAGAGGAACTCGCTCTTCCCTCTCCTGGGCCCTCCGAAGTGCCTGACAGCCGGCCTCCACTGCCGCAATCGAAGAGTGCCAAGAGGAGGAAACCAGTAACAATGCTTAGCTACAAGATGAAACAGCTCCTCAAAAGTTTGTCATCTGACAGTGACCCCCAAGCCTTGGAGAGGAGTTTGTAAGGGTTCAATATATTCAAGAAATTTAGACAGATTTTGCCCCATTTGTTACCCTGACTGACCAATCCCTGAAGGCAAAAAAACTCACCAAAGTTTTATGTCGGCTGACACCCATGGCTCACAGCCTCCTTCAGGCCTCTGCAACGCTGAATCGGAGCTCCCTTTGCTACTCTTTAGGACCCTGCTCGCTGCGCCAATTAGCGGGGACGTGACGTCGTGAACCCCTGATATTTGGTTGTTTAATTTGCTTTCCTTTCTACCACAGGTGTGACCCAATTCAGTGATCTCCTCCAGGGACTGCCTGTCCTGTCCTTACGTCAAATCTCTTCTTGACATCTTTTGTGGGGTTTTTATCCATTGCAGGAACATGTTGTATTAAGGAAATTCACCTTTTGAATTTGCCATCAGTGTTGCTATTCTCTTTATTACTTGCCCTTTAATGTCAACAGTTTCCTTTCACGTTCACACATGGAAGCTTTACGTGGACGTGTGAAATCTGTGTGGCGGGTGGTGCTGTTGAGCTGGAAGGGACAGTGGGCTGCACCTGGAGAAACCTCAGTCATTGAGGGCTCTTAAGGGATAACTCACAATCCCTGAGAAAAGGTCTAGAAGAAACAAGCAGCCTCCTCCCATTCTCATTTCTGGGTCCTGTGCAAAAGGAGATCTGTCTTTATTCCGGAAGTCCTAACTGAAACTTGGATCTACAATGATAATCACCAATAGCAAGATATTTTACAGGGCTTATTTTGTGCCAAGTAGTATCTTAAGTGCCTTATATATATTGATATATTGAATCTTCTAAACCCTATACTGAAGGCACTGTATATATCTCCACTCTAAAGATGGGAAAACAGGGAAGGTACGCAAATTGTCACAAGACACACAGCTAGGCAGTTTGGAAGCTGGGATCTTTGACACCTTTGAAATGCTCTCCTCCTGGACATATTATTTTTCTCTAGCTGTCACTCACGTACTGCAGGGTGCCAAGACCAATCAGGAGGCTGCTGGGATACCACACAGGCCTCTGTTGACTTGGCAGGAGGAGGGAAATGTTTTTTAAAAGGAGAAAGAATTGAACTTCCTGTTGTACACATGAACTAACTCACAGTTATAGAAGACTTTGGGAAAGCTGAAAATCAAAGGAGCTGTTCTGTTTCCTTAATTTGGAGGGAGAGCTCTTTGAAAATGGCACCCTGCTCCAAGGTATTTCTCTTGAATCTGTGTTGGACTCTGGGTTTCTTATGGGACTGGGTAGCTATGCAACCTCATGCTAGTACTTAAATTGCCTGGGTCTCAGTTTCCTCATCTGGAAAAGAGGTAAAAATAGTACCTACTTCATAGGGTTGTTACAAAAATTAAATTAGCATACGTAAAACACTTAGAACAGGGCCTCCCATATAATAAGCACTATATAAGTAGTCGTGATTGTTGGTACTGTGGTCACACTTATGTAGGTATTGGGTCTTCCTGTGGGGAGTGGATCACCTTTCTCTATCTTTCTGGGAAAAGAAAGATCTTGAGACAGGACCTGAGGACTTGAAAGTGCAGCTTTAGGCTGGGTCACTGGTTATCTCCTTCCTTTCTCTGAGTCTGGCTCTCTTGGGTCCAGAGAAGCACTCAGGGAGCAGGTTGGGAACTGGCAGGAGGTGCCCTGTAGGGGATCCATGAGACTGCCCAGGCTCTGAGGGTCTTGAAAGTAGCCAGTATAGGTTACTGTGCTAATAGTAAAGACTTGTGAAACATGGTGGCCTGGTCTTGGCTGGGCTAGGGAAAATTACAGAAAAGCTCAGGTCCACATCTGGATCTGCAAGGTGGGCACAGGGGTCCCTAAATCTCAGGAGGTAATCTGGCTATGCAAAGCACTCTAAGCTAGAGGGGACAGCAGTATAGATACATACACAACTTGGACTGGCCCTGGAGAATAACATGGAATACCTCCTAAGACCCAGAGCCACTAGAAAAGGGCCATGGTTTCATCAGGATAGGTTAGGCTAGACTGCAGTAACAGATATACCCTCCAGCCCTGTGGGCTAACACAAGAAGGTTTATTTATTGCTCAGGTCAACGTCAATAAAAGTCAGTCTGCCATCTTCCATCTTGCAGCCGTAGTATCTGAATGCATGGCCTTCAGAGTTGCCACTGTAGGGGAAGAGAAAGCTAGATGATTCCATGGGATGCTTATAAGGTCTAGGCCTGGAAGTGCCTGGTGTTATTTACAACCACATCTCTTTGGCACGCAGCTCCATTCTAACTACAAAGGAGGCCAGGACATAGAGGAGCTCATGGATATTTGGTGAGCACTGATAATCTTGCCATAGTCAGGGAATTTCAAAAAGGGATCCTATGGCCACATTTGACTCTGGACCACAGCTGGCATCATCTAACAATGTGATCAATGGGGCCTCATTTGTTGCATGAGCTGGCAAAACCCATATTCAGGCGACATGAGATCTTTCCTTAAAGTTCAGAGGCCCTTTCTCCTCCAAAGCCCAGTTCTGTTTTCTTCTTCTTTCTTTCTTTCTCTTTCTTTCTTTCTTTCTCTTTCTTTCTTTCTTTCTTTCTTTCTTTCTTTCTTTCTTTCTTTCTTTCTTTCTTTCTTTCTTTCTTTCTCTCTTCCTTTCTTCGTTCCTTTTTCTCTCTCTCCCTCTTTCTTTCTTTCTTCTTTTTGGTTAGAGATAAGATGAGGTCTCGCTTTGTTGCCCAGGCTGGAGTGCAGTGGCACAATCATAGCTCATTGTAACCTCAAACTCCTGGGCTCAGCCTCCCATGTAGCTGGGACTACAGGCATGTTCCACCATGCTTGGCTAATTTTTCTTCTTATTATTTTTTTTAGAGATGGGATCTCACTGTTGCCCAGGCTGGTCTTGAACTTCTGGCCTCAGCCTCTTAAGTCACTGGGATTACAAGCATAAGCCACTATAGCAGTTTTTAAATTGTTTTTAGAGACAGACTCTTTCTCTGTCACTCAGGCTGGAGTGCAGTGGTGCTATCATGGCTCACTGCAACCTTGAAAACCTGAGCTCAAGTGATCCTCCCATCTCAGCCTCCTGAGTAGCTGGGACTACAGGCATTCACCACTACACCTGGCCAATTTTTAATTTAAATTTTTTTTTTTGTAGAGACAGGGTCTCACTACATTGCCCAGGCTAGTCTTGAACTCCTCATCTTAAGCGATCTTCCTGCCTCAGTCTCCCAAAGTGCTAGGATTACAGGTGTGAGCCACCATATATGGCCTGTTTTTTTCTAATTTACTTTTTATATATTTTGCCTTTTAATCTTTGAATTGGTTATCTATTGCTATATAACAAATTGCCCTCAAAACTTGGTGGCTTAAAACAACATACTTATTATCTCACAGTTTCTTTGGGTCAGGAATTTGAAAGCATCTTAACTGAGTGGTTCAAGATCTCTCATGAGAGTGTAGTCAAGATGTTGACTAGGACTGTAGTCATTTGAAGAAATGTCTCCACTGGATTTGAGGATTTGCTTCCAAAATGGCTCCTCCCATGGCTTTTGGCAGGAGGCCTCAGTTCCTCAGACTGTGCCCCCCCACAGGCCTACTTGAGTGTCCCCATGGCACGGCAACAAGTGATTCCAGAGAGAGGGCAGGATAGGAGCCACAATACTTTTTATACTGCAGTCTCTGAAGTTGTACACCATCACTTTTGCCATATGCTATTCAGGTAGAAGCAAATTCCTAAGTCCAGCACTCAAGAAGAGAGGAATTAAACTCTATCTCTTGAAAGGAGGAATGTAAAAGAATCTGTGGATATATTTCAGAGCCACAGCAATCTTCCTAGAATTCATTTTACAATAAGAGTTTCCCTCCCCTCCAACAAACTGATTTCTCCATTACCATTTACTCATTATTTACCATCCCCATTGATGTGAAATACTTTATCACATCATTAAATCATTATATGGAAAAAAATCCTGTTATGGGCCACCTATTTAGTTACATTGACCTGTCTGCTCTTGTCATGTCCAAGTAGCTTTAATTAGTGCAGAGTTTATAAAACTTTAAGCCAGACCACAAATTCCCTAGTAGTATCACCTTTAGACTTATAAGTGATTATACTATGGTGTATTAAGTGCAAGAATGAAGTCAGAGCATGTGGTGGGTGGGGAGGTGGATAGCAAAGGCTCCCCACTAGAGGGTGAGGACACCTTCTGTCCTTGAGAGCAGTAGCAACTAGACTGATAGAGGCTCTGCCTCAGGCAAGGCTGTGACCAAGTTGAGGGTGAGGTAAACCGAGGGTGTGAGTTTGTGTGTGTGTGTGTTGTTGTTGTTGTTGTTGGGGGAATGGGGAGAAGAGTTCAACATATTGGATCAGATGTGGGGGCAGTGTAAGAATTAGAGCTGAACTTCATCTTTTGTTATAAATTCAAAACTCTCAGTTTGTGGGACTTTATTTCACAGATGTAGGGTGCTATTTGATGAAAGATTTGAATCATGAAAGCAGCAACATCTCATCTGTGTCCCATAGAAATGGCCCTGGCACAGCCTCAGTCAGGACACTCGGTCAGAAGTGGTGGGTTGCGGGCAGGAAGGTGGCACGGGGATCACATGTATGAGCACATCCAGGACATCTGCTAGAGCCAGCGGAGTGAGGCTTCTAATGGTGGCAGGGAGAGGACCCACTCTGCTAAGTGGTTTCCTCCTGGGATTTGAGCAGAGCCACAGAGCCACCAAGGCAGTTGTTCAGTCTCAGGACCTCCCTCCTCCACCTTGGGAAATTTCGGTGTAGCCGTGCATGGTCTGCAGCAAAACACCCCCCATAACTTCGCAAGACACAGAAACAGGAGGAAAATGGCTGCAACCTGGAAGTTAAAGTGTTAAACTCCAAGCTGATAAAAAGAATCTGCTTTTGCGACGATAAGCCAAGAAACTGACTTTTCTTTCAATTTCAGCATATTACAGGGGTACGAATGTTTAGGTTATGTATATTGCCCCACGCGAGTCAGAGCTTCAAGCGCGTCCATCCCTCAGATGTTGTGCACCGCACAAATTACGTGGGTATATATCCATTCCCTCCTGCCCCCTATATGCGTACTTAACTGTTGGTCAGTTAAAACCAATTTGATGGTAAGTACATGTGGTGCTTGTTTTTCCATTCTTGGGATACTTCACTTAGTAGAATGGGTTCTAGCTCTATCCAGGATAATACAAGAGGTACTATATCACCATTGGTTTTTGTGGCTGAGTAGAACTCTATGGCATACATATACCACATTTTTTTAATACATTCATGTATTGATGGGCACTTGAGTTGTTTCCACATCTTTGCAATTGTGAATTGTGCTGCTATAAACATTCTAGTGCAGATGTCTTTTTTATAGAATGTCTCTTGTTCTTTAGAGTGGATGCCCAGTAATGGGCTTGCTAGATCAAATGGTAGTTCTACTTGTAGCTCTTTGAAGTATCTCCACATTACTTTCGACAGAGGTTATACTAGTTTGCAGTCCCATTAGTAGTGTATGAGTGTTCCTATCTCTCCGCATCCACATCAACATTTATAGTTTTGGGACTTTCTGATAAAGGCCATTCTCATCAGAGATAAGTGATGTCTCATTATGGTTTTGATTTGCATTTCCCTGATGATTAGAGATGTTGAGCATTTTTTCATAGGTTTGTTGGCCATTAGTCTACCTTCTTTTGAAAAGTTTTTGTTCATGCCCTTTGCCCACTTTTTGATAGGATTGTTTGATTTTTTTCTTGCTGATTTTCCTAAATTCTATATAGATTCTAGTTTTCAGCCCTTTATCAGATGTGTAACATGTGAATATTTTCTCCCATTCTGTAGGTTGTCTGTTTGCTCTCATGATAGTTTCCTTGGCTGTGCAGAAGCTTTTTAATTGGATCAGGTCACATTTATTTATTTTTGTTGTTGTTGTGATTGCATTTGGGGTCTTCCAATGTCTAGAAGAGTTTTTCCAACATTTTCTTCTAGAATTCTTATAGTTTCATGCCTTAGGTCTAAGTCTGTTATCCACTATGGGTTGATTTTTGTGAGAGGTGAAAGGTGTGGATCCTGTTTCAGTCTTCTACATGTGGCTATCCAATTTTCCCAGCACCATTATTGAATAAGGATTCTTTTCCCTGGTGTATGTTTTTGTCTGCTTTGTCAAAGATTAGATGGCTATATGAGGATGGTTTTATATCTGCATTCTCAGTTCTGTTGCATTGGTCTATGTCTCTGTTCTTGTGCCAGTATTATGCTGTTTTAGTTACAATTGCCTTGTAGTATAATTTGAAGTCTGGTAAATTGATGCCTCCCAATTTGTTCTTTTTGCTTAAGATTGATTTTTCTATACACGTCTTCTCTGGTTCCATACGAAGTGTAGAATTATTTTATCTAGATCTGTGAAAAATGATGTTGGCATTTTAATAGGGATTGCATTGAATCTGTAGATCACTTTGGGTAGTATAGACATTTTAATGATGTTGTTTCTGCCGACCCATGAACATGGTATTGTTTTCCACCTGTTTACGTCCTCTGCTATTTCCTTCCTCAGTGTTTCATAGTTCTCCCTGTAGAGGTCTTTTACCTACTTAGTTAAATATATTCCTTGGTATTTTATTTTTTTTGTTGCTGTTGTGAAGGGTATTGAGCCTTTGATTTGGTTCTCAGTTTGGCTGTTCTTGGCATATAGGAATGCCACTGATTTCTGTACATTGCTTTTGTAACCTGAGACTTTGATGAATTTGTTTATAAATTCCAGTAGTCTCATGGCAGAATCTTTGGAGTTTTCTAGATATAAGATCATATCGTCAACAAAGAGCAATAGTTTGACCTCTTCTGCCCCCATTTGGATGCCCTTGATTTCCTTCTCTTGTCTGATTTGCTCTGGTTAGGACTTCCAATGCTATGTTGAATAGAAGTGGTAATAGAGGGCAACCTTGTCTGGTTCCAGTTCTAAGAGGGAATGCTCTCAATTACCCCATTCAGTATGATGTTGGCTGTGGGTTTGTCATATAATGGCTTGCATCATTTTTAGGTAAGTCCCTTCTATGACTATTTTGTTAAGCGTTCTTATCATAAAAGGGTGTTGAATTTTGTCAAATATTTTTTCTGCATCTATTGAGAGGATCATATGGTCTTTGTTTTTGCTTCTATTTATGTGGTGAATTACATTTATAGATTTGGTTGTGTTGAACCATCCCTGCATCTCTGGGATGAAGCCCACTTGGTCGTGATGGATTATTTTTTGATAAGCACCTGAATTCAGTTTGCAAGGATTTTGTCGAGAATTTTTGCATCTATATTCATAAGGGGTATTTGTCTATAGTTTTCTTTTTCTGTTGCATCCTTTCCTGGTTTTGGTATCAGGGTGATGTTGGCTTCACAAAACCTGTGGGGAAGGATTCCTTCCTTCTTGATGTTGTGGAATAATTTCTGCAGGATAGGCACCAGTTCTTCTTTGTAGGTCTGGTAAAATTTGGGTGTGAAACAGTCTGGTCTGGGACTTTTCTTTTTAGGAAAATTTTTTATTGCTACTTCAATTTCGGTACTTGATATTGGTCTGTTCAGGAACTCTATTTATTCATGATTGCGCCTAGGAAGGCTGTGTGTTTCTAAGAATTTGTCCATTTCCTCTACATGTTCAAGTTTATATGCACAGAGGTTTTTATAGTATTCATAGGTGGTATTTTGTATTTCCATGGCATCAGTTGTAATTTCTCCTTTTTTGTTCCCGATGGAGCTTATTAGAGTTCTTTCTTTTCTGCTTCTCATTAATGTAGCAAGAGGCATGTCAATTTTGTTTATTTTTTCCAAGAACCAACTTTTTGTTTTATTAATCTTCTGTATAATTTTTTTGTTGTCAATTTCATTTAGTTTCACATTGATCTTTGTTATTTCTTTTCTTCTGCTGGGTTTGGGGTCGGTTTGCTCATCCTTTTCCAGTTCTTTGAGGTGATTCATTAGAGTGTTTATTTGTGATCTTTCTCGTCTTTTGGATGTAGGCATTTACAGATATAAATTTTCCTCTCAGGACTGCTTTAGCTCTGTCCCACAGACTGATAACTTGTGTCTCCTTTATCATTTAGTTCAAAGAATCTTTTGATTTCCATCTTTATTTCCTCTTTAAAACAATAATCATTCAGCAGAAGATTGTTTAGTTTCCATGACTTTGTGTAGAGATGAGAGTTTCTCTTGGAGTTTATTTCCGATTTTATTCTACTGTGGTCTGAGAAGATGCATGGTACAATTTCTATTTTTTAAAATTTGTTGACACATGCTTTGTGGCCTAGGATATGGTCAATTTTAGAGAATGTCCCATGAGCTGATGAGAAAAACATATATTCAGTGGTTTTTAGGTAGAATGATCTGTAGATGTCAGTCAGGCCCATTTGTTTTAGAGTTCTGTTTAAGTCCATTGTTTTTTTGTTTATTTTCTGTTTGGAGGATCTGTCCTGTTCTGTTAGAGGGGTGTTGAAGTCTCTGGATATTCTTGTGTTGCTGTTTATCATTTTATTTAGAGCAAGTAAGATTTGCTTTATAAATCTGGGTGTACCTGAGTTAGGTGCATAAATATTTAGAATTGTTATTTCTTCTTGTTGAATTGTACCCTGCACCATTATATAGTGACCATCTTTGTCTTTTGTTACTTTTGTTGATTTGAAGACTAAGTTATCTGAAATCAAAACTGACAGGCCAGCTTTCTTGTGGCTTCTGTTTGTTTGAAATATTATTTTCCATCCCTTCACCTTAAGTCTGAATGCATCTTTGTGGGTTAGATGTGTTTCCTGAAGACAGCAAATACTTGGCTTCTGTATAATTATCCATTAGGCAGGCCTATGTCTCTTTAGTGGGCAGTTAAAGCCATACACATTTATTGACAGAATCGATAAATGGGCAGATTTCTGTTCATCCTGTTGAGTTGAAATTTGTTGTTTTGCTTTCTGTCTTGAGCCATTGTGGTATCTGGCCTTTGACCTTTAGCTTTTGGATGATTTTACATTGGTGAGTGTTTATTGTGCTGATTCATGTGTAACACTTTTCTGAGTATTTCCTGGAGGGCAGGTCTTGTCTCGGTGAATTCCCTCAGTCTTTGCTTGTCTGAGAAGGTCTTTATTTCTCCTTCATATATGAAACTTAGTTTTGCAGGGTACAAGATTCTAGACTGGGCATTATTCTGTTTGAGAAGAGTGAGAATGGGGCCCCAGTCTCTTCTTGTTTGTAAAGTCTCAGTTGAGAAGTCTGCCATTATTCTGATGGGTTTTCCTTTGTAGGTTACCTGCTTCTTTCACCTTGCAGCTCATAGCAGGGCCTCCTTGGTGATTATTTTGGTCAGTCTGATGACTGTGTGTCATGGTGTATTCCTGTTTGTGATGAATCTTCCTGGAGTCCTTTGAGCTTCTTGTATCTGGATATCTAGATTTTTAGCAAGGCCTGGGAAATTTTCCTCTATTATATCCTCAAATAGCTTCTCCAACCCTTGTGTATCTTCTTCTTCATCCTCAGGGATGCCTATGATTCTCATGTTAGGACTCTTCACATAATCCCACATTTCTTGTAGGCTTTGGTCTTTCCTCTTGTTTCTCTGCTCTATCTCTGTTACTGACTTATTTAATTGAAATGTGTTATCTTCAATACGTGAGATTCCTTCTTCTGTTTGATCAACCCTGTTCTTGAGGCTTTCCACTGTATGTTCTAATTCCTTGAATGAATTCTTCATTTCCAGAAGTTCTGTTTGATTTTTCTTTAAGATTTCAATATCTTTAGTAAATTTTTATTCCAAGTCCTGGATTTTTGTGTGTGTGTGTGTGGTTTCTTTGTATTGGTTGTCCATTTTCTCTTGCATATCATTGAGTTTTCTTACAATCCATGTTCAAAATCCTTCTTCTGTTATTTTAGTGTTCTGAATTTGATTGATGTCCATTGCTAGAGAGCTGGTGTTCCCTTTGGGGGTGTGCTTTCTGTTTAATTCTTCATACTTCCAGAGTTCTTTCACTGATCCTGGATCAGTTGTTCCTTCTTGCCTTTAGATTTGCATTTGGGTAATGATGCACCCTGTTTAGTCTCTGAGCCAGTAGGTGGTGTTTGTGGGTGAGATTTGACCACACCCTGTATGACAAATTAGTAGATGCAGTAAAAGGGTGTGCAGAATGACCTCCCAGTCAGTACGTGGTGCTTGCTGGGAGGAGCAGGCTGCAGTGTTGTTTTTGGGTCCTGTAACCAGCTCTTGTTCTTCTGGAGAGGCACTCTCGTGCCTCAGGTGGTGGGTGGGGCCCTGGGACTTCCAGGTGTGTCTTTATTCTCCACCTAAGTTGTGGCAGGTGGGGGAGAGAGGCTGGGCAGCACTGGGTTGGGTGAGCCTGCCCTTGAGCTCCACAAATGCTGTTTCAGGGGTCAAAGGTCTGTTCTCTGCTTCTGTGGAAAGCTCCCAGGGAGGGGCTGAAATGGCCCCACTCAGCTTCAAAGTCTTCATGTGGGGGTGGGGCTGTCTGAGACCTGCAGTCTAGAGCAGGCCTCACTCCATTCCACCCTCCCCTATTCCTCAGTTTCTCCCTTGCCAGCAGGCAGGACCCCAAGCCAGCGGATCTCCCCTGGCTGTGATGGGGGCTGGGAGGTTCCCTGCCCAGGATCCCAGCCTGAGCTGGGAGTGCAGCCCTCCTGTGGGAGGAGGGTTGCCCCACAGGCATTCTGATCTGCCCCTGAAGGCACACACACCTCAGTAAGCTCTCACAAATATTCCTTCTGTGTCCCTAGGCAATGTGATCGAGACCTGGGTGTACAGGATCTGGTCTGCGGTCCTATGCCCTGGGCCCCAGAGATCAATCCCTGACCCTGCCAGGGAGAGGATTACTGGTCTCAAGTCACCCACGGGGTGCCCAAGCTGGATCAATGTCTCTCACCTCAGGAGTTGCCCCATTCTCCTGGAGTTACCAGACAAGCAGCACCTAGGAGTGCTGGTGGGTAGGGAGCTCACAGTCTGAGTACCCTTCAGTCTGCTGTAGGGCACCAAAAGGAAAGGTCTCATTCCCTGAAAATGCCTCTGGGTGGTGGCTAACTTATCTCTCTTGGCAGCCACTGGTATGGAAGGGGAAGAGGAGAATGAGGCAATATGGCACCTGCCGATTGGCTCAGGTCTTTCGGTGGGCAGTGCCATGAAGGAGCTGGGAGCCTGGGGCTCTGTCTGCAAGAGGCTCACCAATCACTGGTGGCAGCATCTCTGGGATGGTGTTAGCACATCTCTCCAAGCGTTCAGGAGTCCACCAGCAGTCTGAGATGCAAGGAGGGGAAATTTAACTGCTCCACTTACCCTTGTCACTGGTCTCCAAGCCTCATAGGGGCCTTTCTCCTTTCAATTCTCCTCCACAACTTCTTCCAGGGGAGTCTCCTGTAGTTTCAGGCACCCTTCCTTCCGACCCTCGTTGGATATATGTTTGTCTGCCTTTTTATTTTTTTTTTCACTTTCTTCTAAAATCTATCTTTCTTGCAAAGACACTCTTGGGCAGTTTTTCTCCTCCTCCATCTTGCCCCTCCCCCACCAAAGAAGTAAAAGTAGATTTCAACATTCTCACTACTGTGTATCTACCCAAAGGAAAATAAGTCATTATATCAAAAAATGCATGCACTTGTGTTTATATCAGCACAATTCACAATTGCTAAGATATGGAATCAGCATAAGTGCCCATCAGCTGATGATTTGATAAAGAAAATACACACACACACACACACACACACCCAGTGATAAAAAAAAAAGAATGAAATAATGTCTTTTGCAGCAACTTGGATTGATCCGGAAGCCATTAACCTAAATTAAGTATCTTGGGATTGGAAAAACAAACACTGCATGTACTCACTTATAAGCAGAAACTAAACCATGGTTATAGATGGCCATACACAGTGTTATAATGCACTTTGAAGACTTGTAAGTGGGGAGGTGTGAGGAAAGTGAGATTAAAAAATACCTTATCAGGTACATGTACACTATTCAGGTGATGGTTAGACTAAAAGCCCTGATTTCACTACTATACAATTCGTCCATGTAACAAAAAAATCATTTGTGCCTTCTATATCTATTGAAATAAAAGATTAAGATATAAGAGAAATCAGTGTGCTGTGAAATTATGCAAATATTAAAAATGATTATGATGTCAAAAAAGAGAAAAAACCAAACAACCCCATTAAAAAGTGGGCAAATGACATGAACAAATATTTTTCAAAAGAAGATACACAATTGGCCAAGAAACATATAAAAAATGTTCAACATCACTAATTATAGAAATGCAAATTAAAACCACAATGAGACACCATCTTACTCCAGTTAGAATTATCATTATTAAAAAGTCAAAAACAATAGATGCAGTAAAAAGAGAACATTCACACACTCTTGGTGGGAATGTAAATTAGTACAACCTCTATGGAGATTGGTATGGATATTTCTCAAAGAACTAACAGTAGATCTACTGTTAGATCCTACAATCCTACTACTGAGTATGTACCCAGAGGGAAAGAAATCATTATATATTTTTTTAAAAACCCATGTATTTGTATGTTTATTGCAACACAATTCACAGTTGCAAAGACATGAAATCAACCTAAGTGCCCATCATCTGATGAGTTCATAAAGTAAATGTGGTACACGCACACACACACACACACACACACACACACACACACACACATACACATATACCATAGAGTACTACTTAGCCATAATAAAGAATGAAATAATGTCTTCTGTAGAAACTTGGATAGAAGTGGAGGCCATTATCCAAAGTAACTCAGAAACAGAAAAATGAATGCCGCATGTTCTCGCTTATAAGTGAGAGCCAAACCATAGCTACACAAGTACACACTGAGTGGTATGGACATTGGAGACTCACAAGAGAGGAAGGGAAAGGGATAAAAAATTACCTATGGGGTACAATGTACACTACTTGGGTGATGAGTATATCAAAAGCTCGGACTCTGCCACCGTACAGTATATACACGTAATAGAGAATTCAACTTGTACCCCCAAAATCAATTAAAATAAGAAAATATTAAACTGATAATCTCAGTTTAGTATATATCAATACATGTTCCATCACTGTGATGATTGAGACAGTCAAAATTATGGGCACAGGAGAAGCCCCAAGATGGCGGACAAGAAAAGCCGCTGGCCAGAGTGTCTCTGCAAAAAAGACAGATTTTAGAAGAAAGTGAAAAAAATAAACTACCAGAAAAACATAGATTGGATGAGGGTCGGAAGGAAGGGTGCCTGAAACTATAGGAGACTCCACGGGAAGACATTGCGGAGCAGAACTGAAAGGAGAAAGGCCCCTGAGAGGCTTGGAGACCAGTGACAAGGGCAGGTGAAGCAGATAACTTTCCCCTCCCTTGCATCTTGGACTGCCCGTGGGCTCCTGAGCAGTTGGAGAGACTTGGCGGCACCAGCCTGTAGATGGCTGCCGCCAGTGAGCAGTGGCCTCTTGAGGACAGGGCGCTGGGCTCCCAGCTCCCTCGGGGCACCTCCCCTTGAGCAGACCCAAGCCTATCGGCAGATGCCATATTATCCCATTCTCTCCTTCCCCTTCCCTGCCGTGGGTGCCCAGAGGAACAATTTAGCCATCACATGGAGTCATCTTCAGGGAACAGGATCTTTCCTTTTGGGGCCCTACAGCAGACTGAGGGGTGCTCAGACTGTGAGCTCCCTACCTGCCACCCCTCCCAGGTGCTGCTTGCCTGGTGACTCCAGGAGAGAGGGGCAAATCCCGAGGTGGAGTGACATCGATCCAGCCTGGGCACCCTGTGGGTGACTTGAGACCAGCACCCCTCCCCCTGGCAGGGTCAGGGATTGATCTCCAGGGCCCAGGGGATGAGTCTGTGGACCAGACCAAGTACACCTGGGTCTCGATGGCATTGCCCTGGGGCACAGAAGGTATGTGTGTGAACGAGCCTACTGAGGAGTGTGTGCCTTCAGGGGCAGATCAGCGTGCCTGAGGGGCAAGCCTCGTCCCAGAGGAGGGCTGTGCACTCAGCTCAGGCTGCGATCCTGGGCAGGGAACCTCCCGGCCCACGTGACAACCAGGAGAGATCCATTGGCCTGAGGCCTAGCCTGCTGGCAGAGGCCTGGGAGAAACTGCAGAATAGGGGAGGGTGGAAAGGACTGAGACCTGCTCCAGAGTGCAGGTCTCAGACAGCGCCAGCCCCCACATGCAGACTTTTCAGCTGAGTGGAGCCATTTCAGCCCCTCCGTGGCAGCTATGCACAGAAGCAGAGAACAGACCTTTGACCCCTACTAACAGCATTTGTGGAGCTTGAGGGCAAGCTTACCCAAACCAGCCCCACCCAGACTCACTCCCGGACCTGCCCCCACTGAGGTGAAGAATAAGAACACACCTGGAAGTCCCAAGGCCCCACCCACAACCCAAGGCACAGGAAGGCCTCTCCAGAGGAACAAGAGCTGAGTATAGGACCCAAAAACAACACTGCAGCTTGCTCCTCCCAGCAAGTGCCACCTACTGACAGGGAGGTCATCCTGCACACCCTTTTATTGCATCTACTGACTCATCATACAGGGTGTGGTCAAATCTCACCCACAAACACCACCTACTGGCTCAGAGACTAAACAGGGCGTGTCATTATCCAAATGCAAATCTAAAGGCAAGAAGGAACAACTGATCCAGATGGGAAGGAATCAGTGAAAGAACTCTGGAAGTATGAAGAATCAAATGGAAAGCACACCCCCAAGGAGGAACAACAGCTCTCTAGCAATGGACATTAACCAAATTCAGAATAATAAAATGAAAGAAGAATTTCAAACATGGATTGTAATAAAACTAAATGATATGCAAGAAAAAATGGATAACCAATAGAAAGAAACCACCAAAAAAATCCAGGACTTGAAAGAAAAATTCACTAAAGAAATTGAAATATTAAAGAAAAATCAAACTGAACTCCTGGAAATGAAGAATTTATTCAGGGAACTACAAAACACAGTGGAAAGCCTCAAGAACAGGGTAGATCAAACAGAAGAAAGAATCTCAGAGATTGAAGATAACACCTTCCAATTAAATAGCTCAGTCGTAGAGATAGAGCAGAGAAATAAGAGAAAATAACAAAGCCTACAAGAAATGTGGGATTATGCGAAGAAACCCAACTTGAGGGTTATGACGATACCTGAAGGTGAAGAAGAAAACATGCAAGGATTGGATAAGCTATTTGAAGATATGACAGAGGAAAACTTCCCAGACCTTGCTAAAAATCTAGATATCCAGGTACAAGAAGCTCGAAGGATCCCTGGGAGATTCAATGCATACAGGAAGACACCACAACATGCAGTCATCAGACTGAACAAAATATCCATTAAAGAGGCCCTTCTATGAGCTGTAAGGTGAAAGAAACAAGTAACGTACAAAGGAAAGCCCGTCTGAATAACGTCAGACTTCTCAACTGAAACCTTACAAGCAAGAAGAGACTGGGGTTCCATTCTTAGTCTTCTGAAACAGAATGATGCCCAGCCAAGAATCTTGTACCATGCAAAACTAAGTTTTGTATACGAAGGAAAAATAAAGACATTCTCAGATAAGCAAAGACTAGGGGAATTCACCAAGACAAGACCAGCCCTCCAAGAAGTACTGAAAACAGAGCTAAACAAGGATCAGCACAAGAAACACTCATGAATGTAAAACCACTCAAAACCTGAAGATTAAGGCTAGATTCCACAATAGCTCGAGAAAGACAACAAAGCAACAAAATGCAATCCAACAGAATGAACAGTAATTTGCCCTATTATCAGTTCTCTCAATAAATGTGAATGGCTTGAACTTCCCACTCAAGAGACATACGCTGGCCGAATGGATATAAAACTACAAGCCAAATATCTGCTGTCTTCAGGAAACACATCTAACCTGCAAGGATGCATTTAGACTCAAGGTAAAGAGGTGGAAATCAATATTTCATGCAAACGGAAGCCAAAAGAAGGCTGATGTGGCAGGTCTGATTTCAGATAACTTTGTTTGTAAATCAACAAAAGTAATGAAAGACAAAGAGGGTCACTATATAATGGTGAAGGGTACAGTTCAACAAGAAAACATAACAATTCTAAATATGTATGCATCCAACTTAGGTGTACCCAGATTCATAAAGCAAACTGTACTTGATCTAAAAAAATTGATAAACAGCAACACCATAATAGCTGGAGACTTCAACACCCCACTGACAACACAGGACAGATCCTCCCAATAGAAAATTAACAAAGAAATAATGGATTTAAACAGAACCCTAGAACAAATGGGCCTGACTGACATTTACAGGACATTCTACCCAAAGACCACTGAATATACGTTCTTCTCATCAGCTTATGGGACATTCTCTAAGATTGACCATTTTCTGGGACACAAAGCATGTCTTAAAAAAATTTTTAAAAATGGAAATTTTACCATTCATCTTTTCAAATCACAGTGAAATAAAATTAGAAATCAACCCCAACAGAAACTCTCATTTCTACACAAAGTCATCAAAATTAAACAACCTTCTGCTGAATGATTACTTCATAAACAAGGAAATCAAGATGGAAATCAAAAGATTCTTTGAACTAAATGACA
Source organism: Propithecus coquereli (assembly GCF_000956105.1). Taxonomy (NCBI): domain Eukaryota; kingdom Metazoa; phylum Chordata; class Mammalia; order Primates; family Indriidae; genus Propithecus; species Propithecus coquereli. Next base: position 1,292,911 of record NW_012150208.1, on the reverse strand, counting down.
AAGGAGACACAAGTTTCCAAAATCTGTGGGACACAGCCAAAGAAGTCCTGAGAGGAAAGTTTATTTTTATAAATGCCTATATCCAAAAGTCAGAAAGATCACAAATAGACAACCTAATGAATCGACTCAAAGAACTGGAAAAAGAAGAGCAGATTGACCCCAAATCCAGCAGAAGAAGTGACATTAATAAGTCAAATCAGAACTTAATGAAATTGACAACAGAGTAACTATATGGGAGACTAATAAAACAAAAAGTTGGTTCTTTGAAAAAATAAACAAAATTGACACGCCTTTGTCTAGACTAATGAAAAGCAGAAAAGAAAAATGTCTGATAAGCTCCATCAGGGAAAAAAAGGAAAAATTACAACTGATGGCACGGAGATATAATTTATGAATACTACAAAAACCTTTATGGACACAACCTGGAAAATGTGGAGGGAAGGGACAAATTTTTAGAAACACACAGCCTCCCTAGGCTCAACCAGGAAGAAATAGAATTCCTGAACAGACCAATATCAAGGACTGAAATTGAAACAGCAATAAAAAACATTCCTAAAAAGAAAAGTCCTGGACCAG
>NW_012150208.1:1278967-1291760 GCF_000956105.1 Propithecus coquereli | reverse complement strand
AAAAAAAAGAATAAGATGGTATCTCATCGTGGTTTAAATTTGTATTTCTACAATAATTAGTATTGTGGAGCATTTTTTTCATATTTTTTTTTTTTGGCAATCTGTATGTCTTTTTTTGAAAAATGTCTGTTCATGTCATTTGCCCGCTTTTTAATGGGGTTGTTTGGGTTTTACTTGTTGAGTTGTTTGAGTTCCTTGTATATTCTGGATATTAGTCCTTTGTTGGATAAATAGTTTGTGAATATTTTGTCCCATTTTATAGGCTGTTTATTTACTCTTTTGATTGTTTCTGTTGCTGTGTAGAAGCTTTTTAGTTTAAGTAAGTTTAATTTATTTATTTTGTTTTTGTTGCATTTACCTTTGGGGTCTTAGTCATAAATTCTGTGCCTAGGGCTGGGCACAGTGGCTCACACCTATAATCCTAGCACTCTGGGAGTCTGAGGTGGAAAGGATCACTTGAGGTCAGGAATTCAAGACCAGCTTGAGCAAGAGAAAAACCCTGTCTCTACTAAAAATAGAAAAAATTAACAGAATGTAGTGGCATGCACCTGTAGTCCCAGCTACTTCGGAAGCTGAGGCATGAGGATTGCTTAAGCCCAGTAGCTGGAGGTTGCCGTGACCTATGATGATGCCACAGCACTCTAGCCTGGCGACAGAATGAGACTCTGTCTCAAAAAAAAAAAAATCCATTTCTAGGCCAATGTCCAGAAGAGTTTTTCCTACATTTTCTTCTAGGATTTTTCAGGGTTCAGGACTTACATTTAAGTCTTTAATTCATCTTGAGTTAATATGGTGATAGGGATCCAGTTTCTTTCTTCTGCATATGACTAACCAGTTTTCCCAGTACCATTTATTGAATAGTGTCTTTTCCCCAGTGTATGTTTTTATCTGCTTTGTTGAAGATCAGTTGGTTGTAGGTATATGGTTTTATTTCTGAGTTCTCTATTTCTTTCCATTGATCTATGTGTCTACTTTTATGCCAGTTCCATGCTGTTTTGATTACTATATCCTTATAGTATAATTTGAATTCAGGTAAGTGATGCCTCCAGTTTTGTTCTTTGGCTTAGGATTGCTTTGACTAATCAGGCTCTTTTATTGGTTCCAAATGAAATTTAAGATAGTTTTTTCTAATTCTGTGAAAATTGATGTTGGTATTTATATAAGAATTGCACTGAATCCATAGATTGCTTTGGGCAGTATGATCATTTTAACAATACTGATGCTACCAATCCATGAGCATGAGATGTTTTTCTATTTGTTTTTTTATCTTCAATTTTTCATCAGTGTTTTGTAGTTTTCCTTGTAGAGATTTTTTGCCTCCTTGATTAAACATATTCCTAGGTTTTTTATTTTGCAGCTATTATAAATGGGATTGAGTTCTTGATTTGGTTCTCAACTTAGTCATTATTGGTGTACAGAAATATTATAGATTTTTTTACATTGATTTTTATACCCTGAGACTTTTCTCAGTTCATTTATCAAATCTATAAGTCTTTTTGAAGAGTCCTTAGGATTTTTCTGGGTATAAGATCATATTATAAGCAAACCAATCAAATCAAATCAAATCAATTATAATTTGATTTCCTCTTTAATTTGGATGCCCTTTATTTCTTTCTCTTCCTGACTGCTCTGGATAGGACTTCCAGTACTGTGTTGAATAGAAATGGTGGAAGGGGGACCTCCTTGTCCTGTTCCAATTCTCAGGGGACTGCTTTCAACTTTTCTCTATTCATCATGATGTTGGCTGTGGGTTTGTCATATATGCCTTTGTTATTTTGAGGTGTGTTCCCTCTATGCTGAGTTTCTTGAGAATTTTATCATGAAGGAATGGTGGATTTTAATGAACGTGTTTTCTGTATTTATGAGATGATCATACAGTTCTTGGTTTTAATTCTGTTTATGTGGTGAATCACATTTATTGACTTGTGTATGTTGAACAATCCTTGCATCCCTGGGATGAAACTTGATCATGGTGAATTATCCCTTTGATGTACTGTTGGATTCAGTTTGCTGGTATTCTCTTGAGAACCTTTGTATGTATGTTCATCAGAAATACTTGTCTTTAGTTTTCTTCTTTTGTTATATCTTCTTCTGGTTTCGGTATCAGGGCAACAGTGGCATCATACAATGAGATAGGGAAGATTCCCTTATTCCCAGTCTTTTGAAACAGTTTCAGCAGGACAGGTAACAGGTCTTTGTACATCTGGTAGAATTTGCCTATGAATCTTTTCTTTTTTTGTTGGGGATTCTTTTTTTGTTGGGAGTTTTATTTTTTTTAGAATTTTTTTTTTCAGGGTATTATGAGAGTACAAACATGGTTACATTTTATGTCTTTGCCTCACCCAAGGGAGTGTTAGAGGCATGCCCTTCCCCTCTACAATGCTCACCGTGTCCTTTAGTTGTGAGTTTACTCCCCATCTCCCTAATCCTTGGAGAATATTACTACAATGTGAGCACCACAGTGTTTATCAGTCAGTGCCAATTTGATGGCGAGTACAAGTGGAGCCTATTCTTCTGATCTTGTGATACCTCGCTTTGGATAATGGGCTCAAGCTCAATCTAGGAAAATATAAGAGGTGCTAGATTACTGTGGTTTCTTATAATTGAGTAATATTCCATTGCATACATATACCAAATTTTAATAATCCACTCATGAATTGATGGGCACTTTGGTTGTTTCCACATGTTTGCAATAATGAATTGTGCTGTCATAAACATTCAGGTGCAAATGTCTTTATTATAGAATATCTTTTACTCTTTTGGGTAGATGCCTAATAGTGCTATTGCTGGATAGAATGGTATTTCTATTTTTAGCTCTTTGAGGTATCTCCAAATTCTTTTCCACAGAGGTTGCACTAGTTTGCAGTCCCACCAGCAGTGTAAGAGTGTTCCTGTCTCTCCACATCCTCGCCAGCATTTGCTGTTTTGGGATTTTGTTGACAGAGGCCAATGTTACTGGGGTTAGGTGATATCTCATTGTGGTTTTGATTTGCATTTCTCTAATGATTAGAGATGTTGAGCTTTTTTTATATGTTTGCTGGCCATTATTCTGTCTTCTTTTGAAAAGTTTCTGTTCATTTCCTTTGCCCATTTATTGACGGGATTGTTTGATTTTTTCTTGTTGATTTTTTTAAGTTCTAGATAGGTTCTTGTTATCAGCCCTTAATCAGATGTGTAGAGAGCAAATATTTTCTCCCATTCTGTAGGCTGTCTATTCACTCTAATGATAGTTTCCTTGGCTGTGCAAAAGTTTTTTAATTTGATCAGATCCCATTTATTTATTTTTGTTGCTGCAGTGATTGCTTTGGGGGTCTTCTTCAAAAATTCTTTGCCTAGGCCAATGTCTGAAAGGGTCTTCCCAACATCTGCTTCTAGAATTCTTAAGGTTTCATGCCTTAGGTTTAAGTCTGTTATCCACTCTGAACTGATTTTTGTGAGAGGTGAGAGGTGGGGATCCAGTTTCATTCTTCTGCACGTAGCTATCCAGTTTTCCCAGCATCATTGATTGAAAATAGATTCTTTTCCCCAGTGTATATTTTTGTCTGCTTTGTCAAAGATTAGGTTACCATATGTGGATGGTTTCATCTCTGGATTCTCAGTCCTGTTCCAAAGGTCTATGTCTTTTTTCTTTGACAGTACCATGCTGTTTTACCTCGTAGTACAGCTTGAAGTCTGGTAGACTGATACCTCCCAGTTTGTTCTTTTTACTTAAGATTGCTTTGGCTATACGAGGTCTTCTCTGGTTCCATACAAAGCATAGAATTATTTTTCTAGATCTGTAAAGAATGATGATGGTACTTTGATAGGGATGGCATTAATTCTGTAGATCACTTTAGGTAGTATGGACATTTTAATGATATTGATTCTACCAATCCATGAGCAAGGGAGATTTTTCCATCTGTTTACATCTTCTACAATTTCTTTTCTTAGTGTTTTGTGGTTCTCCCTGTATATGTCTTTCACATCTTTCATTAAATCTATTCCCAGATATTTAATTTTGTTTGAGGCTATTGTAAAAGGTATTGCATTTTTTTATTTGAATTTCAGCTTCCCTGTGCAGGGAGGTAGCTAAGCTCCCAGCAAAAAACCGGGTCCCTTTGGTAGAGTTGCAAGGGATAAGAAAATAATAGAGAAAAATGGAAAATAAAAGAAATAAAAGAATACACAGAGACGAAGATATAGTTTTATAAGTTTATGAAGATTATAGGCAAAGTGGGATCTCAGGGGGCCTAGACCTTCTCCGTGGGTCTCAAAAAGCCCCGAATGAGGTCTTACATGGTAACTTATAGGGAATAGTGATTAATTGCCAGGGGTAACAGATTTACATAACAACAGGTATTTCCTCTCAGGTTAACAGATTTTCAAAAAGCTTCTACAGATCCTTTAACTAATTCTATCTACATGAACAAATGGTTATAAAATCTTTCAAAGGTTAACTTCTAAGTTCTAAGGTAAGTTTATCACTTAACAGAGGGGTTAAACAGAGATATGTTGCCTCCATATTTATTAGGTTATGGTGAATGGAGACAGGTAGTCTGGAGTGTTTAAACAAGGGCTTCTTTTAGCCATTCGGGCAGCTGTCTGTTCTGGGGAGCACTCCCTTGTCAGCTCTCATCCTGTAGTTTTTAACAGATCCACTTTGCGTTACAAAGCAAATCCAAACCTTTAGGTCTGAGAAACGTGGTGCCTTGCGGGATACAGCCGCTACTGTCTTTCAGAGACGCCCTTCCGAATGTAACAGCATTTGAAATGCAAACCAACACGTTCACATATTTCTTCAGGGCAAAGCTCTGAAAAACTCCTAAGACAAATCCTGTCTGCAAACACATTTATATTAACTCATGGAGCAACATCACTGTTATTGGCATATATGAATGCCTCTGATTTGTGTGTGTTGATTTTGTATCCTGAGACTTTTTTTTTTGGTTGTTGTTTGTTTCAGAATAAAATGGGAGTACAAACGCTTAGGTTACAGGAATTGCTTTTGTACTGTTTGAATCAAAGTTATAAGCATGTCCATCATCCAAATAGTGTGCATTGTCTCTGTTAGGTGTGTATTTACCCATCTCTTCCTATCCCTTCACTTGCTTGATTTCCATTGAGTTTTTTTTCTTTTTTATTTCAGCATATTATGGGGGTACAAATGTTTAGGTTACATTTATTGTCCTTGCCCCACCCGAGTCTGAGCTTCAAGCGTGTCCATTGAGTTTTATGATCATATGTGCACATGAGTGTTGATCGATTATGTCCAATTTAATAGTGAGTACATGTGGTGTTTGTTTTTCCATTCTTATGATACTTGACTTAGAAGGATCGTTTTCAGTTCCATCCACGTTGTTATGAAAGGTATTAGTTCACTATTTTTTTAAATGGCTGAGTAGTACTCCATGGTATACACATACTACATCTCATTAATCCACTCATGTATCAATGGGCACTTGGGTTGACTCCACATCTTTGTGATTGAAAATTGTGGTGCTATAAACTTTTGAGTGCAAGTGACTTTTTGATAAAAATTAATTTTTTTCCTTTGAATCAATACCCAATAATGGGATTGCTGGATCAAATGGTAGGTCTGCTTTTAGTTCTTTGAGGTATCTCCATGCTACTTTCTGTAGAGGTTGTACTAGTTTCCAGTCTCACCAACAGTGTATAAGTGTTCCTTTCTCTCTGCATCCATGCCAACATTTGTTGTTTTGGGACTTTTTGATAAAATCCATTCCCTCTGGAGTTAGGTAATACCTCATTGTGGTTTTGATTTGCATTTCCTTGATGATTAGAGATGTTGAGCATTTTAAAATATTTTTATTGGCCATCAGTCTATATTCTTTCAAAAAGCTTCTGTTCATGTCTTTTGCCCACTTTTTAATGGGGTTATTTGATTTTTTCTTGCTGATTTGCTTGAGTTCTTTGTAGATTCTGGTTATTAGCCCTTTATTGGATACGTAGCATGCAAATATTTTTTCCCATTCTCTAGGTTGTCTATTTGTTCTGTTTATTATTTCCTTGGCTGTGCAGAAGCTTGAGGCATTTGTGTGCCCCACCTGGGGACCAGAGCTTTCTCAATGTTGTGGAATAATTTCTGTAGTATAGGTATGTGGTCTTCTTTGTATGTTTGGTAAAACTCTGAAGTGTAGTCAGCTGGTCCAGGACTTTAACATTCCACCCAAATAAAGCCGAATATACATTCTTCTCATCCGCCCATGGAACTTTCTCCAAAATTGGTCACATACTAGGCCACAAATCAGACCTCAACAAATTCAAAAATATAGAAATTATACTGTTTCTGAATTGAGTCTTTGTACCCCCCCAAAAAAACTTGGCTGACAGCCTGTTTAAGAAGACTAAAAATGGGACCCCAATCCCATATGGCTTGTAAGGTTTCTGCTGGGAAGTCTGCTGTTAGTCTGATGGGTTTTCCTTTACAAGTTATTTTATGCTCTTATCTCATTGCTTTTAGGATTCTTTCCTTAACATTGACTTTAGATAGTCCAATGATTATATGCTTTGGTGATGTCCTCCTTAGAACGAATCTCCCAGGAGTTTGTTGAGCTTCTTGTATCTGGATGTCTAAATCTCTAGAAATATCAGGGACATTTTCCTTTATTATTCAATCAAATAGATTTTCTAAACTTTTATTTTTGTACATTTTACGTAATTCCATAATTCTTGGAGATTTTGTTCATTTCTTTTCATTCTTTTTTCTTTATTTTTGTCTGACTAGGTTAATTTGAAAACCCTGACTTCAAGCTCTGAAATTCATTGTTCTGCTTGGTCTAGTCTATTTTTAAAACTTTCCCTAAATGATTCTTTCCCCAAGAAAGACCTTTATAAATCCCTAAATGAGCCTTTCATTTCCAGGAGTTCTGTTTGGTTTTTGTTTCAAAGTAGCTATATCTTTAGAAAATTTTTGACTTATATCCTGAATTGTTTTTTAGATTTCTTTTTGTTGGTTTTCAACTTTCTCTCGGGCCTCATTGAACATCTTTATAATCAATATTTTGAATTCTTCATCTGGTATTTCAAAGATTTCATGTTGGTTTTTATTCATTGCTGGAGAGTTTGTGTGATCCTTTGGGGGTATTATAACGCTCTTTTTTTTTTCTGTATTACCAGAATTATTTCTCTGGTCCTTTACAGCTGAATAGAATGTTGCTTTTTATTATTTTTGAATTTATTTTCAACTGAATTGTGTCCCTCCCCCCCCACCACCTTGAGCATATGACTTATGTATAGTTTATGATCACCTAGCTTCAGCTCTGGGTGCTTTCAGTGGCAGAGACTCTGTATAAGTTCCTTGGTTATAAAAAAAAATCTGTGTCATCTGTGTCATGGCTTTCTCAGATGCTGCTTGTAATGGCAATGTGAGCAGGTCCACTGCCTCCTACAAGGTCAGAATGGCAGAAGGCTCATGAAGCTTATCTTGTTCCCCAGTGGAACTTTTTGTCCCACTACTTTTTTCACTGGATTGATCAGTTCAGTCTTCAGGCCAGTAAATGGTGCCCATAGGTAAAAACTGGCTGCAGCAGTAGCAGATGATATATGCAGTACCACAATAGCAGCCAAAAGCCCCAGCCCTCACAGACAGGTTGGGGGAGCTCCTGGTGAAATGCACTGAGGTCTTCACTGATGGAAGAAACGGAGCTGCCTCAGATCCACTTCCAGGATGGCAGAAAAGCCATCTGCCTCCCCATCATGCCCCTGCCCTGGATATTCACATCAGACACACACCTTTGTTCAACTGCGGAAATGCTTATGTGTTGTATAGAGAGGAAATGACTCTCCATTCCTCTTGTGAGCCTGAACCCCAAGGGCGCGCCTCTTGTCTGGGGGTGCAGTTGACCTGAAATGTCCTAAAGAGTTCATCCACAAGTGCACACATGCCAAGCTCCCATGGGAGAAATTCAGTTATGTCCACAGTAACGGGTGAGGGGGTGGGGAAGTCCCCTTCTCCGTGTCCCTTTATGAACACTGGGGCTTCTCAACCACTGGGACAGAACCACAGTCTTCTCCCATCAGCAGACGTTGTAGAGGGCTGTGCCAGTTGATCTCGCAGCCAGTAGTTGGTGCTTGCAGGAGAGAGGCAGATGTGGTGGTGGCTGTGGGATTTATGTTTAGTCGTTGTTAATGTCGGAAAGTACTCAGATGATCTAGGTGACGGGTGGGGCCAGGGAACTCCCAAGAGTCCCTGTCCTGTGTTCCAGCTACCAAGGTGGGTGGTAGAGCACACCTGGTCAGGGCTGGGTCAGGCAAGTCTGCATTCTGGCTCCCTAAGTGTGAGTGCAAGAGGAGACCCTGACAGGAGTCAGAGGGCAGTTGCCTGGCCACTGGGGTAGTGTTCTATGGAGGAGTGGAACCACCTCTGCTGTACGAAAGAGTCTGCATGCAGAGAGAGGGGCAGCCTATGCTCCACAGCCCGGCAGGTAGTCCTAGGGCCTGTCTGGCTCCCATGCCCTTAACTCAGTAGGTCCCACACTCACAGACTGCTGCTAACAGAAAGCTCAAACAGCCAGCTGGGTCCCAGGCAGTCTGTGCTCAGATTACAAAATTGCCCACGGCAGCAAGATTTACTGCCCAAAACGGAAAACCCTCTGGCTCTTAGGCCACACCCTTCTTTCCCATGGCAAGAGCCTACTTCCCACTTGTCTTTCTGTTCTGGCTTTGGGGGTTCATCCCCACTTAACACCAGATCACAAATCTCAGTTGGGAGTTTCTCCCAACCTGTGACCCACCACCTGAGTTAGCTGGCAGTTTTCCGCATGATCCCCTGAGTTAGGAATCAGTGCCTTCCTTCTGTCCCTGCTGAGATCTGGGAGTACATGCAAAGCATGATGAGACGCTGCTCCTTCTCATAGACTCCCCACTGCTCACCAAATCTAATCCAGCACCGGGTAGGGTCCAGGAGCTCCCCCATGGCCTGGATTGCCTGGATCCCCAGTGGTGATGTGTATCTTGGAGACAGTGTCTCCCCCTTTCATACTCCAAAGACTCACAGTTTTCTACCAGACTCACAGTGCAGCCTGTTTCCCCCAACTGCTTTCAAAGTATCCAGTTTCTTTTACTTTTTCTGTTAAGTTCCCATGTTCCTGCTTGGATAACATTCACAACGTGAATCTCTACACACTATCTTGCTAATTCCAAGTCAGTGGGCACATTTACAAAGCCTCCAAACTGCCACTTCGGAAAAAAAGAAGAAAAATCTTTTTAAACACCCATAAAAAACTTTAAACACTGACTATGTTTTAATTTAGACCACAGAGAAAATTACAATGAATTTCAAAATGGAGAAATTTTACAGTTCACATTCCCTGGCTATAGGACAATTAAATTAGAAATTAGCATCCAAGTGATGGCTTCTTCCAACCCCTAAATCTAACCTTTTGGAAAGTAAAAACAAAACAAAGTAAAAACAACAACAAAACAATGTTAGATAATGGCATTGATAGCAGACATTCTTGTATTATTTTGGATTTTAAAGCAAATGCTGCTAGTGTTTAGTTCTAACATTGATGTTTGCTATGTTTTCTAGTATATACTCTATCAAATTAAAGTATTCTTAGCTTACTACAAGGAGTTGAAAACATATCAAACATTAATAGAAAAGAGAGATGGACTGTAATACAATAATAGTAGGAGACTTAAATACGCTACTTTCAGCAATCGCAGATTATCCAAAGAGTAAACCAGTAAGGAAACATCAGCTTAAACTACACCTTAGGCCAAATGGATATTAACAGACATATACAGAACATTCCATCAACTGGCAACAGAATACACATTCTTCTTAAGTGCACAATGAACATTTTCTGGGAAAGATCACATGTTAAGCCAGAAAACTAGTTCTAATAAATTTTAAAAGAATGAAAACATATCAGGTATCTTTTCTGATCACATGGTATGAAACTAGAAATAAATAACAGGAGGAATTTAGGAAAATTTACAAATACATGAAAATTAAACAACGTCCTCCTGAAAAACCAATGGGTAAAAGAAGAAATTATAATAAAAGGGAAACTTAAAAATATCTTCATGAAAGTGACATTAGAAATGGCAACATCAGAAACTCCTGACTCACTCCACTCACAGACACGTCAAATAAACATTTACTCATGAATCCATTCCCTCTGGGCGAAAGTCAGAGACCAGCTGAGAGGCTCCTACACATCAGGCAACCAAGAAAACACCCACATGAAGTAGGTAAGAAAAGCTGAGGCAAACTTGGGCATGGATCCCACCCTAGGAACTGTGCAATAAAATTGGGAAAGAAATCCTTAATATCCTGCTTCTCCATGTGGAGAGCAGAGTTTGACCTTATATTAATATATGCACCTTAAATGTAAGGCTTGCCATGCTTTGGCTCTTAATTCACCAAGTCTGGGAGCAGAGCAGATTAGACACATGTGAGTCTCTCTAGATCACAGGGAAAAAGTGGCAGTTTTATACCCATGAACAAGCACTTCCAGGGGCTTCATCCCATTGCAGAAGTGCATATAGGGGGCTAAAAACACAGCCTCCTGTCTCTTTCTGGAAGGAACACACTCTTTCAGTGGCTACTTGGCTACCTGACTCCTAACTAACTAACTTGCAACAGGGAGGTATAGGGGCAGACAAATACTAACCCAGTGGCACCCTGAGAAGTAGACCAGCACTTTCTCAGCCTTCCCTTGCAGCTCACCCCAGCAATAACTCCAGGTTTGTTAATCCCTACTGATAGGAGTTTGTTCACACATTGAGTACTCCAAATGTTACAGCTTCCATCCAAGGGACTGCATCCTAAACCTCCTAGCTCTGGGAGCAGAGAGGATTAGCATACATGTGTCTCTCTAGAATACAGGAAAAAGAAAAGATTTTAATACAAGTATGCATGCACTCTCAAAGTCTTCATGGCCTAGGAGCAGTGCAGAGAAGGGAATTTGAAAATGGAGCCCCATGTTTCTCCTGGGAAAGGTTTACGCCATGCACTGAGTGCCTCAACTTTTACACCTACCTCCTGAAGAACTCATCCTAAACTTCTTAGCTTTGGGGGCAAAAAAGACTAGGAATATGCGAGCCTTCCTAAATCACAGAACAGAGAGGTGAAGGTGGTTATAAATAGATGTACAAACACTTCCAGGGGCTACACTCCCTTAAGGCAGTGCAGAAAAAAAAAGGCATAAATGTGCAGATCCATTATTCTCTCCAGAAAGGAATTACAGTACATACTTCCAGTGCTTATGTAATGGTCTCACTTCTAACAAACCTGCACTGGGGAGCTAACAGGAGAGACAAACAGTAGCCTTCCAACAGCCTCAGCCAGACCTTGGCACTTCATGAGACTTGCCTCTCTCTCACCGCAGTGATAAAACCAAGTCTACGCATTCTTCCTAGAATGAATTTTTCCATGCATTGAGTGCCACAAACTCCAGAGTACCCACCCAAAATACTGTCCCCTTAATGATGTAGCTCTGGGAGTCATTGAGGCTTTGCATTCCTGAGTTGCATTCTTAGACCACAGAAAACAAAGAGGTGGATATAAAAAGGACCCACTTTCAGCAGCTATCCCCTCAGGATCAGAGGGTGCAGCCTGAACATGACTACAGTTATTTGCCACAGATCCTTTCCCTGGCTTAGTACAGAGAGAGTGGGAGATAAATGCTCATGCTCAGCTTCACTGTGAAGATAGAAGGAACTGGCACACATATCGAACACACCAACCTTTCCAGCTACATCTGCAGAGTCTGGCTCCTACCTTAAAAGTCTCAGAGTACTGACAAGGCATAGCCCAACCTAAGCTCCAGGATGCTACCAAAATCAGAGACAGCAATCTGGACAAACACAAAGATTTGAGAGGTATCTTAAACCTCTGACTGACAAATTGGTGAGATCCTTCTTCTACACAAGGCCATTCTGGCAAGACTTGGAGAAGTAGTCTTACCTAATGTGCAGAAACCAACATAGAGAGTTAAGAAAAATGAAGAAATAGAGAAATATTTTCGAAATAAAGGAACAAGATAAATGTTGATAAATCAACCTGAATGAAGTACATATATGTGATTTACCCAACAGGGAATTAAAATAATAGAGATAATGATGCTTTCCAAGTCAGGTGAACAATACAAGAATAAACTGAAAATGTCAATAAAGAGATGAAAAGTCTTAAAAAGCTCCAAACAGAAATTATAAAACTGAAGAATACTATAAATGAACAAAAAATTCAATAGAGGGCTTCAGTAACAGACTAGATCAAGGAGAAAAAGGATCAATGAACCCAAAGACAGGTCACTGAAAACAACCCAATCTGAAGAACAAAAGGAAAAAAGATTTTTTAAAAGTGAGGATAGTTTAAGAGACTTATGGGACACTACCCAGCATAATTACTTAAGTCTTATTGCTGTGCCAGAAGGGGAAGAGAGATAAAATAGGACAGAAAATATATACAAAGAAATAATGGCAGAAAAACCCCAAGCCTGGGGAAGGGAATAGAAATTCAGATGCAGGAAGCCCAAAGGGCACCAAATGAGAGGAATCCAAAGAGATCCAGACTGAGAAACATCAAAATGAAATTCTCCAAAGTTAAAAAACAAAAAGAGAGCATGAAAGGAGCAAGAGAAAGCAAATTGTTACATATAAGGAAGCTCTCATGAGATTATCTGTTGATTCTGAGCAGAAATCTTATGGGCCAGAAGGACGATATATTCAAAATCCTAAAAAAAAAAAAAATGAAGCCAAGCATGCCAAGCAATGCTCTCTTTCAAAAATGAAGGGATGGGGGGGAGGGGAGCAAGGGCAACATACATAACCTAAACATCTGTAC
>NW_012150208.1:1241756-1278622 GCF_000956105.1 Propithecus coquereli | reverse complement strand
AAAAAAAAAACAACTAAAGGTACAATAATTTATTTGGGACATAAATTATTTTAAAAATGTAAATTGCAGCACCAAAAACATAAAACATTAGAGGAGAAGAAGTAAAAATGTAGTTTTCATATGCAATAAAAGTTAAATTTTTTAAGCTTAAAACAGCCAGTTAGTATAAGTTCTTTTATGTAAGCCTCAGAGTAACCACACAGCAAATCCTATTCTAGATACACAATAGATAAAAAGAAAAGATCCAAAGTGTATCACTACAGAAAGCCATCAAACCACAAATGAAGAAAGCAATAGAGGAAGAAAGGATCTAAAAAGCAACCAGAAAACAATTAACAGAATGATACCTATACTTTTCCTATGAGTTTGTTTTTATGTTCTGTTTGTTTGAATTAAAAGAAAGAGCACAATAGTTTCTGTAACTTATTAATACAGTACTGGGGTATTACTATTATTATAGTATTACACTGTATTATTATTATTACCACATATGAGCCATTAGAGTATTGTTATTGTTAGTATTATTACCATATATATGCTGTTAATCAGGGATCCAAATTACATATAAATCTGACCTAAAGACATTCTTAGGAATGTATCTTTCCTAGAACCCAGGGACCACTTGTGTATCTGTTAGATCCATTTGGTCTATAATGTTGTTCAAATTACCTATTTATTGATTTTTCTGTCTGAATCTATTATTGTAACTGGTATATTGAAGTCTCCTACTATTATTGTATTGCTGTCAATTTCTGTCTTCAGATCTGTCAATATTTGCTTAATATATTTAGGTGCTCTAACCTTGGGTACACATATATTTATAATTGTTATATTTTTCTGTTGAATTGATCCTTTTATCATAATGTAATAACCTTCTTTGTCTCTACAGACAGTTTTTGACTTAAAATATATTTTTTCTGATACAAGTATAACCACTTTTGCTTTCATTTGGTTACCATTTGTATGAAAAATCTTTTACCACGTCTTCAATTCTTGCCTATGTCTGCCTTTAAATCTAAAGTGAGTCTCTTGTAAATAGCATGTCCTGGATCTTGTTTTTTTAATCAATTTAGCCACTCTAAGCCATTTGATTGGTGAGTTTAATTTATTTACATTGAAGGCAATGATTAATAATTAAGGGCTTATTAATCCATTTTCTTGCCATTTTTGTTAACTGGTTTTTGTCTATTTTGAGGAAGAGTGGCTGTCTCTTCCTCTCTTGTGTCTTCCTTTATTATTTGATAATGTTTTGTAGTGATTTTCTTTGATTCCTTTCTATTTATCTTTTGTGTATCTATTATAAGTTTTTTCTTTGTAGTTAGCTCAAAGTTTGCATGAAATGCCTTGTAGTTATACCCTTCTACTTTAAATTGATAACAATTTAACTCCAATTATATACAAAAACATTATGCTTTTACTCTCCCACACACATACTTTTTGTTCTTGTAAGCAGAGGTTGCTTCTTTTAATATTGTGGCTATATTAACACATTTTATATTTTAACTTTCATATTAGGATTAAAAATAAATTATGCACCATTATTATAGTGTTATATTAATTTGTATATGTCTATAGATTTATCTTCACCAGTGAGATTTATGATGTCATATGTTTTCATGTTGCTATTTAGCAAGTTTTTGACATAATTTGAAGAATTCCCTGAAGCATTTCTTATAATGGTCTAGTGATGATAAACTCTCTCAGTATTTGTCTGGGAAAGACTTTATCTCTCCCTCATTTTTTGCTGGGTATAGTATTCTTGAATGGCAGGGTTTTTTTTTTTTTTTCAGTATTTTGAATATATCATTTCACTTTCTCCTGACTTGTAAGGTTTAGGTTAGAAAAAGATACTAGAAATATATGCGTGATATATTTATCATTTTTAACCATATTTATATTCTAAACATAAAATAGACACCAGAAGCTACAAAATAAATTATTGGCATATTTATTTATGATAAAATTTTATACCTCTCTAAAATGAAAGATGCCATAAATAAAATTAAAACACAAGCAATGGGAAAAATATCTGCCTTAATTATTACAGACAAAGGACAGATGTCCAGAATATTTAAAGAGTGCCTGCCACATTGGGCAGAAAAAGAAAAAAAAATAAAAAGAAGACAAATAAAGAGTGCCTACAAGTTGTTATGAAAAGGCAAACAATCCAATATAAACATAAACATGAAAGGTAGAGCACACAACTCACAAAATATGAAATACAAGTAGACCATGAATATGAAAAGATATACAACTTCACTAGGGATCAGAAAAAGTGACACTAAAATAAACAGCAAAATTCAGAAGGTTTATGACATTCAGTTTTTATCAAGGGTATACAGAAGTGGGTACTCTCATACTCTGCTGCTAGAAGTACTAACAGGCACAACATTTTTGGATGGTAGTCATCAAAATCTAAAGTACATGTTCCCTGTTACCCAATAATGCCTCTCTGTTCTAAGGAAATCATTGCACAAATGCACAGAACACATTCATTCAGCATTTTTCAAAACACTGTATTTCTGCATATCAGAAGCCAAAATGGGACAAGATTGAAACAGTGCCCAGGGCAATGGGAAGATATAAAACATCTTTTCCAAGCTTCAGAGCCAAGTCTGAGCAGGAACACTATCCCCAACTAGCCCTTGGCCCACACGCAGGGCGGGTCCTCAGAACCACACCCAGGATGTGGGGTGTGCCCCTCCCCAGACAGCATGCTGTCCTAGAAGCTCTGATTCTCCTGTTAGGCTAGTAGAGTCACTCACACTCTGTTACTTAAGGTCTGGATTGTGCAACGGAGGGCTTTGGAGGGTGACCTCTAAGGTCTCCTTGTCTCCTACATTCTGTGGAGGTGCTCACTTCTCTTTCTTATCGCTTCCTTCCTCCTCATTTTTTCCTCCTAGAGTCTGCTCCAGGAAGTGGATTTATTACGCCATCTGTTGTCCTCGAGGGCAGTGACCACGTGCAAGGGAAAGGGCCCTGGAATGATACCCAAATCTACTTCCTCCCCTCCCAGCCAGTCCTACCCTTCCCCTCCCATAGCCCAGCTTTGGGCAAACATTTTAGTCATTAACAGAGAAGAGCAATTCCAAACGATGTTCTCTTTTGTCTTCTTCCTCAGGCACTTGCCAAATCTTGATTCTTAGTCTCAAATTGGGAAGGAGCCACCATTTTCCCTCTTGGGATCTGTGGAGGGAGCATATCTGCTCAATTTTACCTGGGGATTTGGATCTTTATCAGGACCTAGGCCTAATGATTTAACAGTTGGGTTACCAGCTCAGGCTGTGAATATTCTTTTTTAAAAGTCTATAATGACATTATGAATCTTAGTTAGACTTTTAGAAACCTAATCATAAAGGGACAAAGAGGAAGAAAGAATGATCTCTTACAAAGGATCTTTGGTGTTTGGGAGAACGAAAACACCATTTGAAGCCCAATTTTTCTGGCAACATTTTCCAGATAATCCCATTTCACCCTGATAAGGATAGATTGGGACCCATCAAGTCAATGACTAGTACGCAGTGCTGGTGAGGCCAGGCTGATGGGTCCTGTCAGGTACCACTCATTTATAGCCAAGGCTAGAGGCCTTTTAAGAAAAGCTGTTTCTAAGATAATGACTTGTCAAAGTATTGTTTCAAAAAAATTTAAAATCTGACTCATTCATATATAAAATGAACACGTGTCAAAATTTTTATTTAGCCAATTAATTCATAAGGGAACCGCAGAAAGGGTAAAGACTAGTTCAAAAAGCATTTGAGGAATCAGATATTTTGATGCAGCTTAATATACGAATGTTAGAATGAGATTGCTGCCTTATTCTTGTACAAAACTGGTTAGTGATACACAAGGCAATAAGCCATCACCTTTAGGGCTATTTTTCCTACCATACAGAAATTATCTGTGACTCCACTGGACAAAAGTGGACAAGTTAAAATGCAAGTTCACTAAGTCAGGGACCTATAAGTAATAGCGAACAAAAAAAGTACACTCCTATAAATAATTAATCCTTTATTGAGCCCTTCTCCCCATATGACATTAAAAGGACATATTGCCCATCTTTTTGTCTCATCTAGAAATTTTAAATAATTTTTCTTAAAATAATCCTCCTCTAACAGAGTAAACAGGTGCTATTAGTTCACCTAACGAGCCAAGAGAATGTGTGAATGCTGCCGCGGAGCCATCCTCACGCTAGGGAAGGAAGCACAGGCTTGGCTGTGGATGGGTGTGCAGCACCCTCTGTAAGAAATGCCCTGATCATTTTTTTTTTGCAAGACTAAATGTGCTATATTTAGAAACTTGCCTGTGTACAAGACATGTAACTCTTAAGTCATAAGATTCAGAGAAATAAGGGGTGAACATTGGCATTTATGCAATTATCCCAAACAGAGAAATTATTTCAAATTGGAGGTGACCACATCCTGTCAACTTCAGTGACAGTTATCAACATTAACACAATAACTTCTATTTGGGGTCCGTTTTCCATAAATGCAGTTTTTTGACTTCCTATACTTTCTTTTTTTATTTCAGCATATTATGGGGGTATAGATGTTTAGGTTACGTATGTTGCCCTTGCCCCCCCTCCCCCCCTAAGTCCGAGTTTCAAATATGTCCATCCTTCGGGTGGTGCACATTGCACCCTTTGTGTATGCAAATACCCGTCCCCTCCTCCCTCCTACCCTCTCCTCCCTCCCCCCTCCCCCCTGCCCAACATCCAATAGATGTTATTCTTGGAATAGGGAAGTCTGGCTCCATATCTTATGCCATGCAGGTGCCCTGATCATTTTTTCATTACAACCTGTTTATGTAACTCAACCTCTGGTGCACTGACTGACTTCCTTCCTCCAAATGGACAGGACTCATGTGAGCACTGTTTTCACAAGGCCTGCATTCCTCTCATGGCTTCTTTATAACCAATTCTCATTCTGCATGGCATAAGACATGGAGCCAGACTTCCCTATTCCACCCACCGCTATGTATCAAGAGAGGATGCTGACCACCTCTTTACTGCAGAGGAGTTCTTCTGAGGTGGGAACATCCAGTGCTGATCTCTTTGGGCAGCACTGTCAGGAATGGCTTGACCCTGGAGACATCAGACTTGTTGAGCATTGGGGTGGGGGAGCTCCTTCAGCCCCTCGCATCACCAGAGCCAGCTAAATGTGAGCACCTATTGTTCAGAGGGTGGTCAGTGAGCTTCTCCTCTTTCTCAGTGCATGTGTGTTTCCCCATCTATGTGACAAAAGCACAATGGTGGGCACCATGCCAGCTGACAGGCACAGGAATGTGAGTCTGAGCTCCCAGGAGAACAACTAAGGAGAAGAAGTAATGAGGAGGCTCAGGGGCCATGTGTTGGGCTGGTTAGGGAGGTTGATGAGAAATCATCAGAAGAGAAGGATTAATTCATCTACGTCTGAATTTAGCATGACTTTGCATTCTGTCTCCTCCGGTAGCCCATGCTGTGTGGGGAATAGCCTTCGTGTTGGGGAAGGGGTTCTCCCACCACCATTCCCTCCAGAATTCCCTCAGATGACTTTGCGGTGCAGGCTAGTATAGACCAAGCAGACTATGTAATGGGGTGGGCTCTCCACTATGCAAACGCGGGTGGGGGTCCATCCATTCCCATCCTACTTACAGCCTGCCAGGAGTCCAGCACTTACCTCTTTTGGGATATGGGCCTTTATGCATTTACTGGAGCCTTGGGATGGGAGGTGCCCATATGCAGCTGGTAGGATGAGGCACAGTGAGGCCCTAGTCCCTGCTGGGTGATGGACCCTGATGTGCAGGCAGTGGCAGGTGGCGGCCCCCTCCCACATCCCACCAGGGCCATGTCTTGGAGTCACAGAAGTAGACTCTGCCCATTTCTCTTTCTTTGCATTCCTGCTGTGACAATCTCACCTATTATTGGGGAGCACAGAGGAACCCAAGATATTGGCAGTGAAATGCTTAAGATTAATGTTTCCAAATGGTCCCTCCCTACAAGTACAATTTTCTTCTCTCTTCCACTTCCCTGCGTGGCATGCAGGGTCCTCGGCAGCATGGTCCCACCTATTCCTTCTGGGCCTCCCTGTCCACAAGTGAGTTCCCTAAGCTCTCCTGGCTGGCCCCTAGCCTTTTCCTACCCACGTGTGCTAATCACCTCCCTGCACTCAAAATGTCTGTCCTCCCCCCGGCCCCATCGCTTCCCTGATCATGCTCTTTAGTCAGTGTCCACTTTGTTTCACCTGAGGTGGGAACGCCCAGTGCTAATCTCTTTGGGCATCACTGTCAGAAATGACTTTCCCTGAGCCCTCCTCTGTCTCCCAGGCCCAGGGAACTGAACCCACAATTTGAGCTCACCATCCAGCCCCTTTTGCTCTTCTAAGAACATCTTTTCACAAGAATAAGCCCAGGTGCCCAGTCTTGCCAGCCTGTCTGAGTGTGGACAGTCCCCTTCAAGTCAGTGCCCCAAAGCTCACTGGTTCCTGCCTCCACCTACATGTGTAGAGCCCTAGCACCTGCACAGGCCCCTGTCCAAAGGTGGGGCACTTCTGGGAGTCCCTGGGGTGTCCTGCATATGCCTGAGCTATGCTGTGCCTCAGCACAGACCTGTCCCCTGTGGAAGATGTCAGTGTGGGCTACAGTTAGGTGGCTAGTGCCCCATAATGCTCAAGTTGTATGGCCCATGGCACATGGAGTGGGATGGCGTGGTGCTGGCTGCTCCACTAGAGTAATCCTAATACAACACCCCACTGTATTTCCAAGTTGTATGTGAACAGGTCTCTCAGATTTTACTAAGGACAAAGCTCCCAGGCTCTCTTCCTTGACCTTCCCTGAGGTCAGTGGCAGGTTAAGAAGTAGGAACCTGGCCGGGCGTGGTGGCTCACACCTGTGATCCTAGCACTCTGGGAGGCCGAGGCGGGTGGATCGTTTGAGCTCAGGAGTTCGAGCAAGAGCGAGACCCCATCTCTATTAAAAATAGGAAGAAAATGGCCAAACAACTAAAAATAGAAAAAAAAATTAGCTGGACATGGTGGCGCATGCCTGTAGTCCCAGCTACCCGTGAGGCTGAGGCAGGAGGATCACTTGAGCCCAGGAGTGTGAGGTTGCTGTGAGCTAGGCTGACACCACGGCACTCTAGCCTGGGCAAAAGAGTGAGACTCTGTCTCAAAAAATAAAAAAAAAAAAGAAGTAGGAAACTGCCCCTTCCTCACTCTTAGTTAGTAGAGGTTATAGTCCATTCTCTGTCAGCCAGACACAGCCTCCCTGTCTCCAAAGAGCCCCAGCTCCACCTGCCCAGACAGCTCGGGCAGCTGGCTGGCGCCTTTTCTCCCTGCTCTGAGCTGCTGCCACTCGCAGGCTCTACAAAGCTCTCAGATACCTTTCCCCTCCTTCTGAGGCCCTGGAGGGACATTTTCCCTGGGAATTCAACGCATGATTTCCCTCACAGAGACAGGACGTGACGACTTCCTCGTTTTGTTTGATCCATCTTGATTTTTATAGCAAAGGGCAGAGCACACAGCATATATCTTAAGGTGGAAGATGGGTGCATTCCTTCATGCATGAGCTGGCCTCCTGAGCTCAGCTTCCAGTCTATGTTTAGGGGCCTTCACATCTGAGACCAAGACACTTTACAGCAATTGTCACCCTTTGCAGGGGAGGTGAGATCATCTGCCATTTCGGACCCTTTGCTGCTACCTGCCAGGTACATGGCTCATTCTCAACAGCTGTCTACATCTCTACTTTCAGAAATGGAAAGCAGAAAGTGATAGTGGGAGGCTTTGGGAGAGCACGCAGTGGTTGGCATCATCCTATTGGCTGAGCTTGGCTACAGCATGGGGTATTTTGAGCCTGGCCAAGAGGAGAACCATTCAGGCAGGCCCCACCAAGGGGGCAGGATCCTGAGGCGTCTGTTTGCCCTCTCAGATAAAAAGGATTTCAAGCCTCATTTAGGTTCCTTCCTGAGGCAGTTCATTGGTGAGAGGTAGAAATTCTCTCATTGGCATGTTGAAATCAAACCAATGCAGGCTGGCAAGTAACAGCTGGTGTCTGCTGGAGGGAAGGGCCCAAGACGAAAAAACAATCGTCTTTAGAGAGGCTCAAGTGCTGAGGGACTGAAAATA
This sequence comes from Propithecus coquereli, assembly GCF_000956105.1. Classification (NCBI taxonomy): domain Eukaryota; kingdom Metazoa; phylum Chordata; class Mammalia; order Primates; family Indriidae; genus Propithecus; species Propithecus coquereli. Next base: position 1,270,526 of record NW_012150208.1, on the reverse strand, counting down.
AAGAGAGCATCAGGTGTTGTTTAGAAATTGGAGGTGCAGGAGAAAAGAACAGGAAAGGGCCTGGACTGGGGGCAGGGAGCCATAAAGAAGGAAAGGGAGGCCGGGCGCGGTGGCTCACGCCTGTAATCCTAGCACTCTGGGAGGCCGAGGCGGGCGGATTGTTTGAGCTCAGGAGTTCGAGACCAGCCTGAGCAAGAGCGAGACCCCGTCTCTACTAAAAATAGAAAGAAATTTGCCTAACAACTAAAAATAGAAAAAAAAAAATTAGCCAGGCATGGTGGTGCGTGCCTGTAGTCCCAGCTACCCATGAGGCTAACGCAGGAGGATCACTTGAGCCCAGGAGTTTGAGGTTGCTGTGAGCTAGGCTGACGCCACGGCTCTCTAGCCCAGGCAAGAGAGTGAGACTCTGTCTCAAAAAAAAAAAGAAGGAAAGGGAAAGCAGAAAGAGAAGGAGAGCGGGAGAAATGGGCTTTCCCTGGTGAGGGTGGCAGTGGCGTTTCTCAGCATCTGCCTGCACAGCCCCTATTCCTCCCTGTGTCTTCCTCAGGGAGCAGCTGGAGGCTTCTAGGAGGGAAGGGACCGGGCCTGGGATGGGGGGAATGTAGCCACCAGTGGAGCTCAGCTCCAGCCCGAGGCCCCTTTTGGGCCATCCTTCTCCTCCCTGGGTTCTCTGCCTTCCCCAAATATCCAACATGTCCTGACTCCTGTTCCTTCCCATAGTAAAACCTCCTCACCAGGAACAGAATCTGAAATCCATTTAGACTGTGATGGGAAGAGCTGAGATTGGAAAGTGTATCCTTCAAGGGGTGCTTGCACTTCAGTAAGGGTCAGAGCCTTTCGACTGGAGAGTGAGGTGGGAAAGGGCAGACTCCAGGCACCAAACAGGGAGGAGAGTGCTGCTTAGAAGTCACTGACGCTGCCTGCGGGTGGCGGCCAGTTCAGTCTCTCTGACTTTCAAGGTGATGATCTTGAGCGCTGGGACCAAAGGGACCAAACACATATGCCTCCTGGATGAGAAGATGCTTTTGACAGAGTCTTAAGGGGACTCCAGTTTTAGGTTGTTTTTGTCTGGTAGTGGGATTTTAAATTTTCTACTCACTTGTTCGTTGGGTGGTTGGTTAGGGGCTGGCACCTGCGACGCGGCCGCTTCTTCAATGCGTCTGTGTGGCGGCCAGTCAGTGCGCTGTCTGCAGCCAGGTGATTCCTGACACAGTCCTGGTTTGGGGTAACAGGAGTGACTGGAGGGTGTACCCAGACCTGACACAGAGCACAGGTGGGGAGGACTGAGTCTAAGGCTCCAGAAGCAGACAGCGTGGGGGGAACCCCATAGACCATCTGTCAGCCGTGTGTGCAGAGGCAAGTCACTCAGCTCCTGTGCCTCAGTTTCCTTATCTGTAATTTGGATCTATTAGTAATAATAATACTAATACTTCTGGTGTAGGTAAGTGCTTGGTAGATAGAAAGTGCTCGATTCATGTTAGGCTTTATGACTCGTGTGTGTGTGTGTGTGTGTGCGTGTGTGTGTGTGTGTGTGTGTGTGTGTGTGTGCGCACGCGCCCTCTCCCACCCTGGGCTCAGTGATGGGACTCCCATGGATGTATCACCACAGAGAACTGTGGTCCCTCTGGCACTTCCACAGTTCTGGAGCACACTGCCCCTGCCCCCTGGGAGGTGGCAGCCTCCCCCATCCAAGAAAATAGAAGCCAGTGCTCCTCCTGCGAGGCCACCCCTCCCCCAGCCGTGGCGCCTGTCTCATGACCTGCTGTGGGAGGACCCCTGTTACCACCTAAGGCAATCTTGACTAATTCCTCAGAATCCCGCCCATCCAAATGAATACACAGACATAGTATGAGCCCTTTCCTTTTGGAAGGCATTAGCTGGATGCTGATGCACCCTCCTGCTTGTGTCCTCGTAGGGCGCTAACCTGGGCCTGGAGACCCAAAGAAAAGACTGAGGCACAAAAGAGAAGAGAAGGGAAGAGGGGAGTTTGAGAAAGCACACAGCCAGGGTGGCCCCTGCTCCAGACACTCCCACGCCGGTCTCCCAGCCTGTCACAGACAGGTTCCCACCAGAGCCACTAAGGGTGAGAGGCCAGATGGTCCAGCTACGGTTTTACCTGAGGCCTCTGCCCGTGCTGGGAATCGTATGAATAATGACTCCAACAACTGCCAGCCAGCAGCGTGGCCAGGCTCTCTCCAGGGAGACCCAACCTGCCCGCTCTGGGACCCCTCCTCAAATACATGGGGCTGCCCCAACCTGCTCCTCGGCCATCCCCTCACTGTGGGCTCCAGGAGGACAGGACCACCAGCACCTGCCCACATGCCTCCTAGACCACTGCCCTTCCTCCACTGCCAGCCCAGGCCCTCCCCTGCTCCTCACCTCACCCCACGCACATCCCTCTGCCCCTTCCTCTGCTGCCGCAGGGCCCTGAAGCTTTTAAAATCCTTCATCCACACCTTGCCAGTGGCATTGCTGACAGTGTGGCCAGGGGTCTGTAGCCACAGGACAGAAGGAACATGTGCCATGCCAAGGTCTTCAGAAGGAAAGCCCAGTGGGGGCAGAAGGAGAGACAGAGGGGTCAGGGGAGAGAAGCCCACTGTGGCTCCTCCTCTGGGGACATTGTGATGGGATGAAAGGTGAGGGGCGCAGTCTCAGGAAACAGTCAGAGAGCGGATGTTTGGAAGGGAGAGGGAGAGGGAGGAGGTGCTGACTTTTACTTCAAGAGTACCTAGCCACCCATGCTTTCTTCCATTTTTCAAGCAAAGAGATTGAGTCTCAGTCAGTTATGAAATCTGCCTAAAATCCTACGAGTAAATGGAAGAGAAACGTGGAGAGGTTTGTACCTGCCCGAAGATTCAAAGGCCACACCCCAGTCTCTGACTGTGAGTTGTTACCTCGGGGCTCAAAGGGACATCAGAGAGGAGAGGAGACAGCCCTGTCAGAGCTGGGTCTGGGTCTCCTGGACCACAGGTGGGGAAGGGGTAGCCAGATGGGATGACTCCATCACTGTGGCCTCCAAGATGCTATAGACACAGGGACAGTTACCAGCTGACCTTTGGGAGATGCCACCTGAGGTCTCAGGCCTGGAGGAAAGTGTCCCAGGATGTTGTTGGAGCCGGCAGGCGGCCACACAGCATGCACGCCACTTCTGAAGGAGAGAACTCTGTGTTTGTTCCTGTGTTGTGGACCTGATGTTCCAGGCCAAAGGGAAGTGGGAGCAAGGTTGAGTAGACGGTGTTGAGGCCAGGAGACTGGAAATGCGTCTGAGATCCTTCAGAGATTTCCCTGTTTGGGGAAAGTCACTAAATCCAGAGGGGGTGTTGCTGAACCCTCACGCATTGTATGGCTCTATTCCTGGCTCTACACAATACGCAGGTCAGAAGCTGCTTCCTCTGGGACCCCTCGGCCCTGTCCCCTCACTGCTCTGGGTGCCCGAGGAAGGCCAGTGATGCCATTAATGGTGTTGTCTAGTAAAACTAGAAGCAGCTGTCACGTCCGACCATAGTTTAAAAGAAGCCAGGCACTAAAGCTAGTAAGGAATTCAAGAATCACACAAAAAATAACTGAGCAGAAACAGATGTCAGGCCTGGTGGACTGAGTTCCAGCTCCCTGCACCACTCCAGCATCTCTTTGTTCCTGTCCAGGTGGCCCTACTGCTAACGAGAGATGGCAGATTTCCCAGTCTTCCTGGACTCCTTGAAGCCAGTGTCTCTGCCCAGCAGTCTCGTTTTCCTCACATACCTCCTCCTCCTCCTCCGGCCTGAGGAGCTGTACTCAGGTAGCGTGCCTGATCTGCAGCCCAACCAGCCAGGACTTGAGCGCCTCAGCTCTGCCTACCCCTCCTGCCAGGTGCTCCCCAGGGCTAGGGTCTTATAACATAGTACCGGGCCATGCCAGATGCTAAAGTATCAATATAAGAAGGTTTCCATTCTGATGTTGAAGAGCCACTGCCCCTGAGTACCAGGCAGCCCTGCGGTGCTTCTCCTCAACCTACCCACCCCCAGCTCCTCTACACACTTCCCCAGCACCCCAGGGTCCACAGGCACAGCAGTGAGCGCAGTGGGAGGGTGCCAGGAGAGTCACTGTTCTGTGTTTGTGCTGAACCAGTTGGTAAATATTTTTAACTCCACCCCTTGAATAGCTTTTAGAGGGCAGGAAAAACCTCACTGGGTCCTACCATCTCTCATGAAGAAGCAGCCAACAGAGGATGTAAACTATAATGCGATAACGATTCCCTCATCACCTGAGCTGGAAACCAGCGATACCAGGGTGACTGCGCATAGCCCAGGTCCCCAGGCAGTTTGTAGTCAAGAAAGGGGGATGGATGTGACATAAATGGCTGCCCAGTTATGTGACCAGGGCTGCAAGAAAACTGACTTTGCCCTGATAAGCCAAGAGGAGCCCTGGAGCGAAGGTACTGTTTAAGCAGAGCCCTGCAGGATGCACATTCTCCAGGAAGATGACAGAGGGAGGGTAAACTGAGGCAGGGTGTACCCAGGGAAGTAGCCAGACATCAGTGTGGAGAGACAGCTGGAGCAGGAAACATGTAGAAAGTTTATTGGATATTCACCCGGTGGGCAACAAGGGGCCTCAAATAGTGTGAACAAAGGAAGGCGCCTCCATTTCAGTCGTGCACCCTCACTTTTTGCCGTGACAATTACTTGTTCAAGAAACCTGGATGGTTGTCCTTAGAGTGTCTCACCTTCCTCGTTTGAATGGTTTACTATAGATTCCTAAGCTGCAAAGAGATGGGATAAAAAATTTTTTATTTGCTGAGAGTTGCTTTTGGCTGTTCTGACTTCTCATCCTAGAGGAGGTCAAGGTGGTAGGCCCTGGGGAACCTATCCTGGCCCTCGTCGGGGAGGAGGTGGAGTTCCCGTGCCACCTGTCGCCGTTCCTGGACGCCGAGCACATGGAGATTCGCTGGTTCCGGAGCCGTGCCTCCGACGTGGTCCACCTGTACCGAGAGCGGCAGGAGCTCCCCGGCCTGCAGATGGCCCAGTTCCAGAACAGAACCAAACTCATCAAGGATGACATCGTGGATGGCAGCGTGGTCCTGCAGCTTCACAGTGTCGTGCCCTCTGACGAGGGCCTGTTCGGGTGCCGTTTCCTCTCCAGCAACTTCTCTAGTGAAGCTGTCTGGGAGCTGGAGGTAGCAGGTGCGGGGCTGGCCATCCCCAGCCGGGCAGAAGGAGACACAGCCATTTTGCTCAAGAGGAGACAGAGAATCTCAGGGAGAATATGTAATTTTTAAAAACTATTACAAACTGGCCGGGCGCGGTGGCTCACGCCTGTAATCCTAGCACTCTGAGAGGCCGAGGCGGGTGGATTGCTCAAGGTCAGGGGTTCGACACCAGCCTGAGCAAGAGTGAGACTCCGTCTCTACCAAAAAATAGAAAGAAATTATCTGGACAACTAAAAATATATATATATAGAAAAAATCAGCCGGCATGGTGGCGCATGCCTGTAGTCCCAGCTACTCGGGAGGCTGAGGCAGAAGGATTGCTTGAGCCCAGGAGTCTGAGGTTGCTGTGAGCTAGGCTGACGCCACGGCACTCACTCTAGCCAGGGCAACGAAGCGAGACTCTGTCTCAAAAAAAAAAAAAAAAAAAAAAAAAAAAAACTATTACAAACTGAAAGGGATAGGTCCATTAGCAAATGAACAAAAGAAACAGTTCACAAGAAAATATACAAATGATGTTTAAACATATGAAATGTTGATTATTTTTACTCATAATGAGAGAAAGGCAAATTAAAGCTACATCAAAATGCAATTCTTTAGCTATCAGACTGACCATTCAAAAGTTCTTCCACACGCCCTCGGTGGAGATATGGAGAGCAAGTCCTCTCGCACATATGGTATTAGAGGAGTTCAAAGTTGGGAAGCTCCTGAGCAGGGGATTTGGCAATGCCTAAGAGGACTAGCTGTGCATCTCCCTCTGACACAGCAAGCTCACCTCCAGGAATTTACCCTGACGGTACATCCCCAACACCTCCAATGTGCAAAAGGCATATTATAAATTTAATTTCTGTAGCATTATTTATAATTGAAAAATAGTGGAAGCCACCTAAATGTTCAAGCATGATAGCTGAATACGATCCACACACCTAATGGAGTGGTAGGTACTATACAGCTGAAAGAATGGGAGATGCTCTATGAAGGGATGTGGAGTGATTTCTAGGATGCATTGTTAAGAGAAAAAACCAAGATGCAAAAGAGGTTCAATAATATATATTTGTGCATGTAAGAAAGAAGGATAAACATTGCATAAGGAACACAGGAAGGATAAACTAGAAACTAATGAAATTGGTTAACTAAGGTGGGGCGTGATGGAATGGGAAGGATAGAGAAAGGCCTGGGGCATTCCTTCCTGGTAGATATTCTTATTCAGCATTACACTTAAAGCACATTAATGTTTTGCATATTCAAAATATAAAGCTAACTCCATGAGGATGGACAGATAAAGGAGTGCCTATAACACAGGCACTGGAAATCTGGTGGGATTCAAAAGAGACAGAAGATTCATAATTCTGATGTATTCGAATTTTGGGTGGGACTATTCTTCATTCTAGGGGGATTGTCCCTTACATAATATGACTAAATCCCAGCAGCCCTTCCCCACCAAATGACCCCCTCATATTTCCAAATGTCCCTCAGGGGTAGTACTGTCCCCACATGACACCACTGATTTAGACTGTCATTTATAATCCATAGATGGGGGATTTCGAGCCCACACGTGTTAAGAGCAGTCATAGTTTGTGATGCTTTATGGTAACTACAAATGGTGAACTTCATGCACAATTTCCAAGAAGCCTGACCTTTCCCACTCCTCCTGCCTCTCCCAGGGCTGGGCTCGGACCCTCACATCTCCCTTGAGGGCTTCAAGGAAGGAAGCATTCAGCTGAGGTGCAGCTCCAGTGGCTGGTACCCCAAACCCAAGGCTCAGTGGAGAGACCATCAGGGACAGTGCCTGCCTCCAGAGTCCGAAGCCATCATCCAGGATGCCCAGGGCCTGTTCAGTCTGGAAACGTCTGTGGTTGTCAAAGGGGGAGCCCACAGCAATGTGTCCTTCTCCATCCACAATCTCCTCCTGAGCCAGAAGAAAGAGTTGGTGGTCCAGATAGCAGGTCAGTGGTTGCCAAATCACACTCCTCTTCCCAGTCATCACTTTCTCCATGTGCTTTAGCCCAGCAGCGGTCCAAAAAGACACAGTGGTACTGGACCTGGCTGCGTGTGTGGTGGGTTGGCCTTGACAGCTGAAAAGGCAGCAAGTTGGATATCAGGAACATGCTAAGAATAAAACTGACAATCCAAACAGGAAGCAGGGCCTCAGAGAGCCAACATTTCTGTGCCAAAGGTCATGCATTAAAACTCAAGAATTCTACTCATTAGAGGTCATCATGAGAGCCCACGTTCCTAATTCCATCCCTCAAACAATATTTATTTAGCGCCCATGTGTGCCCCAAGTCCCTGCACTCAGGTTCTCATTCCAGTGGAGAATACAGTGGGGTCAGGGAAGTAGATGTTTAGGTAGTGAGTTGAAAGTGAGGTCATTATGTTTTATCAAACTGTTACCATGGGCACCCACCAAAGGGTTTAGTGTTCATGGCTCTAATTGTTTTGAGTTTTGAGGACAAACTCAACCTATGGACAATTTTTCACATCAGTCCAAATCAATAGTTATATAATTATAACAGAAATAAATGTCACCCTTTGATATAGTCAGGCAGATACAACCCACTGAGTACATGCTCTGGAGATAAACAATAACTTGTCTTCAAGTAGGACTTGGCAGCACACAATTTATTCTAAATCCCCCTAGTAATTGGGCTGGCCATCTGTGTTGCTAACTGCTTTTATCCAAAGGAAAACAAAGCATGTGATGACTCTATGGCAAGCATGTAGTTACAACTTGGAGCCAGACACCTGAGCTAAACTCCTCTGCGACTTGGACCTCCATGTGGTATTTTCTCCTTGATGTTTACATTTCAGAGAAATAGCACTTAAGAAAAACATTCTTGGGTTGTAAAGCCGGCATACATAGAGAAAGAGCTTACAAGTCTTCTAAAGAAAGTGAACTAAGAAAAGGGAAGAAGAGGGAGACTTTTTCTCATTTTGTACCAGGGAAAATACAATAGTTTCTTTTTAGTTCTTTATATAAATTTACATTTATATTATTTATATTTATTATTAAATTTACATATAAATGTTTCGATTTGTATATATTTGTATGCATGGACCCCTTTACAGAGGGCATGAGTTCCATGGATATCTGCAGGAAGGGCATTCCCAGAGAGGGGAACACATCTGGCTGTTAGCAGGGCAGCAAGGCCAGAGGGACCAGGGTGAGGGTGGCAGGTCAGAGTGACATCAGGCCCTGAAGCCCTTGTTCTCAAACTTGAGTCAGTGTTTCACAATTGATGAGTGGTGAAAGAGCAATCCATTGTGATCCAGTGTGATAAAATAAAAACGCACTGGTAGAAAAATAAAATTAAAAGCCAAAAGACCACTGACTTGAATTATTTACCAGACACAAAAGGAAAAATATTGTATGATTCCGCTTATATGAGGTACCTAAGGTAGTGAAATTCGTAGACATGGAGAGTGGTTGCCAGGGGCTGGGCAGAGCAGAGATTGGAGAATTATTGTATAATGGGTACAGAGAGTTTCAGTTTGGGAAGATGAGAAAGTTCTGGAGGTGGATATTGGTGAATAGACTTAATGCCACTGAACTGTACACTTAAAAATGGCCTGCGGAGGAGTGACTTTAAGTGGCGTGCACTTAAAGACGGTAAATTTATGTTATGTGCACTTTACCACAATACAAAACAAAAAAATATATTTTAAAAAAGATCTCTGAGATAAAAGAACCATTTTTTAATAATTAGGTTCAACAGACCCAAAATCACTCTATTAAATTGCCACAAGGGTTACTCTGCATTTTCGCCGTCTCTCTTCGCCTTCTGGCCACAGTCCAGGCGCTGCCCTTGGCGGGGCAGGGAAGCTGCAGGTCAGCACGCACGTGGCTGTGTTGTCAGTTCTTCCAAAAGCGTGGGGAGAACAGAGGTAGAAGCCAAATATCTGCAAAGAAGCGGGGAGGTGACTTGTGGATCGCGCAGCAGCAGCCGCGTGGAGAGCAGTAGCTCACCGGTTCCGGGCACAAACAAAGCACCGCGGATTCTCGCGTCCTTGGGTCACAGGGCAAGAGTGGGAAGGAGTGGAGGGTGGTCGGGGCTGTGGTCACAGAGCTTCCAAGGCGGGTGGGGTGCCACCAGCGCCCGCCTTCTCGTCCCGCTCCCGCGAGGCGAATCCTAGGGCGCCACCCCCGGCGCCCCCGCTCGGGTGCGCCCGAAGGTGTGGCCAGCAACCGGAGGTCACGCGGGCTCCAGGGTCATCTTGTCTCTGCGTGTTTGGTGGCGCCTAAATAGGGACAACTCTCTGTGGGGCGTTTTCCAGACGTATTTTTACCCGGAGCGTCCCCCTGGAAGAGAGCTTTCCTCGGGACGCTGGCGGCCCTGCCGCTGCTCCTGGCCGTCCTGGGCACGCCGGCGCTGTGCTTCCTTCAGAAGCAGCGGAGGTCCCAAGGTAGGGGGCGCCCGGGTCCTTCCCAAAGCCGGCTTTACTCGGGAGGAAAAGGGGGCCACCTGGCGGGAGCTGGACCCAGGGGGCCTGAGGAAGCGCCCTGCAGGGATGGAACCTGGAGACAGGCAGGGAGGGGGCCGGCTCAGTCTTCTCCCCTGCCTTCTTGCTTTCAGAAAAGCTAAAGCAGCAGGCTGCAAAGAAGCAAGGTAAGCAGCGCGGAGGGCGTTCCGCGCTCACCTCCCGGACCAGCACAAGGCAGGGCGCTGGTCACCAAGACGGGAGCTCAGCCCCACGGGCCGTGGGAGCAGGGCAGCGACGGGGTGGGCCGGAGGCGTGCGCTCCCCCTGCCCCTGCCTGGAGACGCCCTGTCCTGTCCAGCCTGGGACCCTGGAGTCTCAGCACTTCGGGGAAATGAGGCCTTCGTCCTGTCTGACTCAGTCCCCGACCTGAGACATTTGACTCTTTTGTTTTTTGCTTGTTTTTTGTTTTGTTTCGTTTCTCCAGGGAAACTCACAGCAGAGCTGGGTAAGTTCTGGGTGCCTCAACACAGTGCTGCTTGTAGGCCAGCGCACGTGGCGGGGGGACAGGTTCAGCGGTTTTAGGCTCCCTGTGGACCGAGACAGATGGCAACTGTGTAAATCTTGTGAGCCTCCCACCTCTCTACTTCCACAGGCTGCAAAGGATGGCTGTCTACCTTTGCGCAGCGGCCAGCGAGGTCTGCTTGAGACCTGCTGGACAGACCCTACCAGCTCCTCCCCTGCAAATTAGCTGAATTAGTTAAAATTCCACAATTAAAAAATTAAACGTTTACTCCCTCTGGTCCATCTTCCCAGGAAATCCTTCTCTTTTTAATAAAAATCCACTAGGAAGGGTGGCACCTATAATTTGCACCAAAGTGGGAGTAACTTTCCACATTCACTTTTCTCCCCAGCGGGACTCAGCAAGTTGAAATTATCGGGGGGCGGGGTTGTGTCTGTACAGAGGAGGAGAGAGTGAACCCAGAGGAAGGAAGACCGAGGGAAAGGCCACCATGGTGCAGGGGTTGGAGCAATGAGACAAAACCGTGAGGTTGAGGAAGCTTGTCTCACAGTCTGTCTTGTCCTTCAAGGGGAATTAAAGAAACAGCCCTAAGTCATTAACACATAGTCTGAATAGATATAGAATGTTGCCTTTCCTGGGAGCATTTACCTTTAATAGAGTGTGACGTTTCTTTTCTAATGGCAAAATGTCAGAGTCCTTGGTATCCAGTCAGAGGAAGTAATTGGGTATGATGTCCTTCCAGTCCTTTAAATAATGTACCCACTAAGTGCCTGGTGAGGCTCACACAGGCTGTGCTCAGTCTGGACTTATTCAGGAGCTCCTCAGGAAGAGCTTGTGATTTCAGGGTGAATGAACCAGCTGAACCCTGGGAAGAGGCACCTCAGTATTAAGGCCTGTGTCCCCTTCCGGGCCCTGCGCTTATTTCTGCCTTTGAGCAGATAGGATAAGGCATAAGAATCCTGCAGATGGGCCTCCTTTTCTAGGCCCATGAAGAGGCGAGGACGAAGTTGGGGTTAGCAGTGGGTTAAGACTGAGGAATCTCTTCGCGGTGACCTAACTGCCTGGGGAAGGTGGTTAATCAACTGAAGGCTGATGTTTTCTCCCTGTGCTCTGTTTACAGAGAAGCTTCAAACAGAGCTTGGTAAGTGACCCCTCTTAGAACTCTCTCTTCTCACCCACATTTTTGCATCTGGTTATCCATGTATCTTCTCATCTCCCACCCAGGTATGTTGCCCAGGCTGGCCCCCTGCTAGCTGTGTGGGTGGCAGGAGAGAGGGGAGGGCACAGGGCTGGGTGCGAGTTGTGATGAGCGAGCAGGGAAGCTCAGGGCCCTGTTGTTCTAATTCCTGGTTTTCCCTTGGCTGCTTCAGACTGGAGAAGGGCTGAAGGCCAGGCTGGTGAGTGAAGCCCACTCTTTCTCTGTGTTCCTCATATGTCCCAGCACCCCAATCCAGCTCATTCTCATTAACCAACGACACTTCATTCTGGTTTCATTGCACAGCCTCACACAGCATGTGTTAATCTATGTCACTGGGTAGAGGTCGTACTCGAGTTTTATTTTTATGTATTCCTGAGGCCTAAGCACCCTGCAAACCACTGGTTTCAATCCTGGTTGCACATCAGAGTCACCTAGACTCCCAGTGCCCACCCTCAAAGGCTCTGACAGTGGGTGCGGGTGGATATGTTACTGTACATGTAAATATTTCTCCCCATACTTCCCCCCATCCCATCCATAAAGCAGTGTGATGTGTATATTTTGTATGTATCCTTGCAAAATGTGAATATGTATTTTGTGCACCTGTATTATAGTTCATGTAGATGACACTTATAGTCCTGTGCTGTTCCTTGCTTTTCTCATGCATCGCTGTGTTATAATATCCATCTCTGCTGCCTGTGTGCCTTCGGTCTGTTCCTCCTAGCCGCAGAGTGCTCCGTTTTAGTCAGCCACCCTCCCGGAGCACGAGCTGCCTCTGACTCCTCCCCACCACAAACAACGTTGAGTGAATAGCCCCAAATGTGTCACTTCATTGCCTCTGTGGAGATTTCTCTGGGACATAAACACAGGACAGGGATTGCTGGCCCATGGGAGGTATATGCACTAAGTGGGAGGGGGGATCCCCGAAGGCAGCGCCATCATCCTGCCGCCGCCCTGCGTGGAGGCTCTGCGTGCCCACATCTGTGTGAGCCAGCTTTCCGAGTTGGCCAGTCAGTAGGGATAATAATGCCTCATCTCTTTATATGCTGGTTGACTTCGGAGACTACCTCTTTTGAAAATTGCCATTTTATAGCCTTTGCCCATTTTTCTTCTGGGATTGCTGTCTTTTCTTATCAATTAATAGGGATATATACACATAACATTATTCCCTCTAGTCTGTCATCTGCTAGTAGCTTTGTCCATGGTTCCCTTTATTGAAAAGAAATCACTGACTTTTATAAAATCTAATTCATCAAATTTTTACTTTATGGTTTACATTTTTGAAGTTTTGTTGAAGAAGAGCTTCCTCACACATAGGTCACAAACATATTCTCTTACACTTTTTTCTATTAACTTTATATGTGTTATGTGTAGGTTTGTGATCAATCTAGAACTTGCCATTTTATGTGATTTTGGGTGAGAATCCAGTGATTTTTCTCCAATGCCATTTACTGCATCCCCCCTGATCCCCCATTGATGTGGGCAACCAACTTTGGTGCATATTCCATTTTATAGTATCTGAAAGTATAAATTCTCCTTCCCCATTTCCACTTCCTTTTTAAAATTAATAGACCTTTTTAAAATATAAATTTTAGGATAAATTTATGAAGCTCCTTAAATCCAAAAGAAGTTTTGCATGGGATGGCTTTGAACTTACAAACCTGAGGAGAGTCAATACTTTAACAGAATTGAGTTATTCTACACAAGACGTGTATGTTTTTGAAGTTCCACTGGTTATCCTGATGCAAAACCAGGGTTGAAAATCCCTGCTATAAATTTACCTAGGTCTGGGAATGTCTTGTATTGCTTTTGCTATTTTGTGACTTGGTGATCTCTTTGTTGCAAAACAGAACAAAATAAAACAAAACAGAAATCCACTCAGAATGGCTCAAGATAGAAAGGAGGCCTGTTAAGGGAAGACAGGTTATCTAGAGGGCATCTTGGGACAAGAGCTGTGCTCCACGCTGGGAGTCCTGGGGACTGAGCCTGGCCAGTTAGGGGCTGAGGCTTCATTTCCATCCCTCAGGGAATTTAAGATGCTGGAATATATTCTCTTTGCCCACAAGCTCCCTTCTCCTGCTTTTCCCAACACAAAATCAGTGTGCACATAGCTCTAGTATAGCCTAGCTCTGACACCAGCCCTCTATACAATCCCAAATTTTCAGGAAAATACCATGGTGGGCCCAGTCTGGATCCAAACCAGCTGTCACGGTGGGAATGGGGTAATTCGATTTGCAGGCATCCCTTATGCATCTTGAGCCTCTCTCAAGGTTCCAGAGTTACTGACTCGGATTTCTGAGCCTCTTTTCTGTCTCTGTTTGGTTTCAGAGTGGAGAGCAGCCCAAAAATATGCAGGTAACTGAAGCTGAGAAGCTGATTTGTGGCTTACATTGGCTGGATCTTAAACAGAAGGGAGGTGGAAAGAACTGAGATTAGAGGAAGGGTCTTTCCAGGAGTGCAGTTCAGGGCCTGCACACACAGACACACATGCACACTTGCCACATACATGGCACATGCACCTGCATGTACACACATACACAGGCATACATGCTTGTGTGCACGCACATACACATGCTCCCAAACGCATAACTTTCTGGGTGTTACTGGATTTTTTTCTGTCTGGCAGGAAGGCTGCTCTTGGCCCTGTAAGGAACCGCTCAGACCTCTGACAGAAAGGATCCTCTAGGTCCCCATCTGTCACATGGGGTGTTTGGGGGCATGGGGTAGAGTGTAGGGCACTGGACTAGATGATCTCAAAGGCCCTTTTAAAATCCTAAAATTGCTGTAAAACCTAGAGCTCATCTGATGATATCAAGGTCACACGGGGTGGTGGGACCAGCAGGGAACAGAATCAGCCCATAGTGCCTTCCCCTGACCGGGACTTGGCTCCATCAATGAATTTACCTCGTTTGTTATCTCTGGGCTCTGTGGCACCAAGGTGGAATTCAGGGAACTTCCAGTTCAGGAAAGGATAGGATTCCTCCTGCCACTATCAAATGCTCAGGAGTGACTTGCATGCCACTTCGGTCCTGGGGAGGCAGGTAGCAAGGGTGCGGATGGCGGTGACGATTTTGCCCATCAGTCCACCAAGAGAAACTAGCGGTTTGCCTCTCAGGGGAGGGGGACAGACAGGGCCCAGAGCCGCCCTGGGCAGGCCCTAACCCTGTGTCTCTGCAGTGGACGTGACTCTGGATCATGCCTCGGCTCACCCCAGCCTGGAGGTCACGGAGGATGGCATGAGTGTGTCCTCCCGCGGGGTGGCGCAGGGCCCCGCGCCCAGTGACCCGCAGCGGTTCTCGGAGCAGAAGTGCGTGCTGAGCCGCGAGCGCTTCTCCGCCGGCCGCCACTACTGGGAGGTGCACGTGGGCTGCCGCAGCCGCTGGTTCCTGGGCGCCTGCCTGGCCGCGGTGCCGCGCACGGGGCCAGCGCGCCTGAGCCCGGCCTGCGGCTACTGGGTGATGGGGCTGTGGAACGGCTGCGAGTACTTCGTGCTGGACCCGCACCGCGTCGCGCTCACCCTGCGCGTGCCCCCCCGGCGCGTGGGCGTCCTCCTGGACTGCGGTGCCGGAAAGCTGTCCTTCTTCAACGTGTCCGACGGCTCCCACATCTTCACCTTCACCGACACCTTCCCAGACGCGCTCTGTGCCTATTTCAGACCCAGAGCCCACGATGGCAGCGAACACGCAGATCCCCTGACCATCTGCCGGCTGCCAGCTAGAGGGACAGCCATCCCCGAAGAGGAAGACAATGACACGTGGTTACAGCCTTATGACCCCTCAGCCCCAGCCCTGGGCCTGTGGTGAGGTGCTCTGGCGACCCTGGGCGGCTCCCGGGATACCTGTCCAGTGCTTTGCTCTCCTGCTGCCTCTGAAGTGAGCAAGTGCACCGACCAAAATGTCACCAAAGCGTCAGCAAAGCGCAGCGGGGGAGGGGCTTTGCTCCGTAAATTAGTATTACTATATTAGAGACAGAAATGATCTCAGGAGTTTTGCAGAGCTCTGCCCTGAAAGAATATGTGAACATGTTAGTTTGCATATCAAAGGCTGCTCCACCTCAGGAGGGCATCTCTAAGGTCAGTAGCAGCTGCTTTCCAAGGTGACTGCTTCGGTCTCAACCCCATGGTTCTCACCTGCTTTGAAGGACAAAGCAAGGTCTGCAAGGAATCATGGGATGAGAGCTGATTAAAGAGTGTCCACCCAGAGACAGATACCTGTGGCCAAAAACAATTAGCCCAAGGGACAGTTCCTGCTTGACTTCTGATGACCTGTCTCTATCTGCAATAACTAGATAAAGAAATATGGAGCCACTATATCTCTGTTTAACCCTTCTGTTAAGTGATAGCTTTACCTTAGAACTTAGAAGTCTGTCCTTGAAAGATTTTGTAACCAGAGTTAGTTAAGGGATCTATAGAAGCCTTTTGAAAGACTTTTAACATAAAACTACCTACCTGTTATTATGTAAATCTGTTACCCCTGGCAACTGATCACTGTACCTATAAATACCCACGTAAAACTTCACTCGTGGCCTTACGATTCACGGGGATATCGTAAGGACCCCTGAGTACCCCGCTTTGCCGTTTATCTTTTTATAAATCTATAAAACTATACCTTCGTCTCTGTGCATTTTTTTATTTCTATTATTTTCCATTTTCTATTATTTTCTTATCCTTTGCAACGACCCCTACCTAAGGGACCTGATTTTTTGCTGGGAGCATAGCTAACTCGCCGCAGAGGGGGGCAACGAGAGGGACCTTTGCCTATGTAAATATGATTTTCTTTAAAGAAAAGAGGCAATTCCAAGGCTCATTTGTGTGTACTGTAGGACTGAGCAAATGAGTAAAAATATATTAATTTTGCCGGGAGCCAGGGTGCCCACCATGGGCCATGGGAAAGAAACTGGCATAGGAGAAAAGAGGGGAGTGGATTAGAGGGATCAGCTAATTTGTATAGTTTTAGATTTTTCATATATATTTGCTAGCTCTAAAAAGGTCTAGGAGCAAGGACACTTCATAAGCAATGAGTTCACCTGCAACTCAGATCCTAGTTTTAAATACCATTTCCCACTAAAACAAGTTGAAGAAACATCTGATTCCAAGCCTGGGGCAAAGAAATTTGAACATGAACCTTGAACATCTTCTACTGTCAAGTGAAAATGTGCTCAGAAAGTCATAGGGACCTAGCAGTAGGACACAGGAACCAGGTTGAAGGGGCTTCACTGACCAATTATGGAACGATTTGAACATAAAAATGCATAATGCCAAAAATGGATTATAACACACTGAATAAATACAGTATCTGTGAGTCTTTTCCCTTCTTCCCTTTCCTTTTCCTTTTCTTGGGGACTATTTCCATCAGCGCCTCCAGCACCAGGGATGGGAACAGGGTGGTGCAGAGGCGCCATTGGAGCTGAGCTTTTGGCCTGTGGGCCCAGGGGTTTGGCTACACACAGGAGGGGCTTGAGCAAATAAGAAAATTCACTAAGTTTGCTGAAAGTCAGGGTTCTCCATCAGAGAAGGGAAACAGAAAATACAGAAAGGGGAAAGGAGAAAATGCTAGAATAACTCTGAGGTGGACCAGAATTAGAGATATTAGTGTGTACGTGTAGGCTTCACTGTGTGTAGACAAATGGAGCACACGTATACACGATAGACAGATGACAGATAGATAAATGTGTGAGTGCATGCATACATATGGTTCCTAGCTTTGGCTTCTTCGAGGGCTTAGAAACAGTAACACCCCAGTACCAGTGAGCACACCCAGCACCCAGAACTTGGTTTTTAAAACTATTTTCCACTTAAAGGAAGTAAGGCTCCTTAGAGAAATGGTTGACCCCAGGGCTAGGGCAGGGAAAATAGAAGGTGGGTCTAAAACATCTTGTACTAGAAAATAAGGAAGTGCTCAAAGAATGATGGGGACTTCAATTGGATGGGAAAGCTGACTCTATTGGCCAAATCTGAACATCAAAATGCTTAATGTCAGTATAGGTTGTAACCCCTCAAGTAAAATAGGAATCCATGAGTATGTATGTATCCCCATTGATATACATAAATAAATGAATAAAGAAATACATGGGGAAGAAGAGAAAGCCCTTTTGCATCATAATGTACATATTTGGGGGGCAGGAATACCACAAAACAGCATCACTTTTGAGATATTCCTGCCCCCAAAATGCATAAATCATGAGGAAACATCAGACAAACTGGCTGGTACTCTTCAAAAATGTCAAGGTCGGCCGGGCGTGGTAGCTCACGCCTGTATTCCTACCACTGTGGGAGGCTGAGGTGGGCAGATCGTTTGAGCTCAGGAGTTTGAGGTTGCTGTGAGCTAGCCCGGGCAACAGAGTGAGGCTCTGTCTCAAAAAAAAAAAAAAAGTCAAGGTCATAAAGACAAGCCAAGACTAAGGAACTGTTTCAGATTAAAGGACATCAAAGAGACAGGACAACTAAATGCAATAGACGACTGTGGGAGGGATCCTGGACCTATGAAAAATATTGTTGGGAGAAAAAAGAGACATTCTGAAAGAGGTATGTGGATTAGATAGTAATATTGGATAAATTTTAATCCGATTTTAATGGAGGAGAATGCTGTCGTTTTAAGAGAATACACACTTATTAAGGGGAAAAGAAATACGATGTTTGTACCTTATTTTCAAATGGTTCATTAAAAAATATAGTAATATAAATAGAGAGAAATGTAGTGGTATCTGGTAAATGTTCAATAACTGGCTTTCTGAAAAAAAAGTCTGGAGGCTTTGCTGATTTCCATGGTGCAAATACTTCCACTGTGGTAGATTTCAATCTACAGATGTAACGTCACTGAGGGCAGAGGTGGGAAGGGTCTTAGCTTGGGCTACTATAAAATACCATAGTCTGCATGGCTTATAAACAACAGAAATTTCTTTATCACAGTTCTGGAAGCTAGAAGTCCAAGATCAGGGTGTCAGCGTGGCCGGGGTCTGGCGAGGTTTCTGTTCTGGGCTGCAAACTGCTGACTTGTCCCTGTGTCCTCCCATGGCAGACAGTGGGCGAGTTCTCCAGGGTCCATTTGTAAAGAAGCATGAGTCCCATCATAAGGGCTCCACCCTCATGACCTAATCATTTCCCCAAAAGTCCCATCTGCTAATACCAGCACACTGGGGGTCAGGATTTCAACTTACGAATTTTGGAGGAACACAAGCATTCAGTCCATAACAAAAAGAGATACCCGTGGTCAGCTCTCATGAGACACCAGCTCCAGACACCACTGTTTATGCAATTCCACAGGGCATTTGCCATCCATTGTGATTTCTCTAAGAAATTAAATAAGTGCATTTGTAAGCTTGTGAAAATATGCTCAGTCACCTGTTTGGGAGAAAGTTGTAGCTTTATGAAAGTTGTAGCCAAAGGTAGAAGTTTTGTTTTCTAGAATCATTTGCATCACAGTGAAAATATTTTGGGGTCCTACCCACAAATATTTTTGTGATAACATTAAAAATATGTTCCTTGACCATATGTAGTCATTATTCCTTTGGGACCATTTTTATGTATTAAATAAGAAAGGAAAACATATAGCTGATGTAAAAGGCAACAGTAAATTATTTTTAAAAAATAACCTGTGCAAAATGCTGCAGAGCCCAGCCTTAAAGCTGGAAGGGAACTTAGACATTCAGCTACACATTTTGTGAACCACAAAGGCCATGCAGGGGCCACCAGAGGCTGGAGCCTGCAGAACACAAACCTACATCTCCTTCCCACGAGTGCCCCATGGCAAGTGTCTAAAATATAATTGCACATGGTGTATTTCCTTCTCCCCACTGATCACATTTCACATGCAGCCAGCTCCCAAACTGGGAAAGTGTAAAGGCAGCACTCGTGTGTGAATCCCAACCCAGTGTACAAAAATACACCTGTGACGGGTTGAGGCTTCCACCGCTCGAGCCAGCCTGAGGGTGGCAAACTCACAAAGGCAGGCAGAGCAGGAAAAACCTCCTCAGCCAGTGGGGCTCAGGATACCCCTGGCTCCACAGGGAACCTCAAGGATCCCCCAGATTGGGCACTCCTGCACATTTTCGGTGGGCTTATAAATTGCTGCACCCACTTTGAGCTTCAATTTGGTAATATCTACAAATTTCTATATGTGAAACATCCTCTGACCCAACAACTCCACTTCCAGGAATCTCTTCTACAGAAACATTTGCATTAGTACCTAAAGATGTGAAAGAATATTCACTGCATCAGTATGAAAGCAGAGGCTGAAAATTACCTACTTGCTACTAAGAGAACAGATAAATAAAATTTAGTTAATTCATACTATGGAGAACTATGGCACCATAAATTTTTATGGTGCACATAACTTTTTACAGGGAACAGGTATTGCTTTTGTAATTTAAAAAGTAAGCCCATGCTTCTTTTCCTTACGACTCTTGTCAATGGAAACAATCAAGAAAATCTTTTAAAATATACAATTGAAACCACTTGATTGAGCAGTCTTGTCACTGGGGGACAGGGACAT
This sequence comes from Propithecus coquereli, assembly GCF_000956105.1. Lineage (NCBI taxonomy): Eukaryota > Metazoa > Chordata > Mammalia > Primates > Indriidae > Propithecus > Propithecus coquereli. The sequence continues at coordinate 1,250,719 of NW_012150208.1, read as the reverse complement.
GACATGTTTTCACGTGTCTTATATTTTTCAAATCTCCCTAGACCCCTTGTTCTTGTCCCCCAGTAGCATCTCGGGCAGAGGCCATAGTGTTCACATAACTCTAATCACTAAACGATCTGTCCAGTTTGCAGACTCTGACCTAATATCCAATTCTGACCCCATGGAGGCCTGGGAGCCTGCGGTGGGCTGGGGCTGTTTTGCCTGTAGGAAAACTCCTCATCCCTCTGACAGGCTCTTGTGTTCCTTCTGCACTGAGCAAAGAAAGAAAAATGAGAAAAATGATGCAGCCATGACCTCCTGAGCCCTCCCCATTTCTCTGTTCCTCCAGCTTGGCTGAACCCCTCACCTCTGCTCCACCCATTCCTGCCAGGACTCTCCCACATTCCTCTCACCACGCAGACAGCATGTTTGCGAAGGACGCAGCCAAGGAGCTCAATAAGTCTAGCTTCCAGGTGATCTTCTGACCCTTGGGGCACTCACGTGTGGGTTGAGTGGGGGTTGGTTGGGCTCTTTCCAGGGGCTTTTTCACCCAGTTTTCTCCTCCTCTGGGCAGATCTTCAAGCCTATCAAACAAGATGCCAAGCTCCCCTTCTTCCAGTCACCCCAGAAGTGACATGTGATTTTTAGGGGCAGCTTAGGGAGTGGCAAAATTCCCGCTCTCCTCTCCATGGAGGGCAGCAAATCCTCCCACCACAAGTGCCATGCCCAAGGCCCTGTTACTGCCCTTCCCGTCCCCTCACGAAGGAAATGAGTTCCTCTTCTGGCCACTTATTGATTTCACACATTTATTTCTTTTATTCATACTTGTGGTCAATGCAAACAATTCCATAAAATGAAAAATTATGAAGACTCCAAGCATAATTATGCAAATTAAAAATAGATATTCAATGCAAAATATACAAGCATAAAAGTGGGTTCCTTTGCACACACGGCAGCATGTTTCAATACATGTGTCAAAGAATGGTGAATGGTTGCTTTTTCTCTTGCAGACCATGGGCAGAGCAGATACTAGGACCAGAGTGTGTTCACTGAAGCCAAAATTTGTTTCTAAAAAATATTTTTTTCCACATGGAAACTGTTGTAAGTATATACTTTCCAGAATTAAGCTTCCAGTTTCTAATGTCTAAGAAAGTGTCCCAAATATAACTATGCTGATTCTTAAAAAGGTTTTTTTAAAAAAAGTATTTTCAAAAACAATTTAAAAGAATTATTGCAAACTTAATGATGCTGGCACTCTGCCACCTTAACCCCAGGACAGGAGCCTCTGGCATGGAGTCTGTAGCCCAGTGCTGGGCCTCTCAGCCACTGGCTTTCTTCCCTCCCAGGCTCTTGCTGCACCCTGGCTCCAGGCAGTGTTGCATCTGGAGACTGTGCTGCTTCCAGAGCTGTGGCCCAGAACTCAGTCCGACAAAGGGCCAAGGCTCAGGGGGCCCCCCACACTGATGAGACTTGGGGGACTCTTCTTCTAGCCAGCAGACCCCTGTGTACTGGCTGCCACAGTCCACATCAGGCCGAGCAACTCTCACTTCCTTTCCCAGCAACAATTCAAGGATTTTGTAGATAAAGGTCCAAAACCATGTCATTGCTGGTGTTCCATGTAGTGGCCACTGTTGCTGCCTCCCTGGGATGTTCTCCAGCCTTCCCCTAGAGCGTGGCCTTGGAGCAGAGCTGGTCAGTGAGGAACCCGGTAGAGCCCTAGAACTGGGAAACACGGAAGCAGCAGGTGAGCTGGGCAACACCAGGGCTGGAGGGGTTCTTAATGGGCCTGAGGCTGGTTTTGGAAGGGTACGCCCCACACAAGCTGGGGACCAATTGTCATCTGTCTTTTATTAACCCCAGAGCTCATAGTAGGGCCAGGTACTGAGTGCATCTGAACACAACTTTAACTGTTATCTTCTTGCTGGACAACTTGTCCTCAGTGGGTCAAAGGAGCCAGAGAATTGAGCAGCATCATGAAGCCAAACAAGGTCAGAGCAGAGGAAATGGGTCACTGAAGTGGAATAGGTCTCTCTGTTGGCAGCCACAGGAGGGAACCTCTGGCACAGTGAAAAGGCAGCCTTTGGACTTCTGGATTCTGCCCAGCCATATAAAGAGCTTGGAAGCATCACCCCAATCCTTTTAAGAAAACAACTGAACAAACTAAAAAATAATAGCTCTTCTTAGGTCCAGCAGAGAATTGAGGTCACAGGGCAAACTACTGCCCTGAAAACTGGAGAGAGAGAGGCAGATACAGAGAATCACAGCTTACTGGGAGCAGAAACCCAAGAGGATTAGCCTCTGGCAGGAACCAGAACCAGCAGGAACACTGACTGTAAATTGACAAACCACTGAAGGCAGAGGTTGGACTAGGTCAGGGCTGGGGAACCTGTGGCCTTACGTTCTCAGTCCTTAAGTGTGGCCTTTGGACTGAATTCAAATTTTATAGAACAAATACTTTTATTTGTATTAATACTTTTTTTGTCTTTTACATTTTTATCTTTAAAATGAACATATTTAAAATATCAAAGAATAAAACAAATTTCAACAAAATAAACCTCCCAGATTGACCAGCACAATTAGAACATTAGTAAACCATAAGGGCTAAATTGACGGCTGCTATGCTCATGATTTAGTTCTAACTTCCCCCACCTTACTGGTGCCACTGCCGTTTGAGGCTGGTTGGTGGGAGTTTATGGGGGTCAAGTACACCAGTTTGTTACCACATTTTGGCAATGGTGCAAGGTGTCTCTGTTTGAAGTGGAATTTGTGAATAGTTGCATAGCTGGACGGTATTTTTTAAATTCTGGCTGCTTAACAGCCCATCACGTCAAAGAAGACCAAGAGAACGCTGAAGGAAGAAAACAGATTTTTAATGAGGATTGGGAATTGCGATATTATCTCATTTCCGCTAAAGATAAGATGATTTGCTTGCTTTATGGTACTGCAATATCAACATTAGAGAAATTCAATGTTCATCAGCATTATAACACTATAAGGACCACAAATACTGTAAATTAGAGGAGAGGCATGAAAGGTTGCAGTGCAGAAGTTAAAAGATCAAAAGGAAAAGCAAAGACAATTCTTCCAAGCAGCAGTAAGACCTGGAAATAATGTCACTGAGGCAACTTATAAAGTAGCTTATATTCTCAGGAAAAAGAGGAAGCCATTCAGTGATGTAGAAATTGTAAAAGAATGCATTGTCAAAGTTGTAGGATGCTTAGATCCCAATAACATTTCAAAGTACAAACAGCTCCCTCTTTCAAGGAGAACCATAACTCATTGGCAGCATGAATTAGCCTTCGACTTCACAGAACAACTTCATGCAATACTTGCAATACTTCAAAAGGAAAGTATATTATTATTCAATTGCTTTAGATGTGTCAACTGATAACACTGACTTGGTGAAGCTTTATACTTTATTCGGGTCATAACATAAGATTTCTTTGCTACGAAGAGTCACTCGCTTTGGGCACTCTTGTGAACAGAACTCAGGGAATAGATAAAGTATTAACAGATCCAGATGCTTTTATTTCTTTTCATTGTATCTTGCATCAGCAACATTTCTGTGCAAAAGCTACTATTTTAAGTGATAATTTGCAACAAGTTATAAGTATTGTTAACTACATTCATGCAAGTACAACATGGCATCATCAGTTTTGTAACATGCTAATGCTGAATGATGAAGTATTCAGTGTGGATTTGCCCTGTCTTTCTAAAGTGCGCTGATGGCGCGCTGCTCTGCTTCCCTCAGGCCTCAGAAGTCAGTGCCAGTGATCGGAGAAGGCAGCAGCGAGCAGGTCCCTGAGATCTAGAAAAACCCTGCAGAAATGCCCCTCTATCCATCTCCTGAAGATTGAAGGTAGACAAAGTAATTCAGGCTCAGGCTGCCTTTTCTGCAAATCCTGCCAACCCAGCAGTTTTGTCAGACACTTCTGCTCCCGTAACTCAAGATGGAAGTCTCTATCCTAAACTGTATCTGGAGCTCTCTCAATACATGGGCCTGCGTTTATGAAGAAGAAGAAGAAGTTTATGAATGAAGAAGAAATGTGTGAAAATATGGCCATGGTCCTTGGAGCACCAGTTCAGGGGCAGTTGGTAGCAATACCTTCCAGTATGAACTATATGGTGGCTGCTGTGACTGGCAATGATGTTGGAATTCATAGAGCAGAAATCGAGCAAGGGATTCGTGAAATCATTTTGTGTAAGGATCAAGATGAAAAAATTGGACTCAGGCTTAAATTGACAGATAATGGTATGTTTGTTCAGCTAGTCCAGGTTAATTCTCCAGCCTCATGGGCTGGTCTGAGATTCAGGCACCAAGTACTACAGATCAATGGTGAAAACTGTGCCGGCTGAAGCTGCACACAAGGTGCTCAAACAAACGTTTGGAGAGAAGATTACTATGACCATTTGTGACAGGGCCTGTGAATGGACAATCACCATGCACATGGATAGCACTGGACATGTTGGTTTTATCTTTAAAAATGGAAAAATAACATCCATAGTCAAAGATAGTTCTGTAGCCAGAAATGGTCTTCTCGTGGAACATAACATCTTTGAAATCAACTGGCAGAATGTCATTGGATTGAAGGACTCTCAACGTCCGGCAATGTAGTTACTATTACAATCATGCCTGCTTTTATCTTTGAACATATTATTAAACGGATGGCCCCAAGCATTATGAAAAGCCTGATGGACCACACCATTCCTGAGGTTTAAAAGTCATGGCACAACAAAAATGTAGCTGAATTTCTCCAGTTTCCTTCTTTGGCAACTTCTGTATTATGCACATGAAGCTTTCCCAGAGCCAGCGAGCATGTGCTGCATGAGGACCTTCCTATCTACACATAGCTGGGAATCTTACTGTCTCATCTGATACCTTGTTCAGATTTCAAGATAGTGCTAGCCTTATCCTGGTTTTACAGATGTGAAACTTTCAAGAGATTTACTGGCTTTCCTAGAATAGTTTCTCTACTGGAAACCTGATACTTTTACAAGCCATGGTGATTAGGATGACCGATACAAGCTTAGCTTTATGTGAGAACCAGTCGCCTTTCTCCTAGGTAATGAATGGTGCCGTTCATATTACTTTAGTTCTACGTTATATTTGCATTTTTAACATGTTACCATGTACATCTAGAATGATTGTCTTTGATAATTTTTTTAGTTAGGGGTGTGTGTGTGTGTGTGTGTGTGTGTGTGTGTAAAACACTTGTTAAGAACATTGGTTTCATTCCATCTAAGCATTGTACAGTGTGTGTATGTTGCAAGAGACTGTGATGATTGTCATTAAATTTTAACTGCCTTCACTCAGTATGCTTGAACTGTCACCTTAACTATGTTAAGCATCTAGACTAAAAGCCAAAATATAATTGCTGCCTTTCTAAAACCCAAATGTAGTCCTGTAATAAACCAAAATGTATGCTAGCCCAGACTGTTTAATGATACTTACTGAGCTGCTTAGTTGTATTTGAGATTTTCTAGTCAATGCATAATGGAAACTTCTTTCTTGTAAAAGTTGCCAGTATCACCTTCAGAGAAATGAATCGCTATATATTTAATGTAAAAATTCCTAAACAGGATGAACTTTTGAGTCCTTTTTTTCATTTGTAGATTAAGTGGGATAATACTTAATTTCGGCATTGAATCTTAACATTATGTAACCTAGCTACTTTGGGATGGTCTTAGAATGTTTTTCTGGGAATTCGTTCCATTTCCTGACTCCTCCCTGCAAACAAAATGGCAGTGACACTTTATGCTGATTTTTTTCTTCTTTTTGGCTTATGCCTATTCTATTTTAATTAAATATGCATAAGTAAAATAATAATAATAATAAATAAAGTGTGTTGATTATTGCAGGGACAGGTGTTAGCCAAAATTTTATCTCTGCAAGAACAGATAGTTAGATTTTATGGAGAACAGAATCAGCAATGTAAATTTTTGAAAGAAGATTTCTAAAGGAATGCAGCATTTTCGTGTGATATAATGCCAAATCAAAATGACTTGAATATTACTTTGCAAGGTAAAACTAAGTATATATATGACATGTGGCACAAAAAAAAAAAATCCAAGCTTTTCCAAAAAAAAAACACAATGCTATCTTTTTTCAACACTTCTTCGAAAGGAAATTTTGGATGAACATTTTCCCCAGTTAGCAAAGGCCATTGATGAGCAGGGTGATATATGCGAATCATTTGAAAAACACACAGCTGTTATAGACCTATTAATTGGAGAAAACAATGAAAGATTCACTGACTTTGAGAATGACATCACCCTCAAATTAGCATTTCGACCTCACCTAGTTGATATCACCAAGGCACCTAAAGAACTTTAGATGGAATTGACTGAGCTCTCCGTAGATGACATTTTAAAGTCATTGTTTGATGCTAAGAAAGATACAATTGAAATATGGAGAAATGCAGTAGAATACCCCCGCCTTCAGCAACATGCCCAAAAAATGCTTTCTTGCTTTTCCATCACTTATTGCTGTGAATCTACATTCTCCTATTTAACCCAAATCAAGATGCCCTTAAGGTCACAAATGACTGATACCCATCTAGAGGATCAACTGAAACTACAGACCTCCACGCTACCACCAAATATTCAAATGCTTTCCAACAAAAACCAGACATGACAAAGTCATTAAAAGGTTAACTTTAACATTAGCAAATAGTTTTCATTTTTTGAAATTATTAAGTACGTAGGTAGACAGATTTCTACAAAATAGTATACATTTTTAAGTTTATCTCATTGAAGTTTCTTGAATGTGGCCTTATTTGATTAGAGATAAATTAATGAGGTCTTTCAACACGAAAAGGTTCCTCACCCCTGGACTAAGTAGAGAGTTAAAAACCACAGGGGAACTAGTATTAGTTCCTTGAGTTTTACCTGCAGGAGCCCCATCAGGTTGTTGCTGTGAAGGTTGGAGGAAAATCCTCTCATGCATCCAGCAGGGGCAGGAGAAAGTGACCATTTTAAAATATACCAGTGGCTGGGTGTGGTGGCTCTTGCCTGTATTCCTATCACTTTGGGAGGCCAAGGTGGGAGTATTGCTTGAGGCCAGGTGAGACCAATCTGGGCAACATACCAAGACCCTTTCTTCACGAAAAGAATTTTTTAAAAAATTAGCTGGGTGTGGTGGTGTGCAGCTGCAGTCCCAGCTACTCAGGTTGAGGTATGAGGATCTCTTGAGCCCAGGAGTTCAAGGATACAATGAGCTATGATTGCACCACTGCACTCCAGCCTAGGTGAGAGTGAGACCCCATTAAAAATAAATAAATAAATAAGAAAAGCATTCTGTTCTCCCTTCTGTTCCCTGTAAAAATTAACCAACACCAGCCCCCTCTAGCCATCCTGTCACATCTAAGAGGGAGGGGAGAAGCTGAGCAGCACTTGTGAATGTCATATACTAGGAACAGAGACCCACGAAAATATGGAGACCTTCTCATAGGACTGTGGAACACCTCCCCAACACCTTACCTACATGTCAATGGAAGCCCTATACAACAACAGGGGATCACAGTTGAAAGAACTAGAAGGCTCAGGCTCTATTTAAGAAAGACTTTTGGGCCAGGCTCAGTGATTCACACCTATAATCCCAGCACTCTGGGAGGCTAATGAGGGAGGATTGCTTGAGGCCAGAAGTTTAAGACCAGCCTGGGCAATAGAGTAAGACCCCACCTCTAAGAAAATTTACTTTAAAAAGTTAGTCAGGCATGGTGGCACATGCCTGTAGTTCCAGCTACTCAGGAGGCTGAGGCAAGAGGATCACTTGAGCATAGGAGTTTGAGGCTGTAGTGAGCTATGACCACACCACTGCACTCTAGCCTGGGAAACAAAGTGAGACCTTGTTTTACAAAAAAAAAAAAGGCTCTTTAGAGGAGACAAAAACAAGGACATTAAAGGAAATTAAAGCTTCAGACATCTATAGCTACAGCAAACATTAAACACAGCATAACTCTCCTAGTGAGATAAACATACCTTAAAGCCAGTTTACCTAAATTCCTATTACCTGATACATCATATCTGGTTGTCAACAAAAATTTACAAGGCATGCTAAAAGTCAAGAAAAAACACAATCTGAAGGTAAAAAGAAAGCAAAAGAATCAGATTCAGACATGGAAATAATTTTAGAATTATCAGACTGTGAATTTAAAATAAGTATGATTAAAATTCTAAGGATGCTAATGAAAAAAGTGGATAATACATAAGAATAATGGATAATATAAGCAGAAAGATTGAAACTTTAAGTGAAAGGACAGCATTGCTAATAAACTAACAGAAAAGAGAAAAGAGAGAGAAAGATCACAGCGTACAACTACTCCTTTGTTTGATTAATGACCTGTGAATTAACTTGTTGTCTTTAAGATTCACCACCTGTGGCTTAACTTAAAGCCAGCAGGTTAAGAGTTTGTTCTTGGCTGATGCCATCTTGGACTCAGCCCATCTGTACAGAAAAAAAAAAAAAGAGAGAGAGAGAAAGGAAAGAAAAGAAAGGAAGGAAGGAAGGGAGGGAAGGAGGGAAGGAAGAAGAAAGAAAAGAGAAAAGAAAAGAAAAAGAAAAAGAAAAGAAAGAGAATTACCCAAAGAGGTAAAAGACCTATACACTGAAAACTATAAAACATTGATGAAATTGGCTGGGCACAATGGCTCACACCTGTAATTCCAGCACTCTGAGAGGCTGAGGCGGTAGCATGGCTTGAGGTCAGGAGTTCAACACCAGCCTGAGCTAGAGCAAGACCCTGTCTCTACTGATAATAGAAAAATTAGCTGGGTGTGGTGGCATGTGCCTGTAGTCCCAGTTACTTGGGAGGCTGAGGCAGGAGGATCGCTTGAGCCCAGGAATCTGAGGTTTTAGTGAGCTATGATGATGCCACTGTACTTTAGCCCAGGTGACAGAGCAAGACTCTGTCTCAAAAAAATAAAATAAAAATAAAAAACCAGCAAAATCAGCAGGATTTCTATACACTAACAATGAACTGTCC
>NW_012150208.1:1237400-1238046 GCF_000956105.1 Propithecus coquereli | reverse complement strand
AGCCTTAAAAGAGAAGGATATGCTACCATTTGCCACAGCATGGATGAACCTGGAGGCCACTATGCCAAGTTAAATAAGCCAGACACGGAATGGAAAATACTGAATAATCTCACTTATAAGTAGAAACAAAAAAAGTCAAATACATAGAAACAGAGTAGAACAGTGGTTACCAGGGGAGAGCAGGGGGAAGAAATGGGGAGATGTAGGTCAAAGGTACAAACTTGCAGTGATGCAGGATGAACAAATCTAGAGCTATAATAGACAGTGTGAGCACCATAGGTAATAATATTGTGTTGTATACTGAGAATTTGCTAAAAGAATGTATTTTCAATGCTTTTACCACACAAAAAAGGTAACTTTGTAAGATGATGTATATGTTCATTTAATTAATCATTTCACTGTGTTTATATATATCAAAACATCATGTTATACACCTTAACAATACACAGTGAATAATAAATAAATAAAATATATTTAAAAGTGAAGGAAAGATAAAGACTTTCTCAAACAAAAACTGATGGAATTTGTTGTTGGTAGACCTGCCTTGCAAGAAATGCTAAAAGTTCTTCAGAGAGAAAGAAAATGTTACAGTTCAGAAACTCCTATCAACATAATTAAAAGCAGGATCTCCAAGAAATAAAGACTT
>NW_012150208.1:1222830-1223669 GCF_000956105.1 Propithecus coquereli | reverse complement strand
CTGGGTACACACAGGCACAAAGCAATACAAAGGACATGAGGAACCAAGAAGGGGGGAGGGCAGGAGGATGGGTGTGGGATGAAAGCTTACCTATTGGGTGCAATGAGCACTATTCTGGTGACAGGCACACCAAATGCCCTGACTTAAGCATTTTACAAGATGTCTATGTAACAAAAACACTTGTGCCACCTTAATTAATATTTTGAAATTAAAATTTTTTTAAATGAGCAAAAGATTGAGGAGACATCTCACCAAAGAAGGTGTACATATGACAAACAAGCATATGAAAAGACACTCAGCATTACATGTCACTAGAGAATTGCAATTTAAAACATGATTTCACTATATACCTGTTAAAATAGCTAAAATCCAAAATAATGACAAACACTAAATGCTGACAAGGGTGAGGAGCAAATGACAGTCACTTTGAAAGACATTCTGGCAGTTTCATCCACAGCTAAAAATAGTCTTACCATATGATCCAGCAATTAAGCTCCTAGGTATTTACTCAAATGAGTTGAAAACTGAAATCCACATAAAAATCTGAACGTGATCAGACAAAGTTTGCTTTATGTAACTGGGTGCTCGTGTATTGGGTGCATAGATATTAAGGATTGTTAATTCTTCTTGTTGGATCTTCCCTTTCACCAATATATAGTGGCCATCTTTGTCTTTGCAAATCAAAACCACAATGAGGTATCACCTAACCCTGGTGAGATTGGCCACTATCAAAAAAACACAAAACAACAAATGTTGGCAAGGATGTGGAGAGACAGGAACACTTTTACACTGCTGGTGGGACTGCAAATTAGTGCAACCTCTGTGGAAAAGAATTTGGA
>NW_012150208.1:1220663-1222780 GCF_000956105.1 Propithecus coquereli | reverse complement strand
GAAAAAAGCAAAAGAAAAAAATGAATCTAGACACTGACCTTACAGCTCTCACAAAAATGAACTCAAAATGGATTATAGACCTAACTGTAACATGCAAAACTTTAAAACTTTTAGAAGACAACATAGGGGAAAAGCTAGATGATTTGGGGTTTGACAATGAGATTTTAGCTACAATGCCCAAAGCATGATCCATGAAGAAAAAATTTTGCTATGTTGGACTTCATTAAAATTTAAAGCTTTTGCTCTGCAAAAGACATTGTTAAGAAAATTACAAGCCATAGACTGGGAGAAAATATTTGCCAAATACTTGTCTGATACAGTATTTATATCCCAAATACACAAAGGACTCTTAAAACTCAACAGTAAAGAAATAAACAATCCAATTAAAAAATGAGTAAAAAGAAGCATTCCTCATAAGAACCAGAATAAGACAAGGGTGCCCACTGTCACCTCTTCTATTCAACATAGTACTGGAAGGCCTAGCCAGAGTGGTCAGGCAAGAGAAGGAAATAAAGGGCATCCAAATCAGGAAAGAGGAGGTCAAACTATACTATCCCTGTTTGATGTGATCTTATATCTAGAAAACCCTAAAGACTCCACCAAAACACTCCTGGAATTGATAAGTTCAGCAAAGTCTCAGGCTACAAAATCAATGTACACAATCAGTAGCATTTCTATATACCAATAACAGTCAAATGGAGAGTCAAATCAAGAACTCAATACCATTCACAATAGCTACAAAGAATGTAAAATAACTAGAAATATACTTAACGAAGGAGGTTAAAGATCTCAACAAGAACTACAAAACACTGATAAAAGAAATCACAAATGACACAAAAGTGAAAAAACATCCCCTGCTCATGGATTGGTAGAATCAACATCTTTAAAATGTCCATACTGCCCAAAGTGATTTAAAGTTTCAATGCAATCCCCATCAAAATACCAGCATCATATTTCACAGATCTAGAAAATCCCTAAGCTTTATTTGGAGGCAAAAAAGAGCCTGAATAACCGAAGCAATTTTAAGTAAAAGGAACAAATCTGGAGGCATCACATTACCTGACTTCAAATTATACTACAAGGCTATAGTAACAAAAGCAGCATGGTACTGGTATAAAAGTAGAGACATAGACCAATAGAACAGAATAGAGAGCCTAGAAATAAAACCATCTATCTATAACCAACTGATCTTTGACAAATCAGGCAACAATATATGCTGGGAAAGGAAGCCCTATTCAATAAATGGTGCTGGGAAAACTGGATAGCCACATGCAGAAGAATGAAACAGGATCCCTATCTCTCACCATACATAAAAAGTAATTCAAGATGAATAAAAGACTTAAATAAATATAAGGCAAAATCATAAAAATACTAGAAGAAAATGTAGAAAAAACTTTTTTTGACATTGCCACAGGCAAAGCATTTATGACTAAGACCCCAAAGGCAAATACAACAACAACAAAAATAAGTAAATGGGACAATTAAATTAAAAAGTTTCTGCACAGTGAGGAAATAATTCTTTGAATTATTTCAATAGATAACGTAAAGAATGGAAGAAAATATTCACAAACTATACACCTAACAAAGGACTGATATCCAGAGTCCACATAGAACTCAAACAAATCAGCAAGAAAAAAATGAACAACTCAATCAAAAAATGGGCAAATGACATGAACAGAAGTTTTTCTAAAGAAGATAGACAAATGGCCAACAAACATATGAAAAAATGCTCAACATCACTAATAATCATGGAAGTGCAAATTAAAACTACAATGAGACACCACTTTGCCCCTATCAGAATGGCCATTGTTAAAAAGTCAAAAAACAACAGATGATGGTGTGGACACAAAGAGAAAGAAATGCTCATACACTGTTGGTAGGACTACAAATTGGTACAACCTCTATGGAAAACAATGTGGAGATTCCTCAAAGAACTGAAAGTAGACCTACCATTCGATCCAGCAATCCTACTGCTGGGTATCTACCCAAAGGAAATGAAGTCATTTAATCAAAAAGACAACTGCCCTCAAATGTTTATTGCAGCACAATTCACAATTGCAAACATGTGGAATCAATCTAAGTGTCCTTCAACTCATGAGTGGATAAAGAAAATGTGG
>NW_012150208.1:1217664-1220613 GCF_000956105.1 Propithecus coquereli | reverse complement strand
TGGGGAGGCTGAAGCAGGAGGATAACTTGGCCCCAGGAGTTTCAGGCTACATGAGCTATATTCCAGCCATTGCACCCCAGCCTGTGTGACTGAGTGAGATCCTGTCTCAATAAAAAAGAGATTAATTACAAATTTTTTTGAGGTGAATGAATATGAAAATAGAAGTTATTAAAATGTACGGATGCAGCGAAAGCAGTGCTAAAGGAAAATGTATAACACTGAATGCAAATTTTAGAAAGAAACAAAGATCTAAAAATCAATAATCTTGACAATGAAATTGTTTTACTAAATAAAAACAATAAAATCAATAATCTAAGCTTCCATCTTAGAAAACTAGAGAAAGAACCATATTATAAATCTAGAGCAAGCAGAAGAAATAATAAAAATTAGAGCAGAAATCAATGAAATTGAAAACAGGAAGATAAATATAGAAAAATCAATAAAACCAAAGCTGGTTTTCTGAAAAGGTCAGTATTCATAAAACTGATAAACTTGTAGCCAGGCTAACCAAGAAAAAAAGAAAGAAGATGCAAATTACATCTTTCAGAAATGAAAGATGTGAAATTACTACTGATCACACGGACATTGAATGTATGATAAAGGAATATGTTCAACAACTTTGCTCATACATTTGATAACTTAGATGAAATGGACTAATTCCTTAAAAGATACCATCTATCAAAACTCGCACCAAGAAAATATTATAGATAACATGAATAGGCCCATATGTATTGAAGAAATCAAATCAATAATTAATAACCTTCCAAAACAGAAATCCCCAGGTCCAAATGGTTTCATTGGTGAATTCTACCAAACACTTAAGGAATAAATTGTACCAATGCTCTACAATCTGTTCCAGAAAATAGAAGTAAAGGTAATACTCTCTATCTCATTCTATGAAGCAAGCATTACTCTAATACCACAACCAGGCAAAGATACTACAAGAAAGGAAAACTGCAGACCAGTATTTTTCATGAACATTAGATGAAATAACCCTCAGCAAAAAATTAACGATTGAATCTGACAATGTATAAAAAGAATTGTACACCATAACCAAGTAAGATTTATTCCAGGTATGCAAGGCTGGTTCACATTAAAAAATCTATCAATGTAATCCATGCCATCAACAGGCTGAAGAAGTAAAATCATATAATTATATAAACAGATGCAGAAAAGCATTTGACAAGATTCAACACCCATTTATAATACAGACTCTTAGCAAACTAGGACAGAGGGGAGTGTCCTCAACTTGGTAGAATAGGTACCAAAAAACCACAGTTAATGTCACACTTAATGGTGAGAAACTAAATGTCCTTCCCACTTCCTATTCAACAATGTAATGAAGTCCTAGCTAATGCAAGAAGATTTCTTTTAAAAAATGGAAATTAAAGCTATATAGATTGGGGAGAGGGGAATAAAATTGTCTTTGTTCACAGATCATATGATTGTCTATGTAGAAAATCCCAAAATATTGACTAAAAACTCCTGGGTCTAATAAATGATTATAGCCAGGTTACAATGTAGTGAATTCTCATAATTTTATGTTGCCTCAGGATCCATTTCAAATATAAGTTTAACTTTCCCACACCAGAAGTAGGATTCAGTCATCCCCGACAGTTTTCAGTTCTATGCCTCCTCCCAATTCCTCAGTGTGGTCAATCCAGATATCTGCCTTATATAACTGCCTGCTGGTGTCCACTTCCCTAGGGGACAACCAGATACAGCTCACCTGACTGGCCCTGCTGACCCTACACAGTTGGGTGGATGGTGCACATGGGATTTCAAGTCATAGTGGGTACATTCAGATTGCTTGTCTGTTTATGCCCATGAAATGCCTTACTAGGTGCCTGACCCAGATTTCTCCAGTAGCCTTTAATGCCTCTGCTATTCAAACAGTACCTATCACTAGGCACAAGGTCTAATGCCTAGACATTAAAGGGTCAACTATAATGGGAATGACACAGAAAATGCTCCTACTTAGGCATTAGAAGTAGAACACTGGGGAAGTGGGGGAGGGAGAAAAATAGAAAAAAAAAAAGTAGAACACCACACCCTAATGGCCCAAGCTGGTGGCCAGAGATGAAAACCTAGAGGCATCTCTCCCACTTAGAAGACTGGACTCCCCACTGTCTTACCACTTCCTTTAAGTGGACCATCCAGGCATTTGCTCATGAACTTAAAGTGACCCCCACCCTATTTCCCAGTATATATTGCTAGTGGTCATGCTCTCAGCTCTTTCTCCCTGCCTGTGCTCCCCAATCTCTGCGTGCAGACCCCAGGCATGCCAATGTACCCCCCAGAACCTGTAAGTAATAAAATCGTTACTTTCATCTTGTGTTTCTCCTGTCATTGAAGGGGTGCTCTCCATCCTAAAAATCCCAAAGTAAAACATACAGGAGACAAAGTTAATATACAAAACTCTATTGCTTTCCTATTTACCAGCAATAAACAACTGAGATTTGAAATTAAAAACACAACACCATTTATTAATATATTAGCACCAAGAAAATAAAGTATTTAGGAATAAATAAACACAGTGTGTCCATATCTATATGCAGAAATTTACAGAATTCGGATAAAAGAAATCAAAGAAGTCCTAAATAAATGAAGAGATATTCCATGTTCATAGGAAGACTCAATATTTTTAAGATGCCAAGTCTTCCTAACTCAATCTATGTGTTCAATGTAATCCCAATCAAAATGCCAGGAAGTTATTTTGCGAATATTAACATACTGATTCTAAAGTTTATATGAACAGGCAAAAGACAGACAACACAATATTGAAGAATAACAAAGTTGGAAGGTTGATACTACCTAACTTTAAGACTTGTTATAAAGCTACAGTAATCAGGACAGTGTGGTATTGGTGAAAGAAAAGACAAGTAGATCAATGGAAAAGAATAGAGAGCCCAGAAATAAGCTTACAAAAATATAGTTGACTGATATTTG
>NW_012150208.1:1189914-1213914 GCF_000956105.1 Propithecus coquereli | reverse complement strand
TGAATGCTTACAGCAGCTTTATTCACAATCGCCAAAAACTGGAGGCAACCGAGATTTCCTTTAAAAGGTGAATGAACAAACTGTGGTACATCCACATAATGGAATATTACTCAGCAGCAAAATAATCTAACAAGCTGCAAAAGGCATGAAAAAAACTTAAATGCTCATTACCAAGTGAAAGAAGCCGTTCACTTCACTCTTCCCACAGCTTAGGGAACATAAAGCCTTGGTGCTATCCTCAACTCCTCAGCAGTCCCTAACTGTCAGCAAGCTCTGTCACCTTTACCTTCCAAATAAATCCAGAAGTAGACCACTTCCCATCACCTGGCCCAAGACACCATCATTTGCACCTGGGCTGCAGCTCTAGCTCGTCACCCAGCCTGCCTGAGGCTATGTCCATTTGAGGAGCTATCCCTTAGTGTCTGAGGTATCCCTCCAATCTCCAGCCTGCTGCCCACCCCCACCATAAGCCTCAGCAGAATAAAGTAGAATGGCCGTAGTCACTTCATCCTGAAACCATTCAGGAGGCCCGCTGCTGAGTGTGCCCCAGATTCACACTGGAGAGCTTGGTCCTTTTGTTGGAGGAACAGCAAAGGGCATGTCACTCTGCTCAAGTTCAGCTTGTGCTCAAATCTAACTCTAAGCTCTGTTTCACCACCTTCCTGCCACCCTAGAGATGTTTAGGTGGATTTACAGCCACATGGAACCTTGCGATAAAGCCTATCACATTCATCTCCAATTTGAACCACTTCCACCAGGAATCTCTTCCTGTTCTAGAAAGGGGCCCTGCCCCACCCCAGCGGCCATCACTCACATCTCCTCCACACCGCGGAATTGGATGGGGCTGCTGGAGCCACTGTATGAGTCAACCAGTCACAGATACAGTGGCCTGTGCACCTCCCCCTGCCCACTCCCCCTACCCTACATGCGCCCTGATGAGGAACTTTATCAGACATTTGCTGTTGGTGTGGGCAGGGAAGGAGAGCATCGACCCAGAGCCCACTGCGTGCCAGGCACTGGGAACCGAAGAGGAATGCTGCTGTCAAGGAGTTCCCAGCCACAGAGAGACAGCTAAAAACAGTCCCAAGCCAGGTGGTGAGGTTCCAGGGCATGCCAGTGGCAGGGCGAGCAGTTTGGGAAGACCTCCGTGGCAGGCAGCACTCAAACCCGGTCTTCACTCTTTAGAGTGCATCCAAATGCCCCAGGACCTTGTCAGAAAGGCAGATCCCCGGGCCCTGCCCCAACACTCATTCAGGTAGCCCGGCAGGGGTCAGGGAAGCCCTGGAACCTGCAGGTTAGAAGCCTGGAAAATCAGGCTGCTGTGGGGGAGGAGAACTATGGGCTGGTGGTCGTCACCGCTGCCTGGTGGGGTCTGGAGCCCTAGTATACTTCCCAGCAGTGCTGGGGGGGCTGGGGAAGTGAGAGTGTATGTGAGGAACAAGCAAGGCCAAAGGGCAGCTGTGCTCAACAGAGGTCTGGATATGGGACCACGATCCCAGACACTCTCTGGGAGTGTGGATCGTGGGTACCTTCCAGCAGAGACCCAGTGAGTGGCACCTGATCCGCCTATGACTTTTCTGGAGCAGATTAATTCTTCCTTCACACCCTCCCTTTCTTAGGACCTAAGAGTCTGGGTGCCCATTTCTCATCAGCTCTCCATTTGCACCAGTTTCCCGGCTGTAACAAAACTCCAGGCTCCCTGACTTCCAAACCCAGCCCTGTCTTCCACAATGGCCTTACCCTTAACCTTACCACTGCTGAAGAGGCTGGGCCAGCTGCTGCTCTTTGAGCTACAAGGACTCCTGCAGTCCTGGGGGATTAGAGCTAAGGGCTCTTTAAAAAACAAACAGGCCGGCATGGTGGCTCATGCCTGTAATCCTACTCCCCTCTAGGAGGCCAAGGCGGGAGGATTGTTTGAGCTCAGGAGCTCTGAGACCAGCCTGAGCAAGAGCGAGACCCCATCTCTACTAAAAAAATAGAAAGAAATCAGCTAGACAACTAAAAAATATATGTGTGTGTGTGTGTATGTGTGTGTGTGTGTATACATATATATATATACATAAAGATTAGCGAGGCATGGTGGCGCACGCCTGTAGTCCCAGCTACTCGGGAGGCTGAGGCAGGAGGACCGTTTGAGCCCAGGAGTTTGAGGTTGCTCTGAGCTAGGCTGGCGCCACAGCACTCTAGCCCGGGCAACAGAGTATGACTTTGTCTCAAAAAAAAAAAAAAAAAACCCACAAAAACCTGCATGGAGAGTTTTAGAAAAAGGATCAGAAAATCTCAGAGGAGCTCTCAGGGCCAGGCAATAGGCCTGAGGTCAAAGCATTGCTGTCAAACTTCAGGGACAGTATTGCCCCGCCCCTCCCCTCCACTGATGGTTTTTCTGCCCCAAGAAAAAGAATTGGGAAAAATGCCCACACTCCTGCTGGTCAGCAAGGGCCATAGGGCCCTGCGTTCAATAAGCAGAAGTTGAGATAAAGGCAAGGGAAACCCAGGTCACCAGCGGCATGGACTGGGCATATAGGGTAAGGCCTGTGCTGTCAGAGAAAGAGAGGGGCAGTTACATGGAGGGGAGGAGAGGGCCTTAGGCAACAGGGTGGATGGAGGTCCCTGAACAGAGGCTTTGGGAAGGAGATGGGAGGGCTTGAGGCCAAAGACAGGAAGCCGGCCCAGGGCTGGGGAGAGGTCATAAGACAGGCAAGTTGCGTTTTGCACTTTCCTTAGCTTTTACTGGAAGCACTGTGTGATGAATGGCTTTTCCTTCTGAAGTTTCCTTTTCCTTTCTCTAGGTGCTCCCAAAAAGTTTCTGGGGAGACAGTGGCACAGGGGATGCCCCCCCCCATGTTTTGGAGAAGCATTGCCTTGGGCTCTGCCTTAGGAAGAGCCCCAATGGCAGCAGAAATCAGTTGGGAGGTAAGTGATGTCAACACAGCCACGGGAGGAACTGAGGCTTCTGGGTGAGGGTTGAGAGTGAGATGTGTGAAAGTGGATTACATGAATCGGGTCATTCCTGTTATACCCAACTCAAACAGAGTCGAGAGGCCGGGGGCCAGGCAGCACTCAGGGCACGAAGCGTTGCTCCAGGAATGTAAGTCTCTGCAAGCCTGCTGCTGAAACTGCCTGCCGTGACCTGGAATCAGTCATCTAATAGCTGCGACTCAAACTAGTTTCACCCAGCGCTGTCCCTCACCAATCAGAGCCTGCCAGCTCCCCAAAACTTTACTAGTGCCAGTGGACTTTCTTGTGAAACAGTACATATCTCTTTTTTATAAAACTTCTAACGTTCTCTTTGTTCTATGGACACAGACCGCCCCCACCAGTCTCCATGTCTCCATTCCCCCCCAGTCTCCATGCCCCAAATTGCAATTCTTTCTTCCCAAATAAAACATTTTAATTTCAGAAATGCCTCTATATTTTCACTCTGACAGGCACTAAGTAAGAGGCAGCCTCCTCCCAAGGCAAAAAGCACTCCAAAATGCCGGGGCGGGGGGGCCCTGTGCCACTGTCTCCCCAGAAACTTTTTGGGAAGGAGACTTCCTGAGTCCATTGTCTGATGTACTACATCAGAACCTCTGGAAGTAGACCCCAAATCTTCTCCATCAACAAGCAAACTAGGTGACTTTTAAGTACAGCCAGGTAGCAGAGACCCACTGATGAATGCCCAGAGAGCCAGTCTGGGCTTTCTAGAGTTTGTTGACAGTGTGCTGGGGAAAGAGGGCTGTACAGAACTCTGTTGCTTCCCCAGTTAAACTAGTGGGTAGGTCGCAATTAACTCTCCCTGCCCTGGGATTTGAGAGAAGAAGGGGTAGGGGGAGGAGGCAATTGTAAGCAATGTCTCCAGACTTAAGCTGCCTATCAGAATCACATGGGGGGGGGCAGGTGTGGCGGCTCACACCTATAATCCTAGCACTCTGGGTGGCCGAGGCGGGAGGATCGTTTGAGGTCAGAAGTTTGAGACCAGCCTCAGCAATAGTGAGACACCCCCCCCCCCCGCCATCTCTACTAAAAATAGAAAAAATTACCTAGGCATGGTGGCACATGCCTGTAGTCCCAGCTACTTGGGAGGCTGAGGCAGGAGGATCACTTGAACCTGGGAGGTTGAGGTTGCTGTGAGCTAGGCTGATACCATGGCACTCTAGCCCGGGCAACACAGTGAGACTGTATCAAAAACAACAACAAAAAAGACTCACGTGGGTACTTTTTAAGAATTGCCTTGGCCCTACCCCAGACCAATTAAACCGAACAGCCCTTGGTTGGGACCCAGGTAAAGTGTTTAAGGGTTGCAGACAACTTTAGTGTGCACTCAGGGAGGCCACTGCACCAAAGCAGGGGTCTTAACTTAAAGATACAAAAGGAGAATCTAGCATCTGGACCTGACACCTATTCAACAAACATTGAGATTTCCTCCTCCCTACCACGCACTGGGCTGGATGCTTAGGATTTGACTGTAAAAGGGGTGACAAGAATTAACACCTCCCATGACAACGAACTCTTTCAGGATTGCGGTATGTAAAAAGGAAATAGATGAGGGCACATGAGGCCTACTTTTTTAAACTTGCCAAAAATATATAAGGAACCCTCTTGCCTACTCCTCCCCACCCTCAACCACATACATACACACCCCTGGGCCAACAAAACCTGCTAAAGCTCCAGCCTGGGGGAAGGGAAGCCCCGCCTGGTATTCCCATTGTCCCAGGGCCTGCTCCCCACCCCCAGCCCTCCAGAAGTCCATCCCATTGGTGCTGATGTCTTGCAGGACATCATGACTAGAGAGAGTTTCTGGCCTGGCATGGAAAGAGCTTGGAAGTCATCGCTTGGTCCTAACAAGTAAAAAGCTGAACAGACTGAAAACCACTGTCCCCAAAATGTGAGAGGCACACAGGCAGATACAAAGAATCACGACTTACCGGAAACCTCGGTGGGAACCAGTGCCAGGGTGGGAAAATGTGAACTGTAATTATGAACTACTGGAGGCTCAGTGTGGGCAAGCCCTCCACGAAAAATCTCCAGGGGCTCTCAGTGAAAGGGGCTCCCACACTTTAACGATCTCACCTGATCTCACCTCCAGGTGCTCTACTAGATTCTCACTGTGAGGATCACAGAATAATCCCGCCCAGTCACAGCATGGGGAGGGAGAAAGTAGCCATTTTAAAGTACACCAGAACATTCTGCTCTTCAAGGGGAATGTCTTCAAGCGCCTAACTGACCTGGGGGAAGGGAAATACCCAACTCCAGCCTCCTCTAGCCATCCCAGCCCACCTAAGGGCGGGTAAGGTCCTAGCCCAGGGCACAGGCTCACTAACACTGAGACCTAATCACAGGGCTGTGGACCGCCTCCCCTCTCCCACACCTCAACACCACGGCAGTAAGCCCCTTTTGCTCAGTACATCATGTCTGGCTTTCAACAGAAAACGTAACAAGGCATAGTGAAAGGCAAAAAACACAGTTTGAAGAGAAAATCAAGCATCAGGACTAGACTCAGATGTGGCAGAGGTGTCGAAATTATCAGACCAGGAATTTAAAACAGCTATGAATAACAAGCTAAAGGCTCTAATGGAAAAAGTAGACAATATGCAAGAACAGATGAGTAATGTATGCACAGATGGAAATTCTAAGAAAAAATCAAAAAGAAATGCTACAGTTGAAAAACACTATCAGAAAATGAAGAAGTCCTCTAGTCATTAATAGACTGGACACAGCTGAGGAAAGAATCTCTAAGCTTGAGGATGTGTCAATTAGAAACTTCTAAAACTGAAAAGAAAAGAGAAAAAAGATGGGGGGAGGGGAAAGGAACAGAATATCCAAGGATTGTGAGACAATTACTAAAGGGGTATGCCAATACACCTATATGCCAATACCAGAAGGAGAAAAAGAAAGGAACAGAAGAAACAGTTGAATCAATAATGACTTGCAAATTTCCCCAAATTAATGTCAGACACCAAACCAGGGATCCAGGAAGCTCAGAGAACAAATGAAAAGCAAACAAACACAAAAAAACCCCAAAACCAAGACAAACAAAACACTATACCTAACCATATCATATTAAAACTACAGAAAATCAAACAGAAGAAAGGTGGTCCTGAGTTCTACCTGGAAAACAGGGGGAAGTGAAAATAGGAAAGTGGAGAACCCGAACCCTTACCATGTCCTGTCCTGATCGGAGCTTTCTCTCCCCAAGACACGGGCGACATCAGTCAAGGAACATGGGAGTTTCCCACAGTACTTGGCACCTAGAAGCCACGTGACAGATAATTTCCATCTAATCTCGCCTATAAATAAATAAACAACCCTCTCAACCTCTGGGACCACCCCCCTTGGCGAAGCGCAGCCTCAGTTCCAGCCGACGGCGGCCTGGGTCGAAGCCCCAGTCCCCGACGCACGGCAGAGCCGGGTAGCGCGGTGACCGGAGACCACCTCGCGGCTGTGCTGGGCCCGCCCCGGTGTCTGCGGTGCGGGCGGGAGGGCGCCTCCTGCTGGAGGATACCCGGCTGCCCTGCGCCCCGCCGCGGCGCTGGACAGGGGGCGCCACCGGGGCGAGCGGCGTCAGTCCTTCTGGCGCGCTGGAGCTCGAGTGCCTGCCCTGGCCCCCAGCGCCCCGGCCTCGCTAGCCGGCCTGAGAGCGGCGGAGGAGACGGGCGGGGCTGGTTGTGCCCCCACCTCCCGTCGCCGGGGGGACTCCTGACTGCAAACAACCGAGAAGCGCGCGGGGCTGGGGCCGCCCTGCTTCTTGCCCTGCGGCGGGGGCCTGGCTGGGCAGGAGGGGCAGGCGGCGCTGCCCGCAGGCCTGGGCTGGGGCGGCAGTGGCCAGGACAGGATCTGGGAAGGTTCCCGAATTAATGTCGGGCAACTCCTGTGTGCTCATGACAGAGTTAACACAGAAATGCTAGAGAATGACTTGAAAAATTGCTTCCTTAAATGGCATACAATTGTATGTCATAATTTTTAAAGAAACATATTGGTTTCTGAAATATATATATATGCATTTCTATGAAAAGAGTTCAAACAGTGCCAGACAGGTTAAATGCAGTTTCTCAGTTTATTCCTCTAAACCCTTGTAAGCTAAAGTTAGCCCCATTGTAAGGCAGAAAATCCTGTTGGTTTGAACTTCAAAATGTACCCAGACCCTGTTCACATCTAGCCACCTCCTTTATTTTCCCCTTGGTCAAAGGGCCATGGTGTCTCACCTGAACCACTACAAGATCCTTCCTGGGGATCCTACATGGCAGCCAGGGAGGTCCCATTAAAAGCTAGGGCAGATCACATCTCCCCTCTGTTCAAAACCCTACCTCCTCACTCTGGCATACCAGGCTTATGTAATATGATGTGGTCCGGCTTCCCTCTGGCCAGCTTTCTGCTCTCCCCTACGGAACTCACGCTTACCTTTTGCTCAGCTGTCCCCTCTGACTGGAATACTACAGTACCAGACTCCACACTCTGCCGGGCCGGACCTCTTCTCTCTTTCACCACTGTGTGTGCACCCCCACATGGTACCTGGCAACCCACGGCCTCTCAGGAAATGAATGCTGGTCTCTTGTGTAATGGAGTGATTGGAGATTTGGGTCTAGTATTTTCAAGGTGATCTTTGTAGAAGACAGAGATCAAAAGATTGTTTCCCAAGCCCCTCCAGAGTCCCTGTGATGGGCGCCCTGAAAGAAGCCAGTTCCTGCCATCGTCTCCTCACACCTCACACCCGTTTCACCCTTGGTGTCAATGATAGTCAATATGCCCCCAAAACTCCTTGATTGAACGGAGGGAGGCCTTTGTATCCTCTGTGGCTTCCCCTGTGTTACGCTTACAGGAAAACTACAAACATTCTGGCTATGTGAGATTACCATGCTTTGCGGTAATCATTTCACAATGAATAAGCATATCAAAATATACCATTGTACACCTTGAATATATACGATATTTATTTGTTAATTATACCTCAATAAAGCTGAAAATAAATAAAAATGTTTTGCCTATTTTGACATTTTACACCTTGACAATTGTATTTAAAGTACAATTCTGAGAAGGCGCAAAATTCTTTATACTGCTTGATAAGTTACATAAAAATGGAGTTTGTGTCATAGAAAGTAATTAGTAATTAGTGAGTGACAGGAAATGTGGGACTTAACCTTACGGGTAGCTATCTTACAGGTGAGTAAAGGAAAGTCCAGAGAGAGAAGGAACTGTGCCCAAGGTCACAGACTCAGGGTCCCATTTCACTGCACAAATGGGCTTTGAATGAGTTCTCACCCCTAGTTCACTTTTAACGTGTAATCCAGAAGAAAGCCTGTGCCTATCAGTCCAGGAGGAATGTGAAGGTATCTGCCATTCTTTAGATTTGCAGTAGGCTTTGGTTCCATGTAAATGGTGGCACTCAGTGGTTGGAAGATTCACTGTATTCACTGTGAAGATGATGGAGGACCTTCTGCTACCCTGACATCTTCCTTCCAAGTATAGACCTAAATAACAAAGACAGAGACTCTGTGAAAGAAAATGATGTTCTTTTGGGAATAGGCATTGCAATGGGAATATTCGCGCCATGGTACATACATATTCAGCAAGGTAAAGAAAGACAAAGGTTTTGAAAGGAAAAATCAGGAGGATTACACAATTGTTTTTAGGTAATTATCCTTGTCTACAAGGATCAATAAGAAGGGTTGCTCCAGTCTGAGGGTGGACAGGGAGTTAGGTAGATGTCCTCGGAGAAGCATTCTTCGTATAAGGTTGCGATGGCCTTTGTGCAAGGCTGTGGTTTTGCAGTCTTTTGCAACAGTTTTTGGTAACAGGCATCCCTGTATGAGAAGCCTCCCTTTGTGGATTTCCCCAGCCCTATCTGTCAGGGTTTCTAAAACAAGTGACTCCATGTTGACTCTAACAACTTTCACACAAGCGTCCCAAATGTTTGCAGATTGGACCACTCACAGCCTCACCCCAACCAGCCGGAGAGGCCTTGTGAGGGCAGAGAGAACAGTAGCATGAGGGCAGGCTGGACAGGGGACCTGCAGACCCAGAGAGGAAGCTCCAGAGGGCCTGTCCTACACCCCAGGTCTCCCCAACACCTTCCTCAGTGCCCTCGTGACCTCCCTGTTCCTCAGGCTGTAGATGAGTGGGTTGAGCATCGGCGTGAGGATGGTGTAGAAGACGGAGGTGGCCCGGTCTCCAGCTGGTGTCCTGGTCGCGGCCCGCTGCATGTGGCTAAACATGGCTCCCCCGTAGTAGAGGCCCACCACGGCCAGGTGCGAGGAGCAAGTCGTCAGAGCCTTTGCTTCCCCTCGGTGGAAGGCATCCTAATCACAGCTGTGAGGACCTGGGCATAAGACGCCACGATGACAGCCAGGGGCAGCAGCAGCATGACTACACAGCAGGCATAGATGAGGTCCTCAAAGAGTGAGGTGTCTGCACAAGAGAGGCACAGCAGGGCAGGACCTGGCAGAAGTGGTCCACCCCCAGAGAGCCGCAGAACGGGGAGCTGAAGACCACGCCCACGCCCACCACGCTGTCCGCTGCCCCACCCGCCCAGGACGCGGCGGCCAACAGAGCGCAGGCCTCCGCTCGTGAGCGCGGGGTACCGCAGCGGGTGGCGGACGCCGCCTACCGGTCGTAGGCCATGACGGCCAGGAGGAAGCACCCGGCCCCTCCTACCGTGACCACCGGGAATATCTGGGCCGCGCAGCCTCCCCGGGAGATGAGCTCACTGCCCGGGAGAAAGGTGGCGGCCGCCTTGGGCAGCACGGTACACACCACGGCCAGGTCCAGGATGGACAGCTGGCTAAGGAAGAAGTACACAGGCGTGTGCAGGCGCCTGTCAGCCCAGGGGAGCAGCAGGAGGAGGGTGTTGCTGGCCACCGCGGCCACGGAGGCCAGAAGGATCAGGGAAAAGAGGAAGAAGTCACGTGGAGAGCGGCTGAACAGGCCAGAAAGGACGAAGTCCGGCGGGGAGGTGCAGTTCCAGAGCTCCGTGCCCTGACCTTGAGAAACAAACAAAAGAGCAAACAAACAAAATGTTCGCCTGGCATCTCCATCACTCAAGGAAATAAATCTGTTTCTTTTATTTTTTAATTTCAAAATATCAAGAGGGGCCGGTCGGGCGCGGTGGCTCACGCCTGTAATCCTAGCTCTCTGGGAGGCCGAGGCTGGTGGATCGTTTGAGCTCAGGGGTTCCAGACCAGCCTGAGCAAGAGTGAGACCCCATCTCTACTAAAAATAGAAAGAAATTAGCTGGTTGTGGTGGCTTGCCTGTGTCCCAGCTACTCAGGAGGCTGAGGCAGGAGGATCACTTGAGCCCAGGAGTTTGCGGTTGCTGTGAGGTAGGCTGATGCCAGGTGACTCTAGCCTGGATGACAGAACGAGACTCTGTCTCAAAAAGAAAAAAAAATAAATATATATAAATATATATATAATATATATTAAGAGGGTACAAATGTTTTTGGCTACATGGATCCCTTTTGTAATGCTTTAGTTCTGGCTATAGGTGTTCCCATCACCCAAATAGTGTTCACTGTACCCATTAGGTAGGTTTTTGCCCCCTCCCTGCACCCTTCCCCTTGCTTGCCTGATAAACCTGTTTCTTCTCAAGGGCAGAGCCCACCCTCTGACACAGGCCCTTCCTTTCCTCAGCAGTGAAAACCCATTTCCTCTCAGCCGCCCTCAGGGATTACCAGCCAAGATTTGATGCTTATTTCTCTTGAAGAGGAGGAAACAGGCGCAGAGGCACAAGGAGAGTGCAAGAAAGAACAGGGTGACGAGTAGTGGGCAGGTGACTAGCTATAGATTAAGGAAAAAGGGACATAGATTTCAGAGGGCAGGAAAGTGAAGTATTGGAGGACAAGTGAGATGAGGAGGGTGGCAAGTGCACCCGCAAATACAAATCAAAAGAGGCTTAATCCTCCTTGTTAGAAATAAGGCAAGAGACTCCTCCCTGCCCCTTATCTAAGATATTTTCTTTAGCAAATTTATAAGTTCTTTCTCTCTGAAATATATGTAAATATTTTTAAAGATTTTAAAAGCTAAATAAGTTTCTTGCCAGCTTTCTGATCCCAGGAAGATCTTCCTCAAGGACCTGAGAGCAAGATGTCTTTGAAATGAAATCATCAAGGAAGATAGCACCCTTCTCCCCCAGTGTCTGGGGGAGGCTAGGAACCTCAGACCAGGGGCAACTCCCTGGTAGCTGCAAAACTACCTTCTGTTTAAAGATGTGAGAAGTTTATTTTCTCTTTGGATAAAGACAATTAACTAACAGATCTCCAGATGATCACTGCAATTACCAAGCAAATTTAGGATGAACTATGCATGACAAACGGTGCTGGCAAATCCTCTTACTTGAGAACTAGTAACCATTTATCTTGAGAACATATATGTAACGGGTTGCATCTGCTTATCCATATAAAAGGGTGAAATTTCTTTCTGTCTGCAATTTCTTAGCAGATTGCTAAGAATCCGCTGTGATGTGCATCACATTCTGGTTTAATGCTTATTCAATAACAAAACTATTTTCTTTCTCATCTACATTTTTGGAGAGGTTTTCTGGGTTGGAGGAGATTTTGTTTTAGTTCTATTTCCGCAACAGAGAGAGGCACTGCAAGAAAGTGCAATGTCAACACCAAATGCATCACCAGAACCTCAGAACCTCTGAAGTACCTCTTGGACATGTCCCAGCCATTCACCCCACTCTGCTACCTGAACTACGGGGAATTATGAGGACAGGGACTGGGGATAAAAGAAATTAGAAATATTTTACCCCAAAATATATTCTTTGACGTAATTTCAGATGGCTCATGAGTCTCACAGATAGAAGTTACAATGCAGAGCTGTCTTGGGGGGTAGGGCAGTGAATTTGCATCTGTAAAGAATGTCCATTAAAGCAGCCAGGTCTATCCTAACCTGTTCTAGGAAAGATCAACCGAGAGTCTGATACCTTTAGAGGTCTGAAAAGAAACATTTACCATCTATTCTCTCTGAGGGCTGCTACCCATAAAGTAACAAGACCACCTTTGCTAAGTCTCTTCCTCTCTCCCTCCCAAAACCTGTTTCTTTGCTTTCAGGCCCTCATTCTTTAGAAACCTCTGTACCTCATTGAAGAGTTGAATCTTCATTCTGAGGGTTCCCATGTATACATATTAAAGTAAATTTGTCTCTTCTTCCTCCTATTAATCAATCTGCCTCATGTCAGTGATTTTTCAGTGAAGCTGAGGGGCACAAGAATTTTTGCTCCCTACAGGGACACGCCTGTCTTACAGTCACCGTTACATAGTGCCTAACCTAGGTGGGCACCCAAGTGGTTAGAAACAGTGCATGTTCTAAGACACATTCACTGAATTTACAAAGGAAGGAATGATCCAGTACTTACTCCACAAATGGTGGGTCTCCAAGGTGCTTTGTTGAAATATGTACTTTGTGTTTTCTGTGATGTCACAGAAAGAATTCAAAAATGTCACCTATGATGTTTGTCAAAGTGTACATAGTTTCAGTTAGGAGGAATAAGTTTTTGTGATCTATCATACAGCATGGTATTGTATATTTCAAAATCTCTAAAAGTGTAGATTTTAAATTTCTCATCACAAAAAATGGTAAGTATGTGAGTTGGTAGGTATGTTAATTACCTTGATTTAACCAACCTGCAATGTATACACATATCATAACATCATATTGAACCCCATAAACATATACAATTATAATTTGTCAATTAAAAATAAAATAAAATTTAATTAAATTTCAAAAAGAATGTCTCCTAATAGATGCTGGAAAGTATAAGGCTGGTGGCGGGCACCCCTCCCCTCCCTAAAGAAAAAAAGAGAAGCCCATGAGTCCCGCCCTAAAAACTGTAACAAAGAACTCTCCACTTTGCGTGCCAAAACTTCACTGAAGAAAAACCCCCATCCCCCAACTCTAAAACCTTTATAAGTCCACTCAACACTTCCGGCGCATGACTTCTCGGGCCCTCTCTCTCGGGACCGTGAACCTCACCTGGGAGCACCCTCTTTCCCCCTCCCCCAATAAAGCCTCGTTGCTTGCCCTTTTCACTCTGCTCATCTTTCTTTCTCTGGCGCAGACCATCCAAAAACCTTACAGAAAGACTGTCAAAGAGAGGCAAAGACTATGGAAACCATCATGGTAGGAGGATATTTATAAACAGAAAGAAAAAACAAGCATGAAATATCTGGGATTCTACATTCATGACTGGGGTTTCCATCATGCTTCTGTCTCTGGGACAACTGGGAAGATGTTTAAAAAATGCAAATACCTGAAAAATACCTATGGGGTACAATGTTCACTACTTGGGTGATGGGTACACCAAAAGCCCAGATTTCACCACTGTATAATGTGTGCATGTAATAGAATTCAACTTGTACCCCCCAAATCTATTAAAATTTTTTTAAATGCAGATACCTTGGTCTTACCCCCCTGGGGTTCACTGGGTCTGGATGGGGACTTGTCATATACAGTTTTTAAAAAGCTCCCCAGGTGATTCTGATGAGGAAATAGGTTCACACACATTGGTTCAGAGCAACCTGTGTGCATAATTCCATTCTCATCTTGGTAGCATGAGGAAGCAAGCTGTCTACAGTCAGAAGACTACGGAAGCATGAAGAGAAAAGCCTGGGACATAGTGAGACCCAGAGACATGCCACTAAAGGAGCTAGAGCACAGTGCTAGGAGGGGGATTCCATGATCAGCACTGGCCAAGGCATGGAGCACGAGACTACAGACACCAAAGCAAGGTGGGCGCACGTGTGCAAAGGACTCAGCAGGTCTGTCTGCCGACTTTGGAATTCTGTCCAGAGCCTGGAGAACGGATGAACAGTAATAGCAATTTTTCCCTAGAAAACTAAGATTACCAGTGAAGGAAATTAGAAATATTTTACCCCAAAATATGTCATTTTGACATACTGAACTGACTGAAGAAGCCTCAAGGTCTCTCTGACCTCTCTGCCCACAATCAGCACTCCTCCCAAAAAGCTAAAGTGTCTTTATCTTCTTAAAATACAGACCCACCTAGAGAACAATTGTACTTTTCTTTCCCTCCCTGTAAAACCAGGAATGTGATCACACATGGAAAGACTTTAAGAAGATAATGTCCCGTCTTTTAAACTCATTCAAATTCCAAAGAAAATTATTTACCGGTTAATCTCTGTACCCCATCCATTCATCCTCCCTAGTACCACTTTATTGTCCCCCAACAGAATTCCTCGTTCCCCTTCCCTTCTTTCCCTTTATTTTACCAGAAAGGCATATAAGCTTGTGAACCTCATTGGGAAGTTGAATCTTTATTCTGAGGGTTCCCATGTGTACATTAAATAAATTTGTGTCGTTTTCCTTCTGTCCATCATCAGTATGCCTCAGGTCAGTGATTTTTCAGCAGACCTTAAGGGGCAAGAGGCTTTGCTCTCTATGCTGGCTTCCTGGTTTCCAATACTGACAACAGTTGTCACTTGGCAGCAAGGAGATGTCTTTGTGTCCAGGCCGACTCTTTCCAGAAAGCCTGAAGCGGAAGCCTGAAGTCAGACCAACTCCTCCCAATTCCTGATCCCCTTCAGTCCTTCATCTGTCAGGTCCTCCCTCACCCCTCAGCACTTAACACCCCCCTGCCACTCCCCAAAATTCACCTACCATTCCACCCTGTGAGTCCAGCACTTAGGGCAAGGCTTGAGCAAGGGGCGGCCTGGGAGAGGCTCCTTACACACGCCACCCCCTGCCCCAGAGCTCCAAATATGAATTTATGGATGCAACCATCAAGACAGTCTTCTGTTTCTTACGGAATTGACGATGAGCTCAGGTCCCAGGTTTATGCCTCTAGTTACAGAGCAGATGTCTTGGGACACCCAGTTCAGCTCGTAATGAGCCCAGGGAATAGACAGAAGCTCCACAGCAAGAAGAAAGCCAAAATTAATGATTGGCTTCAGGACAAAGTTCCTTCCCCATAGCCCTGGCTCTGAAAAATACTCCAGATTCCCAGCTAAATGAAGGAAAGAGACACCCATGGGACATCCCCTGACATACCCACCTGCTCTTTCCTAAGAGAAGTCTTCACCCTGTTGGGGCTCAGGACACACCACCCCAAAATAGGCCTATCAGAGACCAGAATATGGCACTCCGAAATATACTTCTTTGGCATATTTTGAGCTGGTTATTCTGAGAAACTGCAGACGCATGAGTAGCTCTGCAAAGCCACCGTTTGTAAAAGAAATTTCATCTATAAAGGAAATCTACATTAGTAAAAGTGTCTGTGTCGGGAAGAGGGCTGCTGCAGACAACTTTTATTACCTGAGAGATTTATCCACATAACGAGCCAAACTTTATTCTTCATATATTTCCTCCACTCATCCTCCCATAACTCTGTCCCCCACCCAAGCCCCAAACCCCTATTCTTTTCGATAGCTCAGCATGCTATAAGCTTCAGTCGTCTGGCCCTCCTCACGTTTCATACTCTGTGTGACTCCCATGCGCTTATATGTAATCAAATACAGCTTTTCTCCTGTTAATCCATCTATGTCAATTTAACTTGTAGCTCCATCAAAGATACTAGGAGGGTCAAGGAAAGCCACTTTTTCTCCCCTGCTACTCTCATCTTGCCCAGGGAAGCTGGGAGAGAACAGGACCACCCCTGAGGGTCAGAGTGAATATCTCTCTGCACTCTGGGAGTGTTGTTAATGGATGGTGGGAAGTGGAGGCTGGTCAGTGATTCTGGGAACCTTGTCCTCAATTGATGTCTTCTACTTTTAGGCACTCAATCATTGGTCATTCACTGTTCATTCAAAACATACTTATTGAGCACTGCGCAAACAAATGAAAACCGACCAAACAAGAAAATCAAGGGAGTCAGCCACCATCACTTGCATTTTGGCAGAGACTCAAAGGCAGGCAGAGGACTAGGAAAGCTTTCAAGTGGAAAAAAGAGAGGCTTCAGGTATGCCCTGATTGGAGGCTCTTGGTGTGGAGGAGCTGGAAGCTGGCTAACTAGAAGCCAGCTAGGGATGCATATTTGGCTTTGTCAACCCAAAATAAGTGACTGAGGTAAAGATCTCAGTGGAGGTTTATTAAGCCAGAGTTGAGGATGCACACAGGAAGAACACCAGCCACAGACAAATCTCGTTATTTTTCTGAGGGAATTTAGAAGTTTCAGTATTTAAAGGGGAGTAGAGCATACAGAAAGAAAAAAAAGTGGGAGGGGATAGTGAGACAAATGGTTACATTCTTGTGAGACCCAAGAAAATCTACATTTTACATGAGATAAGGCAAATGTTAGAAGAAAAGAGGGAGTGAAGGAAATATCAATTTTGTAGACATCCTTGGGTAGGTGGGAGAATGTTTGATCCTGTCTTGTCTCTGTTCTGCACCTGTGAAGATAAACTTCTAATTCATTATTACTGTGGAATCTAAAATACTTTAGTTTTAGGAGCTAGACATATAGCCTACAGACCTAAAGTTACAGTTTTCAGGGCCTAGCTTATGGGAGGCCAGCAGGGAATTTCCTTAATAAATGATTTGCAGAGCCAGTCCTTCACAGATGCCTGAGGCCTTTACCTTCCCTTTTGCATAAGGATTTGCTTTGTGGCAGGCGGAGGTGGGGGAGAGGTCCTGACATTTTTATTTTTATTTTATTTTTTACAGCTTTCTCTGGTTGATCCCAAGATCGAAGAAGGGAAAAATATTTTAAAAGCTTTCAGTTATTAATCAGGTCCTGGCCATTTTGTGCTGATGGTTACAGAAGTTATTGTTTAGTTTCCTGAATTATTCCTAAAGATAGCAGTATGACTTTCTACAAGTATGACATAGCAGACTTGTTTCCTGGGCTGTTTATTGTAGATAAGGAGGTAGGTTTCCTGAACAGGTTGCTGCAGATTGTGGGTCAGAGTTCTACCTTTATGTATGGTCTAGCCATTGTCTGTTTTTATTTTAAATCTCTCAGCGCCTATAAATGTAAATAACAATGATTGATCAGGCCAGGAAATGGAACCTCATAATTTTCTTAAAATTATAAATGAGGTTGTAGCCTGGAGTGGTGGCTCATGCGTATAATTTCAGTGACTTAGGAGGCTGAGGTGGGAGGATTGCTTGAGACCAGGAGTTTGACACCAGCCTGGGCAACATAGTGAGACCCCCCCTTTTTTTGAGACAGAGTCTCACTCTGCTGCCTGGGCTAGAGTGCTGTGGCGTCAGCCTAGCTCACAGCAACCTCAAACTCCTGGGCTCAAGCGATCCTCCTGCCTCAGCCTCCCAAGGTGGCTGGGACTACAGATGTGCACTACCATGCCCGGGTAATTTTTTCTATTTTTAGTAGAAACGAGGTCTCACTCTTGCTCAGACTGGTCTCAAACTCCTGGCCTCAAGCAATACTCCCGGATTCCCAGAGTGCTAGGATTATAGGTATGAGCCATCACGCTTGGCTAAGAGGCCTTCTTTATTTTAATTTTTAATTTTTTAATTTTTATTTTATTTTTACTTTTTATTTTTAAAGATTAGCCAAGTGAAGTAGCAGGAGTGGAGAAAAAGACCCTTTCTTTTAAAAAAATAGTAACTAGGCACAATGACAGTATTAGGGAAGCTGAAGCAGGACAATTGCTTAAGCCCAGGAATTTGAGGCTGCAGTGAGCTGTGATCACACCACTGCACTCCATAAAAACCCAAAAGGACAGGGTTCAGAGAGCTTCTAGGTGACACAGGGAGACCCTGTCTCTAAAGAAACAAATAAGTAAATGAGGATAGTACCTTTGGGTTTGCTTAAAATTATTTTTCTGTGAATGCCTGTTTCCATGTTTAAAACATTTTTAAAACAGGATTTCTCAGTCTGCATATATGTTGCAAATATTTCATTTCCCTTTATGTCCTTTTACTTCGTGTGTGGTATTCTTTAGCTATATATACATAAGTTTTAAATATTTATGTGCTCAAACTTATTTCTTTAGAGCTTCTAAGAAAGGCTTTCTCTCCACGCCAAGATTGATTTAAAAAACATCTCATACAGATACAAATTTCAATGAAGACATGAGAGAAAAAAACACATTGTTTTTTCCTATTCTCTCACTCCACACAACAATCGACACAGAAGACTTCTGTGACCAAATGTGTGTGGGGTTTCTCCCTACACAGTATATAAGCAAT
This sequence comes from Propithecus coquereli, assembly GCF_000956105.1. Taxonomy (NCBI): domain Eukaryota; kingdom Metazoa; phylum Chordata; class Mammalia; order Primates; family Indriidae; genus Propithecus; species Propithecus coquereli. The sequence continues at coordinate 1,195,827 of NW_012150208.1, read as the reverse complement.
CAGTTCTGCAGCAGATACCAGCTGGGTGTCTGCCAATTAAATTCTGACACTATCTATTTGGACATAGAGTCAGATCCCACAAGTTGGGGCTCAATCCCAGAAGACTGGCCCCACTTCTGATGCTAATTGCAAGCCCCAGGATATTTTCGTATTTTCCCTATGCTTCTGACTGACCAGCTATAAACTGTGGTTCTCACAATGCTCCCCTTGGGTTAAATTAATTTGCTAGAGCAGCTCACAGAACTAAGGGAAACACTTACTTACATTTACTGGTTTATTATAAAGGATGTTACAAAGGATACAGATGAAGAGATACATAGAGTGAGGTATGGGGGAAGGGACACCAAGCTTCCAAGTGTATCAGAGGAAATGGCCTGAAAAAAGAAAATGGCAAAAATGTTCTGTCTTTTTAAAACTTCCCCCACTCTTTTTGAAAAATGAAACCTGCATCCCTGCCTCAAGTCAGTGGTTGGGAGGAGCAGGGAGAAGGCCTTTTGTTCTTGCTTCCCAGGCTGGAGCCAGCCTCCCAGGTGGGGCTTTGTCTTTGGCAGAGATGCGATGATTAGAATAGTTAACCACAACAGCCTAGAACTGAGAGGCCCTCCCTTTAAAAGCTCTGTATTTCTGCTTATGGGCAGGAAATTTGGATTTTGAGATGAGAAGGTCTACCCATTTTTCCTCCTTTTCTGGCAAAGTAATAAACTTCTCTTTCTTTCTCAACCACTTGTCCTCATTCTTTTGAGTTGGCCTCGTGGACAAGTGCTGAGTTTTGGGTAACACAAGCCCTTCCTGGATGTGCCACCCTCTGGGACCCTCCATGTGTCCAGCTATCCAGAAGCTCTGCGATCCATGTCCTTGTGGGTTTTTATGGAAGCTTCATGATGTGGACATGACTGATTAAATCATTGGCTGTTGGTGGTCAACTTGGCTGAAGCTCCTCTCTCCTTCCCAGAGGTTGGGATGTGGCTGAAAATCCCAACACTTCTAACCTTGCTTTGGTCTTTCAGGTGAACAGCCCACATCCTGAAACCACCTAGGGGCTGCCAGCCACCAGTTAACTCACTAGCATACAAAAAGACATCACTTTGGAGATTCTGGGGATTTTAGTAGTTGTGTGCCAGGAAACGGGGTCAGAGGCCAGATATGTATTTCACAATATCACAAAAGGAAATCAAGGCAGAACTGCTGAAGTTTTCCTAGCTCCTTCTGCTGAAAGGGTGTAGAAGCAAGGACACCCCAGCACACAGATCTTTTCCCAAATACCATACCAAGTTCTTTGGAGAAATAGTTGATTCCCCAGCTGGGGCACAGAAGGTAAAAAAGGGGCCTGGAACATTACGGTGCGCCAGGAAAGTCAAGAAGTGATTTTGAAAAATGATGGTGCATGTCAAAAAGACAAGCACAACTTGAAGGGCTCCCTCTGGCCAAATCCGGGAAAACTTGAGCATCAAAATAAACAAGGGTAATAATTGATTATAGCTCTTTGAATAAAATATGAATCTATGAGTCCATACTAATCACAGATAAGTAAGTAAATAAATGCGGAAGAAGGGAAAGCTATTCCTTATGGTAGAATTCTGACTAATGATAACCTTTTGATCACATTTGACAGTAAACAGGCTAAAAATTAATCTGCCTTGGGGAGGTCTTGTGACTCAAGGGTGTCATTCTCTCTCTGAGTAAAGAATGTTACTGTAAATTCCTTAAATTGAAGTATTGATCACTGTATAACACACAGAGACTAAACAGGATGGTGATTTATTTTAAGATTAGCTGAACATGAAGGTCTACTGATTATGGACTTTTTTTTATGTAATCTGTAACAAGATTAATTGTAACTTTCACATAGTACTCTCCAAAGAAAAGAGGACAACTCCAGTATGAATAAGGAGTACCCCTCCCTTCTTCTTCTCCTTTTTTTTTTTCAGAGACAGGGTCTCGCTCTGTCACCCAGGCTGGAGTGCAGTGGTACAATCATAGCTCACTGCAGCCTCGAATTCCTGGGCTCAAGCAATCCTCCCACCTCAGCCTCCAGAGTAGCTGGGACTACGGGTGTGTACCACCACCTGGCTAATTTTTTCTAGTTTTGGTAGAGTCAGGCTAATCTTGAACTCCTGGCCTCAAGCGATCCTCCCGCCTCCCACCTCTGCCTTCCAAGTGCTGTGATTGCAGGTGTGAGCCACCATGCCTGGCCTCCCCCCTGCCTTTTTAAAATTTCCTATAAAAACCTTTCACCTTGCAACAGACTGTGAAACACTCCCAATACTGTTGGTGTGTCTTCCCAGGTCGGTCCTCACATTTGGCTTCCAGTAAGCCTTTATCAAATTATTTCTGCCTCAACAGCCTTAATTTTGGTAGACACTAATAAATACAGAAAAAAATGGGCTTAGAAAAATCACCGTTTTGCAAGCATCATTGTGAAACTAATTCAAGAAAGAATGGTTGGGTGCTAGATATGGAGGGGAGGGGAGAGGGCTTAAACAAATATAAGACATTTATATAGCCTCAAAATATCTCTACATAACTACTTATAATACTTACAAAAGGAAGAAGTAAGCATATAGTGGAGAAAACAGAAAACACCTTAACTAAGTGGTCAAAGTTAGCATCAAGAACAGTGAAGGAGCAAAAGGAGACCACGTGCCGGGAATGTGGATCTCTGAGAAGTCCACATCACTTGCTCAGTTCTCATTCTAAGAAAAATTTGCTGCCTGAATCTAATCACGGGGAATCAGAGAAACCCAAGTGGTGGCCATCCATTAAAATGATAGGCCTTCATTCTTCAAAGAGGTCAATATCAAGAAAGCAAAGTCTAAGGAAGTGTTCCAGTTTAAAGATGACTAAATAACTATGACAACTACATGCAATATATGGTCCTGTTCTGGAGTGGAGGGTGAGTGGTGCTACAGAGAACATTATTGGGAAAATTAATGAAACTGGAATATGAACCGTACATTAGAAAAAGTACTGTGTCAATGCTAAATTTCCTTCATGTGCTAACTGAACCGTGATTATGTAAGGGACTTTCCTTTTTCAAAGTGTTAAGCGGTTTAGGGATGAAGGAACATGAGGTTTGCAACCTGCTTTCCAATGAATGGTTCAGGGAAAAATTAAATATACACATATATGAGAGTGAGAAGGAGACAGAGACAGGCAGTATGATGGAGCAAGTGCTCCAAAATAGCTTTAAAAATGTAAATCTGGGTAAAGCATATACATTCCTTGTGCTATTCTAGCAAATTTTCTGTCTGAAATTATTTCAAAACAAAATGGGGAAAAAATCCTCTTTGCTTTCCTTGTACAGTTTCACTATTAACACAAATTTTGGATCTTAAATGCACTCAAAATTTTGGAAATAGGGTGTGAGATAAAAACCTTTCTTTTCACCTTTTCCCTAATTTTATTTTTATATTTTTTGTCATTTGCCACCAGATACCATATCAGCCATTGGAAGGCGGAGGAGGAAGAGTCAAGAGGTGAATGAGACACCAGCTCTTACAAGCTCCTGTTAATTCTGTGTGAATTCAACCATTTGCTCCCGGTACAGGCCAGGCGATGGACCAACGGAGAGTGGTGGGGTAAGGTTAGGGTCAGGCTAAGCTCAGAAATTCTCTGAATGCATATTGGAATTAAGAAGAGGATAAAGGCAGATTTCAGACCCCATAGTAACAGGTTATTATTGACGAAGACATTAACACCAGCCCTGGTCCTCTCCCAGGGCCCAAGACTGTGCCGCTGCCGCGCTCCTCCACGCGAGTCTCCACTTGGGCTCCGAGTCAGCCCCACCCGCGTCTCCTCCCGCGCCCTACGGGCCTTCAGAGGCGGCGGCGGATGTCCTGGACCAGTGCGCAGCGGCGCAGGCGGGCAGCTGGTGCATGGGGGCTGCCCTGAAGGGCACTGACAGCATGTCCAATAGGAGCCCGCCCTCCACCGGCCGCCACCCAGGCGGGGACTCAGGACAGAGGCGAGGCCGTTGCCTACCATCTGCACTACCTGGAGCTCTGCCCAGTGCCTCAGGGATGAGGGCTTCCAGTTGGGCCACCCTCGGCTAGAACTGAGGTTTCGGCTTCACCAAGGGTGGTAGTTCCGCAGGCTGAGATGTTTGATGACCTACAGGCGACATTAGATGGAAATTATGTATCAAGCAGCCTCCAGATGCCAAGCGCCATGGAAAATTACTAATATTCCTTGCTGACTGTAACCTCTGTCTTGGCAGAGAGCCCTCACAGGGAGCGGTAGAAATTCAGGTTTCCCACTTTCCCCTTTTCATTTCTCCTTAGTTTTCCAGGCCTTGACCTCATTCTCTCCAGTCAGGATCAGATGTCAGCATCATCTGGTCTCAGAGAGGAGCGGCTGCATCCTGGGACACTCCCCAGGCTCTGGCTGTGGGGAGACCTAGCAGCAGAAAGCATGTATGTGCCTGTGTGAACGCAAATAAAATCCTAAGGCTCCCCCCACGAGCTGGCTGAATCGACCCCTCTTGGCCAAGGGCGGATCATAAAACTAAATTGGCTGCCGGGAGGAGGGAGGTCAGACATGCCTCATCATGCCCCCTCCCTTCTTGGGGACTGTTGCTCCATGAATTAATATAAATATATTGGAGACAGGAAACGTCTCAGGAGTTTTGCAGAACTTTGCCCTGAAGGAATATGTGAATGTGTTAGTTTGCATATGGAAAACTGTTTCACCTCAGGAGGGCATCTCTGAAAGACAGTAGCGGCTGAATCCCATAAGGCGCCGTGATTCTCAGACCTAAAGGTTTGGATTTGCTTTGTAAAGCAAAGCAAATCTGTTAAAAACTACAGGATGAGAGCTAGATCAAAGAGTGCCTGCCCCGAACAGACAGCCACCCGTGGCTATAAGCAATTAGCCCAAGGGACAGTTCTTGCTTAAAACTCCAGACTAGCTATCTCCATTCACAATAACCTGATAAAGAAAATATGGAGCCAATATATCTCTGTTTAACCCCTCTGTTAAGTGATAAATTTACCTTAAAAGTTAGTCTTTGAAAGATTTTGTAACCGTTTGTTCACGTAGATAGAATTAGTTAAGGGATCTGTAGAAGCCTTTTGAAAAACTGTTAACCTAAGAGGAACTACCTGTTGTTATGTAAATCTGTTACCCCTGGCAACTGATCATTGTACCTATAAATGACCATGTAAAACTCGTGGCCTCTGAGATTGACGGAGAAATTCAGGCCCCCTGAGCACCCACTTTGCCTATAATCTTTATAAATCTATAAAACTATACCTTCATCTCTGTGTATTCTTCTATTTCCATTATTTTCCATTTTCTATTATTTTCTTATCCCTTGCAACCCTACCACAGGGACCCGATTTTTTGCTGGGAGTGTGGCCCCCTCCCTGCAGGGGACATCCTTTGTAACCCATTAGCAGGTCTAAGGGGATGCAAGACAAACCTATAGGTCCTCAATTTACACAACAAATATGTGTCAGGTAGCTTGTCTCTGATTAACAGACCTCCTTTTTTTTATTATTTTTTTATTTCAGCATATTGTGGGGGTACAGATGTTTAGGTTATGTATGTTGCCCTTACAGTCCCTCCCCCCCCAAGTCAGAGCTTGAAGTGTGTCCATCCACCAGATGGTGTGCATTGAACTCATTATGTATGCATATACCCATCCCCTCCTTCCCCCTCCCACCTACCCAACACCCAACAAATGTTATTCTTATATGTGCACTTAGGTGTTGATAAGTGAAACCAATTTGCTGGTGAGAACATGTGGTGCTTATTTTTCCCTTATTGGGATACTTCACTTAGTAGAATAGGTTACAGCTTTATCCAGGAGAATATAAGAGGTGCTAGATCACCATTGTTTCTTAAAGCTGAATAGTACTCCATGGTATACATATACCACATTTTATTAATCCACTCATGTATCGATGGACACTT
>NW_012150208.1:1189560-1189864 GCF_000956105.1 Propithecus coquereli | reverse complement strand
ATATACCACATTTTATTAATCCACTCATGTATCGATGGACACTTGGGTTGTTTCCACATCTTTGCAATTGTGAATTGTGCTGCTATGAACATTCGAGTGCAGGTGTGTTTTTGATAGAGTGACTTTTGTTCTTTTGGGTAGATACCCAGTAATGGGATTGCTGGATCGAATGGTACTTCTACTTGTATCTCTTTAAGATATCTCCATATTGTTGAATAGAAGTGGAGATAGTGGGGAACCTTGTCTGGTTCCAGTTCTAAGTGGGAATGCTTTCAATTTTTCCCCATTCAGTATGATGTTGGCT
>NW_012150208.1:1182617-1184564 GCF_000956105.1 Propithecus coquereli | reverse complement strand
AAAGGGGCTCTCTACCAGACTGCTCCTCGCCCCAGCACTTTCAGCCTCCGCAGGCGTCCTCCCCTCACAACCAAGGAGGCACTCAGAATTCAGAGGAGGCATTCAGCATTCACCGCTCAAAGAAACGGGCCGGCCAACTGACCTTAGGTCCTGGCAGGGCAGAGCTAGCTGCGAGAGCTCCCCAGCTGGGGGAAGGGAGCCGTTCCGCACCTGCGACCTGCCGTGGGCCCCGAGCTGGCGCTCGCCAGCCCCCAGTGCGCTGGCTCCAGAGGGAGCCGCTCAGGGGCTGGGAGGTACCCGATCAGGGAGTCAGTTGAGTCACCAGGGTGCTCTGCCGTCTCTTTTGTGTCTCCCTCCCCCAATCTCACGCCAGTCCCGCAATTGCTCTCGCTTCTACTGGCCCACCCTGAGCAGTCCCAGTCGCCAGCAGCAGTTTCCAGGTTAGAGTCCTCTACTCAGTAATCACCTCCCCATTCAGGACCCGCTGGGTGCCAGAGACCAGATTCCTGAGTCCTAACTGCCTCCGGAGGTAGCCCAGCCCAGTTCCTCCCCGGTCCGGTGCAGTCCTGACACGGAGCTCCAGGGAGTTCAAGATGTTCCCGCTTGTGTCTCCTCTCCACTGAGTCCCACGTTTCCAGATCCAGTTCTACATCCACTTCACACAAGCCCCTGCCTCTGGGTGGGCTTGTGGGGAAGCTAGACTGTCTCGTGAGGGACTTGTCCCGGTGCACTTACTGGTCAGTCTGGCGCCGCCGTCTCACGCTCCACTCTCTGTTGTCTGTCGGTGCTTTCCAGGTTTTGTATTTCTATCTCCCATTCACTTTATTCTTTTTCCTGATTTGTGTGTCCCCCACTGAATCTCCACCGATTCACCTCGCTGTTTTTGCGGGAGAGCGATCCGATCGTGTGTAGCAGACAGAGATCTACATCTCCCTCTCTGGAAGCAGGGATCTGGGAGGCTACCCTAACTCCGCCATTTTTTCTCCAGAAAATACATACTTTTATATGCCTTTTTGGTTTCATGGTGAGGGGTCATTGGGCAAGTTTCAACTTTCATTTCCTTGTGTTCCATTCACCTTCACTCCATCTCTTGGTCTTAGAGTTGCCATTTAACCTGGACTTTTCTTTCTATTTAATTTCTATTGAATTTATTGGCCCAGTTTATCAGTTATCTAATTCAGCATTTACTAAGCCACTGTGTGAGGAAACAGAGTGTCAATGGTAATAACATGTGGCCCTTGGCATTAAGAGTCTTATAGGCCATTAGAATAAGAGAGATGGGTACACGGTACATGCATATCAGAGGTGGAGTAGGGCTGTGGCAGGGCATGGAGTGCTCTCATAGTTAACCTGATACACTATCACAGTCTTTAGAAATGGGGCAGTCTTTACCAAGGTTTCCAAGTCATTCCTGGAGTGTGAACTGGGAGAATGACAGCAGAATGCTGTTGCAAACAATTTGTCAGTTGCAAACAATGCTTCATGGGTGGAGTATTGGGCTGGAACTATTTTAAAGGTGGGAAAAGCCTAGGAGAGGAGTCAGGAACAAATGCCCCACAGACGCACTTATATGTGTTGGGGCTTAGACAGGGAGGGCTCACAAATAGGCAACAAACCAGCCCTATAGGCTTCCAAGAGTCCGTATAAGTCACTAAGAGGAACTAAATACCTAATTAAAAACCTAATAAACTAAGAAATCTAAACACAGTCCCTTGTAGATTAAAACTCTGATCATTATCCAGGCTGTTAACTTGAGGAAGTAGTAGAGTTTGGTTATGATTATTTGAGTTTCGCTTGTGCTGTTTTAGTTTTGTGGGGCTTTATTCCCCCTTTGTGTGCTGATCCACATGTTTTGGGGCATTGGAGTGGCTTTATCCACTTCTTTAGCTGTACAGCAGCAGTCTCCAACCTTTTTAGCACCAGTGACCGTTTTCATGGAAGACAATT
>NW_012150208.1:1179132-1181292 GCF_000956105.1 Propithecus coquereli | reverse complement strand
ATATAAATCTTTTAAATGCAACATATAAAACCAGTTTAGCAGAGTTGATTAAAAAACTTGATCCAACTACATACTGTATGCAAGAAACTCACCTCAAATATAAATATATAGTAGATAGGTTGAAAGTAAAAAGATGGCACAAAATTTGGGAGTCCCCAAGACTACTCTCATTTCTGATGCTACTTGTAAATTCAGATATCTCCAAGACAACCCTCGGTTTCAATGATTTTTTATGAGGACTCACAGAACTCAGTAAAGCCCTTATAATCTTGTATAGCTCATTACAGCAAGAGAATACAGATTACGATTGGCAGAGACACATAGAGCAAGGTCCATGAGAATTGCAAGCATGGAGTTTCTAGTTGTTGGTGTGCAGTTGCCACACAACTGTGGCAATATACTTGGGGTATTGCCAACTAGGAAGACCACTCAGGCTTTTATATCCACTCTTTTTATTGGGGCTAGCCATACAGGCATGGCTGACTGCCTGTGTGGCTGACCATAGTCTACAGGCCCTCCAGAGGTTGAGCTGACACTGGCCCCTCATGTTGTTAGTACAGATTATCCAGTGTGGCCCAAATCCCCCATCATAAACCATACTGTTAACATAGACTATCTGATGTGGCCCAAAACCTTCAGGTAAACAAAGACACTTTTATCAGGCAGCACATTGCAAGGTCTTCTCTAATAGATTACCTCCCAGGGGCTGAGAATAAAGGCCAAGCCTGTCTTTGAGCAAAGGTATTACTTTCCTACACAGATGAAAAAACACAGACCAGGCAAAAACATTAATTCAAAGAAAATAGGAGTGGCTATATTAACATCAGATAAAATAAACTTCAAGCAAAAAAAAAAAATGTCCAGAGACAGACAGGGACATTTTCTTACAATAAAAGTGTCAATCCATCAAGAAGACATGGCAGCCCTAAGTGTGTATGCACCAAACAAAAGAGCTACAAAATATGTGAAGCAAAAACTGGTAACTAGAATGAAAAACTGACAGATCCACAACTATAGTAGGAGACTTCAACACTCCTCTATCACAATGGACAGAACAACTAGGCAGAAAATCAGCAAGGACATAAAAGAATTTGAAAACATTATCAGTGAACAGGAGCTAATTGACATTTATAGAATACCCCATCTAACAACAGCAGAATTCCCATTCTTCTCAAGTACCCACAGAACATACGCCAAGATAGACTGTATCCTAGTCCATGAGGCAAACCTCAAATAATTTAAAAGTGAAATCTCACAGAGTATGTTCTCTGACCACATAGGCTGAAGCTAGAAACAATAATAAAAAAGACAAGAGAAATATCTGCAAATACTTTGAAACTAAACAGCACGTTTCTAAATAACCCGCAGGTCCAAGAGGAAGTCTCAAGGATATTCACAAAATATACCGATATGAATAAAAATGAAAAGATATAAAAATTTGTGTTATAAATTTGTGAATTTGTCATTAAATGCTTGCATCAGAAAAGAGTAAAAGTTTCACATCAGTAATCTAAGCTCCCACCTCAAAATAGTAGAAACAGAAGACAAAAAATAAACCTAAAGCAAGAGGAAGAAAGGAGTAATAAAGAGCAAAAATTGATGAAATTAAAGACAGAGAAACAATAGAGTAAATCAACAGCACTAAAACCTGGTTCTTCAAAAATATCAACAAAGCTGACAAATCTGTACCAGACTATAAAAGAAACAAGAGAAGACATAAATTACTATTATCAGAGTGTATCAATACAGACCCTAAAGAAATCAAGAGAATAAGAACAGAATCCTACAAACAGCTCTACACACATAAATTTGACAACTTAAATGAAATAGACTGGTTTCTTGAAAAGTACAAGTGACCACAAGGCACCCAATACTAAACATATAATTTTAATAACACTATAACTATTAAGGAAATTAAATTCATGAGGGCTAGGCACCATGGCTCATGCCTGTAATTCCAGTTTGGAAGATCGAGGTGGGAGGATCACTTAAACCCAGGACTTTTAGACCAGCCTGGGCAACATAGCAAGACCCCATCTCAAAAAAAAAAAGCAGGAGTGGTGCTTCATGTCTGTACTCCCAGCCACTTGGGAGGCTGAGGCAGGAGGATGGCTTGAGTCCTGGAGTACCAAGTTGCAGTGAGCTGTGATTGTGCCACTA
>NW_012150208.1:1178692-1179082 GCF_000956105.1 Propithecus coquereli | reverse complement strand
CATACAGTAAAGCTTGCTATAACATTTCCCACAACCCACATACCTCTCATATTCAGCACACAAACCCTATCTCCACTTCTTAGGAACTTAATATCCTTACTTCTGTGTTCATTTATTGTGGGTTTGTTTCACGTGGATTGTTTCCTCAGGTCATGATGTTGTCAAATGAACCAGAAAAATCCAGCATCAGAATTTGACAAGCTGGCATATTCATTTATTCAGAATTCCAAGTGCCCATTGCCACCTCTGTTAACTAAAGGGATAGCAAGGTGAAGAAGAAAACTTTCTTTCTCTCAAGTTGCTAACAGATTAGAAAGTACAACAGAAATACTAGAGTTTAATAAGGCTTTCTTGAATTAAAAAAGGAACTGTGTTTCCAGGTTGGGCTGC
>NW_012150208.1:1176695-1177117 GCF_000956105.1 Propithecus coquereli | reverse complement strand
ACTCCCAGCCACTTGGGAGGCTGAGGCAGGAGGATGGCTTGAGTCCTGGAGTACCAAGTTGCAGTGAGCTGTGATTGTGCCACTACACTTCATCATGGGTGACAGAGCAAGACCCTGCCTCAAAAAAAAAATCATAATTAAAAACCTACCCAAAAAGAAATCCTTAGGCCTCGATGGTTTCTGTGGAGAAGTCTTCCAAATTTTAAAAAAGAATAACACCCATTCTACACAACATCTTTCAGAAAGTGGAAGATGAGAGACAGTTTTCAAGTTATTCTGTAGATATGTTATCTTGAAGGTTTCTTGAGTATGTACTTATGTCAAAACTTATCAAATTTGGAGATACCTCAGAGAGCTAAAAATAGAAATACCATTCGATCCAGCAATAGCACTATTAGGCATCTACCCAAAAGAGCACAAAA
>NW_012150208.1:1176234-1176645 GCF_000956105.1 Propithecus coquereli | reverse complement strand
ATCAATACAGACCCTAAAGAAATCAAGAGAATAAGAACAGAATCCTACAAACAGCTCTACACACATAAATTTGACAACTTAAATGAAATAGACTGATTCCTTGAAAAGTACAAGTGACCACAAGGCACCCAATATTAAACAGATAATTTTAATAACACTATAACTATTAAGGAAATTAAATTCATGAGGGCTAGGCACCATGGCTCATGCCTGTAATCCCAGCACTTTGGAAGATCGAGGTAGGAGGATCACTTAAACCCAGGACTTTTAGACCAGCCTGGGCAACATAGCAAGACCCCATCTCAAAAAAAAAGCCTCATGTCTGTACTCCCAGCCACTTGGGAGGCTGAGGCAGGAGGATGGCTTGAGTCCTGGAGTACCAAGTTGCAGTGAGCTGTGATTGTGCCACTA
>NW_012150208.1:1155982-1176184 GCF_000956105.1 Propithecus coquereli | reverse complement strand
TCATGTCTGTACTCCCAGCCACTTGGGAGGCTGAGGCAGGAGGATGGCTTGAGTCCTGGAGTACCAAGTTGCAGTGAGCTGTGATTGTGCCACTACACTTCATCAGGGGTGACAGAGCAAGACTCTGCCTCAAAAAAAAAAAAATCATAATTAAAAACCTACCCAGAAAGAAATCCTTAGGCCTTGATGGTTTCTGTGGAGAAATCTTCCAAATTTTAAAAAAGAATAACACCCATTCTACACAACATCTTTCAGAAAGTGGAAGATGAGAGACGGTTTTCAAGTTATTCTGTAGATATGTTATCTTGAAGGTTTCTTGAGTATATACTTATGTCAAAACTTATCAAATTGTGCACTTTAAATATGTCCACTATATCTTAAAGCTATAAAAGAAAAAGGATATTCAGATGGCTGATAGGTATATAAAGATGTGCATGACAGCATTAAGAAACAGCTTCAAGAAAATGCAAAAATTTACTTGTGCCTAAACCCAAGAATCCCTGATTCTTGTAGCGCTCATTTAAACAGAGGTGCAAACAGCAAGCGGACATTGTCATTTTTGGGGGGCTGTGGCCGTGCACCTTGAAGTGAATTTGGAGGTTCTATACCCTTTGTGGCCAATGCCTGCTAGGACCAGAGGCTGCAGCTACCTCACCCCCGCAGTCAGCCCCAAGTTGGGGCCCCTAGAAAATTGCCGTGCAGGGCAGGATGTACCAGGCCATGGGGCAGGTGCTCCACAGGTTTTCAAATGCCCAGATTTGGGTGAACATGGTCACCCTGCCCACTTCACCTTTCTGTAGACTAAGACATGGGCGCCCGGCACCGCATCTGGCCCACTCCATTCAGATAATGAAGGTGTAGAAGATGTGGCCAGCAAGTGTTGCTGGCTGGCAGTCAAGCAGTTCCATGACTCCAGCATGAAGTCCCCACTGCCCCACTGGGTCCTGTGTCGTCAGAACAAGCCACACTTCACCACCAAGAGGCCCAACACCTTCTTCTAGGTGCAGAGCCCTCTTATTCCTGCTATCTAAATAAACTTCTCAAGAAAGCCAATAAAAAGAAAAAAGGAAGAGGAGAGAGGGAGGAACATGCAAAACCACAATGAGATACCACTATACACAATACAGAGGCTAAAATTAAAAAGGCTAATAACAACAAGTATTAGCCAGAATATGGAGCAACTGCAACTCTCGTAGATCAGCGATGGGAATGTCGAACAGTAAAATCACCGTGAAAGAGAGTTCGACATTTCCCAATAAACATGTGACGTGACCAGAAATTCTACTCATAGGTATATGTTAAAGATTACTGAATATGTGTGACCCAAAAGCCTTATACAAGAACATTCCTAGAAGCTTTATTCATAATAGCTAAAAACTGTAAGCATCCCAATGTCTGTCAACAGGGAAATGAATAAATATGTTTGAGTAGATTCACATCATAGAATACTACTCAACAACAAAGAAGAATCCCAGAATAACATGGATAGATCTCAAAAATATCACGTTGGGTAAAAGAAAATAGAGCAAAACAGTATACACAATATGATTCCAGTTATGCGTAGCTCAGGAGTAGGCAAAATTAAGTTTTGATAACAAAAATAGTAAAAGCAAAGTTTTCAAGTTAGGGCAGATAATGCCATGGTTGCGCTACACATCTGAGGTTCCTTCCCGCTTCCAATGACACAGCAGCTGCCTCTGGGGTGGGAATGGGGGGCTTTCTGGAAACAGGCACGAGGGGTGATGGCAATGTTCTTTCTCTTGATTTGGGTGATGGTCATGGGTGTATACATTTGCTTAAAATTCATTTTAACAAAACATTTATTAAAGCTTTACATTTAAGATATGTTCATTTTATATATAAATTATGTCTCATTTAAATTTTTATTTTTTTATTTTTTATTTCAGCATATGATGGGGGTACAAATGTTTAGGTTACATATATTGCTTTTGCCCCACCTGAGTCAGAGCTTCAAGTATGTCCATCCCCCAGACGGTGCACACTGCACCCATTAGGTGTGTATATACCCATTTCCTCCTCCCTCCTCCCACCTGCCTAACACCCAATGAATGTTGCTATTATATGTGCACTTAAGTGTTGATCAGTTAATACCAATTTGGTGGTGAGTACATGTGGTGCTTGTTTTTCCACTCTTGTGATACTTCACTTGTAGAATGGGCTCCAGCTCTATCTAGGATAATACAAGAGGTGCTAGATCACCATTGTTTTTTGTGGTTCAGTAGAACTCCACTTTATTATCCACCCATGTATTGATGGGCACTTGGGTTGTTTCCACATCTTTGTAATTGTGAATTGTGCTGCTATAAACATTCTAGTGCAGATGTCTTTTTTATAGAATGTCTTTTTTTCCTTTGGGTAGATGCCCAGTAATGGGATTGCTGGGTCCAATGGTAGTTTTACTTGTAGCTCTTTGAGGTATCTCCATATTACTTTCCACAGAGATTGTACTAATTTACAGTCCCACCAGCAGTGTATAAGTGTTCCTATCTCTCTGCATCCATGCTAACAATTATTGTTTTGGCACTTTTTGGTAAAGGCCATTCTCACTGGAGATAAGTGATATCTCACTGTGGTTTTGATTTGCATTTCCCTGATGATTAGAGATGTTGAGCATTTTTCCATATGTTTGTTGTCCATTAGTCTACCTTATTTTGAAAAGTTTCTGTTCATGTCCTTTGCCCATTTTTTGATACGGTTGTTTGATTTTTTCCTCGCTGATTTTCCTGAGTTCTCTATAGATTCTAGTTATCAGCCCATTATTGGATGTGTAGCATGCGAATACTTTCTCCCATTCTGTAGGTTGTCTACTATCATGATAGTTTCCTTGGCTGTGCAGAAGCTTTTTAATTTGATCAGGTCCCATTGATTTATTTTGTTGTTGCTGTCACTGCCTTTGGGGTCTTCTTCATAAATTCTTTGCCTAGGCCAATGTCTATAAGAGTTTTTCCAACATTTTCTTCTAGATTTCTTATAGTTTCATGCCTTACGTTTAAGTCTGTTATCCACCATGAGTTGATTTTTGTGAGAGGTGAGAGGCGTGGATCTTGTTTCAGTCTTCTGCATGTGGCTTTCCAATTTTCCCAGCACCATTTATTGAATAAGGATTCTTTTCCCTGGTGTATGTGTTTGTCTGCTTTGTCAAAGATTAGAGGGCTAGATGAGGATGGTTTTATACCTGGGTTCTCAGTTCTATTCCATTGGTCTATGTCTCTGTTCTTGTGCTAGTACCATGCTCTTTTAGTTACTATAGCCTTGTAGTATAGCTTAAAGTCTGATAAAATTGATGCCTCTCAATTTGTTCTTTTTGCTTAAGATTTCTTTTGCTATAGGGAGTTTTCTCTGGTTCCATACGAAGTATAGAATTATTTTTTCTAGATCTGTGAAAAATGATGTTGGTATTTTAATAGGGATTGCATTGAATGTGTAGATCACTTTAGGTAGTTTAGACATTTTAACAATGTTGCTTCTGCTGACCCATGAGCATGGTATGGTTTTCCACCTGTTTACGTCCTCTGCTATTTCCTTCCTCAGTATTTCATAGTTCTCCCCGTAGAGGTCTTTTGCCTCCTTAGTTAAATATATTCCTAGGTATTTTATTTTCTTTTTTGTTATCGTGAAGGGTATTGAGTCTTTGATTTGGTTCTCAGTTTGACTGTTGTTGGAGTATAGGAATGCTACTGATTTCTGTACATTGCTTTTGTAACCTGGGACTTTGCTGAATTTGTTTATCAATTCCAGTAGTCTCATGGCAGAATCTTTGGAGTTTTCTAGATATAAGATAATATTGTCAGCAAAGAGAGATAGTTTGACCTCTTCTGCCCACATTTGGATGCCCTTGATTTCCTTCTCTTGTCTGATTGCTCTGGCTAGGACTTCCAGCACTGTGTTAAATAGAAGTGATAGAGGGAAAGTTTCTGATACACTAAGAGATGATCATTCCAAATGGAGTGTTGAGTGGTAAGAGATATACAAACACAGGTAAGCCCATGTGGACTTTTGCTTAAGCAAAAATCTCCCAGATTTTCAAATACAGGATGAACCTGGGACTATGCTATGTGTAGCACTGGTCAGCCTGAATCACAGCCCTCTCCAAGCCCCTGGAAAGCAACTCTAAATACACTTAGGGGTCCCGTGGCATATGCCCCCTCCATGTTACATCTTCCTGTATCTCATCGTCCTAGCCCCTTAGATGTACCCACTTAGCACTCTAAAAGACAGCTAGGAAGATGTAAGTATAGTAGTCTCCCTCAATACCATTTGGCTTTCTGCTGTTTCAGTTACCTGCAGTCAGCATGGTCTGAAAATATTGAAATGGAAAATTCATAAGTTTTAAATTGTGTGCTGTTCTAAGTAGCACAAATCATCTCTTTGTGCAGGGTATCCACACTGTGCTCCCTGCCTGTTAGTCACCAGGTAGCTGTCTCAGTTATCAGCTCAACTGCCACAGTACTGTAGTGCTTGTGTTCAAGTAACCCTTATGTTACTTATTAATGGCCCCGAAGGGCAAGAGTAGTGATGAACATGCCAAAGAGAGGCCATAAAGTGCTTCATTTAAGTGAAAATGTGAAAGTTTATCATAAGTATGTATGTGTAGAAAAAAACATAGTATATATCAGGTTCAGTACTATTTGCAGTTTCAGGCATCCAGTGAGGGTCTTGGAACATATCCCCTTGGATAAGGGGGGACTATTGTAATGCCTATAAGTATGATATGAAAGTCATACCCATATCATTTGCTTCTGTCAAATACAGAAGCAAATTATCAGATTATCATCACACTTCAGGTCTTCCTATTTAAATCAAGTCCTAAGAATGAATGATTCTATCAAAGTTTTATCTTGTTATTTTGTTTCTTAGCTTCCTTGAGTGGAAATACAGAAAAGTCAGTAGTAGTGGAAATGTTTTTGCTGGGTCCCACCTAACTCTTTCCATATGTTTCTTCTTCCCTTAAAGAACCCACCTGCTCCCCCACTCCCCTCTGAACCACAGGGCTGGAGGGCCGCGCGAAAGCGCAAGAACGGCACTCCTTCGGCTGCAAGAACTCCTTTCTGATCGGCTCCCATCACCTCTCAGTACTTCCCATTCTGGTCAAGGTTGAGATGAAAGACAATAAAACCCATAGCAGCAGAAAGTTTTCAGAACACAAAGCTCTTAGGGTACTGAATTCCAAGAGTAGGTTTCCTAGGGCTGTCTCTGGAGTCCACACAGAGGTGAAGATCTAAGAGTCTGTCTCAGGGACATCATGAAGAGGTTGGGCACATCATAGAAGGCTTTCCTGGCATCCTGTTGTGTATACCTTCCCCTCCTCTCCTTTGCCCTGTCCGGATCCCAACTGTGAGACCCATCCATGGTTGCTCCTACAGCCTACAGACAATTTTTACCTAATCTCCTTCTCAACATCAAAACTTTAGTCCAGGAGTGAGTGTCCCACGTGCCCCTGTCTCCACCAAACAGCCCCTCATTGACACCTCCTGTCTCTACCCTTTGGCATTTGAATTTGCAAATCCTGCCTTAAGCCTTTTGTAGGTGTCTCTATAGTGCCATTTCTGACCTCTCCCTGGCACCAACCATGCAACAGAGCCCTTCGTGTAATGTGCCTACATTATACATTGAATGCATGTACATGACCATCTGTAGCAAACTCCAATTTACCACCATTACTGAATTTCTGTGTGTCACAGATCAGGTTTTCCATAAACAGATTGAGACAGGCTTTGCATGCAGGAGACTTATTGGAAAGTGCTCTAAGGATCAAAACCTTTGGTGGGGGAAGAAAGTTGAGGCAAGGTTGCACACAGAGAGAAGCTGCCTATGATGTCTCGGATGATCCTATGGAGAGTTCTGGGAGCTGGGCTGGCCCTCAGGGTCAAACCGAGGCAAGGTGACCAAGCCTTTATAACCTTCATTGATCAGTCATGGGATTCAAGCATCTCCCACTCCACCCCCAAGAAGAGGGTACCACGTTGGGTAAGATAGCTCTCCCACACATGGGCAATTCCTCGAGACAGACACATCTGAGAGCTGTCACCCGGTGACTCTCCCAGCAGCTGCTGGATGAAGGCTTCTGTTACCCTTTGTAACCCTGTAGCCCCAGCCTTCCTTCTGCATTGCCCATACTCAACGTGGACACGATGAATTAAATTGATGTTAATTAGATCAACTGTGCTCGGCCAGCTTTTTAAATTTTCAGTAGGGCTCATTTGTTTCTCCTCCAGGCAAACTACAGTTGACTGATCCAGGTTCCCAGGCACAGAGCCCACATCTTCAGGCACCAGCACAGACCCAGCCGCGTCCCCCACCACAGGGACACCCACCCAGGAGCTTCCTCAGAGCCCCAGCCACTTGTTTGTTCCTCAGACTGTAGATGAGAGGGTTGAGCACAGGGGTGACCATGGTGTAGAAGGCCGAGACCACCTTGTCCTGCCTGGCAGAGTGGTAGGCCTGCGGCCGCGTGTAAGTGACCATGGCAGACCCGTAGAAGAGCGCGACCACCGTCATGTGCGAGGAGCAGGTGGCGAAGGCCTTCTGCCTGCCGCGGGCAGAGTGCATGCGCAGCACGGCCGCCAGGGTGCGCAGGGAGGAGGCGGAGATGACGGCGAAGGGCAGCAGCAGCATGAGCACGCAGCACACGTAGGTCATGGTCTCGTAGAGCGACGTGTGCGCGCAGGCCAGCTTGAGCACGGCGGGGACCTCGCAGAAGAAGTGGTCGATCTCCTGCGAGCCGCAGTAGGGGCAGCGCAGGGCGAAGACCGCCTGCACCAGCCCATCCGCCAGGCCGAGGAGCCGGCAGACGCGGCGGCTCATGACGGCCGCGTACCTCAGCGGGTCGCAGACGGCCACGTAGCGGTCCTAGGCCATGCAGGCCAGCAGGAAGCGCTCGTCCCCCAGCAGCGTGAGGAAGAAGAGGATCTGGAGCCCGCAGCCCGCGAAGGAGATGGCGCCCCCGCCGCGGAGGAGGTCTGCGGCCGTGCGCGGCGCGACCGTGCAGACGAGCGCGAGGTCGGCGAGCGACAGCCCGCCGAGGAAGAAGTACCTGGGGCTGCGCAGCCGCGCGTCCGCGCCGATGAGCAGCAGGAGGAGCGCGTTGCCCGAGAGCGCCGCCAGGAGCGCGAGCGCGAGCGCGGCGAAGGCGAGCAGGGGCCTTGGCGCGTGCGCGGAGAGCCCCAGGAGCACGAAGTGGGGGGTGAGCGTCTGGTTTCCCGCCCAGGCCATCGCGCCTGCGGGACGTGCCAGGGAGGGCTGCGATCTGGAAGCAGGAGGTTCACGTTTAGTGCCATGACGTGGGGGACGTTGCACCTTTTCCCAGGGGGTCATCCTCTTTAAATGGTACTTGGTTTAGAATAAAAGGCGTACGCTGTTTAAGGAAGAAAACTCTCTAACGAAGACACAGGTGGTGGTGGTTGTTATTTTAACTTCTAGGACTGTCTGCATATGGTAGAGAAGTGAATTTTAAGCTATTTATTGCTAATGTGGGAAACTGCTTCTGCCTCAGCTGGGAACTGGTCTGTTCTCCAGCCCTCATAGTTGCTTCTCCTGGAAGCTCTCGGCCAATCTCACTAAGGATGCGCCCACTGCTGCATCTTCACATTTAATCCTCACAACTACCCTGAAAGATGGGGATGATCATTATCCCCATTTCACAAATGGGGAAGCTGAGACAGAGGGAGGTTTATTAATTTCCTTTCAGATATGAAAGCTTAGAGTATTTCTCAGAAGTTTAGTAAATAAAAAATTGTTGGCAACCCAAATGCCCAACATAAAGGAATCGCTAAGTAAATTATGGTACAATCACATGGTAAAATAATATATACTCAATAAGGTGTTTATGACATTTTAATAGATATTGAGCAAAAAAAAATACTGAATATTCTTAAGTATTTCTTAAGACTGGGAGAAAGTATGCCAAGATAATGACTGCGTGGTTCCTTTCAGGTAGTGGGATGAAGGGTTATCTCTGCCCAGTTTTTTTGTACTTTACACATTTTCTATAAGAAACATGGAAATATAATTTAATTTTTAAAGCAAAGTCACACTATATATAGGATCAACACAAAAATCGGCAGCTTACTCATAAATAATACCAACTAATTAGCAAAAGTAGAATATATTTATATATATATTAGTCATAATTACAACAAAACTGTGAAGTATCTTAGAAATAACCCTAATGGTAAAAAAATACAAAACTTTACTAAAAGACATAACAGAAAGCTTGAAGAAAGCTATGCATGTGTTTGGATACATATGCTCAACACTAGGATGTAATTTCTCCCTCAAATTATAGAAAACCCGTGTGATCACAATTAAAATCCCAACAGGACATTTACAGTTTAAAAATGGAAGTTCAGAGTTAGATCTCTCTCAGAAGTCTTCCCCAAAGCAGTAAGGAGATGGAAAACAGAAGTACAGTCTGCGTTGGAAAAGTTGGGGTAGCTGACAGCTGAACACAGAAAATATCTGGAAGAGACCCCAAAACAGGTAGAGGCTGAGCAGGAGTGAAGAAGAAAGTGGGCAAAAGACCCCTGTAGGCATAAACCACAAAGTGTGCTCTCCAAAGAGAGGGGCAAAACCAAAACAGCTAGTATGCAGCAGCAGAAGCAGGTGCATGGACTGCTGCACGGACTCTCTCAGGACGCAGTTTATTCCAAGGAGCAGAGGGGAAGGAATGGAATAAAGAATCACACAGATCAACTGTATTTGCAGGAATCGTTCTGCCCCTGTGGCAGGGAGAGGAGAGAGGATGGATTTGCATTTAAGAATAGCCCTGTAGTCTTCTGTCTCAGTAGCCTGAGGATTAGTAAAGGTTGCCTTCAGTACCCAGGGTCTGGAGAACCAGGACGTACAAAGAACTCCACCTCTGGACTAGCATGGCTGATTAAACGTACTCAATCACCATTCCCTCCAAAAATCCTACTAGAATGAGTTACCACAGACAGACACAATGAGAGAGAAAAGACAACAAAAACAGTTTTTGGAAACTAGAAGCAGATGGATGGGTTGTAACTGATTTGCAAAACTAAGAAGGCTGTGTTCTATGCTGGCAGTGCCTAAGAGAACAGTAACCACAGATGGGCTGAGGGCTCAGGAATTGGTGGCAGGAGGTGCCAATATAAGTGGGGGTGAGAATGAGACCAAAAAAGGGATTGCTTGAGCTGAAGAAGCACCTTGATACCTAGATCCCCTCTCTCCACACGGCCCTGCCCCTCCTTCACCCTGGAATGAAGTGTGAGACTGATTGTCCTGGGGAAGGTGAAGCAGAGAGTTCCAGGACCAGGGGAAGCCCACAGAAGGTGGGGGAGCTGTGAACACTAGAGAAAATTGAAGAAAACTGCGTGCCTGGCCTCTTCTCCCACTCAGCTCCAGGACCCAGATTTATTTCCTTTGGGCGAGAAATTAGATGACCCCCCCCCATTCCCCAACCAGAAATCTAACTGGCTCAGGAAACATCTAAAACTACTGATGTTGCAAGTTTAAAAAAAAAAATCCAGTCATCAAACCCAAAGCGAAGCCACAACTGATGTGCGCCGCCCACGTGCTCAAAGTACCCAATCTGTTTTTTGGTAACCCACACTTTAATATGAGCAGACAACCAAGGGTCAGCAGACACCCAAAAAAAAGTTTCCATCCACAAAGAAGGGAAGGAAAACCAACAAATCAATACAGCTGAAAGAAAAGCCTTTTCAGGGAAACAAAAATATTTTTTAAAAAATTTATCATCAACATGAACAAGATAAAGAAGATACTATAAACATGAAACAAGAAAAAGATGCTATAGAAAAAGGAGCATTCAGAGGACAAAGAGCTCTTTTAAAAATAAAAATACGTTTGTGCAGTTCTGCTTAGAGGAATTCATTTTACACCTTGGCACATATGTGAAATGACTTACAAACAAGATGATCTGGTATAGATTTATTTATAGTAGAAAAAAGATTGCAAACAACCTAAATGTTTATCAGTGGAAGAAAGGCTGAATGAACAATGGAATAATGCAAATAACAAACAACATGGGATTTGCTTTTTATATGTTGATGTGGAATCCTCTCCAAATTATATTGTTCAGTGAAAAAAGCAAGGTACAGAACAGTGTGTATGGCATAGTTGCATATATACATATATATGTATGTGTGCAGATATATACACACATACATGCATACATTATATAACATGTTATATCATGTATTATATAATTGTATATCACAATTATATATTATGTAAATTATGTTTTAAGTTACATAATCATATAATTATACTATATTATATATCTTACATCATATGATAATATATACTATTATATTTTGCATATATATTTATAAAAAAAGAAGCGTGTGTATGTATATATACACATATCCATAAACAAAATTTCTGGAAAGAAACATGAGAAACTAGTAATACTGCCTCAAGGGAAAGAATCAGAAGAATCAGATTGCTGAGATCTGGGGTAAAAAGAATCTGTGGCATACGATTTTGTGCCTTTAGAATTTCCGTCTTTGTGAGGCAATAACCTCATAAATGTAAGTACATGTAATGTTGAAGTGATCCGATTTGCATGGAAATTGACAGGTGAGAACCCACAGCACGCACAGCACATTGTAGGTGCATCATAAATATTTGTAAACAAATAGCCAAAAAAGTCCTGGAGTTATCAGTTATCAAGATACTGTATAAAGGTACGTTCATTAAAAGAGCCTGGTATTGGTAAAGCAATAAGCAAACAGAGCAATAGAACAGAGTAAGTCCAGAAAATTTGCAATGGAATTTAAACAACGGAATTCAAACTCTGTGAGAAAAGAAATGTTGTTCAATAAATGGTTTGAGACAATTGCCTACTTGTTTTGAAAGAAAAAAATCCCTACCTCATACCACACACAAAAATAAATTCCTGGCAAATTTAAATGGAGAAACAGGGGAATGTGTTTATGACCTTGGAGTAGGAATGGTCTTAAATAAGGCATAAAAAATGGATAAAATATGTAATGAGCAGTAAAGAAAATCAAAATAAACATAGAGAAAGATTACTTCATCTCACTAGTAAATAGAGAAATTCAAATTAAAAGAGATACAACTTTTTACCCCTGAGTAGAGTTTGGTCATATCAAGTGCGGGCAGACAAGACATAAGAAATAAGTACATATATAAAGTGCCAAAGGACACAGAGTATGATAACAATGGTCACCTCTGGAGAGAAGATTAAGATTAGGTGAGGATCTAGTCAAAGAGAGACTCTAGCTTGATCTATAATGTTTGAGTTTTTGACAAGAACCTGTCCACACATTCCTTGATTTTAAGTGAAGATTGTCGGGATATATCTGGGAGGTCTTCTTAAGCTTTCTTCGTATCACAACATTTTTAAACACATAAAACAAGTAACAATTAGGAAATATTTTGAAAAAAGTAAAAGCAATAAATACATATTTTTTTACAGAAAAGTAACATTGATTGCATACTGTTCTCAATGTCACCTCTGGGGTGTGAGGTGGGGGATCCCTACGTTGCTAAAGCTACCCGGGCACGTATACCACAGTCATAGTGCCTAGGAGCACGTCAAGGATCCCATCCTAGGGAATGATGGTGGCACTCACCAAGCAACAGGACAGGTGCAAGTGAGGCAAGAGAGAAAGAGGGCAAGGGGTTGGAAAGGAGAGGAGGCCAGGTACGGTGGCGCATCCCTATAATCCCAACACTTTGGGAGACTGAGGCAGGAAGATCACTTGAGCCCAGGAGTTCAAGGCTGCAATGAGCTATGATCACACCACTGCACTCCAGCCTGGGTGACAGAGCAAGACCCCATCTCTAAAAAATAAAATAAATAAATAAAAATTTTGAAAGGAGAGGAATGAGGAGAAACATTAACAATAGGCCAGGAGAGGAGAGATAAAAGGAGTAATTGGAAAACAGCAAGGAAAAGGAGACAGGAGAAAGAGACATGAGACAAAGGAGAAAAAGAAAGGAGGGAAAATATTAAAATACTGGAAATGTTTTTACCCAGAAGATAACAGAAAATAGTAAAACAAAGACACACTGAGACGGAGGCAGAGAGAGCAGACCTCACGAGCAGGGAGAATGAAGACGCTGAGAGAGAAGGTTCAGGAAGGAACACAGCTGGGACAGGGGCGGGAGGCAGGGTCCTTGAGGGAAGCCGGCAGCCAGGTGGAGGGACAGAGCACTCCTGTTCTCGACGGGACACCGCAGGTGCTGCGGGAGCCAAGCCTCCGGCTCCCCCCATCCTTCTGGGGAGGGCTCTGGAGCAGACTGACTGCATTCGAACCCCTGCTACTGTCTTGTGCCATTCCTGCTCCCTTCTCACAGCTGCTTCTGGCTCCGGGCCCCACAGGCTGCTGCCTCCAATCCAGACAGAGCCATTCCCTGACCCGACTCTCCTGTGCATAAAATGTCCATGTTCAAGAGCCTGACCTACTTCAGGTGGCCCAAGGGTCCTTGGAGCCTGCAAGGCCAAACTCAGCAGATGCAGACATTCCAGTCCTGCCCATTCAGTCCCAGCCTTCCTCTTCATCTTAATACACCAAAGTCCACCCATCATCCCTCAGAATGCCTCTGCCAGCAGGACTCTGTGGTGGCATTCACACCGTCCCGTCTGCCTGGAACGACTTCCCCGGTCCTCCATTCATCCAGCAGGTACTTGCTGAGCATCCGTTACATGCCAGGCACTGTGCCAAGTGTGGGGATAGAGTGACCAAGCAGACGGGTCTCCATCCCAGGAGGCACACTCTCGGGACCCTATCCCCCTGCCCCCAAAACTGCCAACTTCATTCCTCACCAAGTCTCTCTAACTCACTGATCTTCTCTCCTCTTTTGTACAGAACTTGGTATCCAGACTCACTAAGTTGCTGATTGGCCAAGTATTACCTGGTTGACATCTAGAACATCGAAAGTTCCTAATATAGGGGTCTGTGAACCCTGAAATTATATGAAAATGTGGTGTCTATGTGCATAGTTCTGGGCAGAAAGCCCATAGTTTTTATTATATTCCTTAAAAAAGTGAAAAGATCCTGCCTATCATTGTTAAATTGAAGTTATTTGCCTTGCAATGGTGTTTACATTTTCAAGAATGGATGTCTAATTTCCCCAACCATATGTCTTGTTCATGGGGCACAAAGGCCTTGAGTGCATGTCTCTGTGCCCCATGTATTCACACCTGAAAGCATGTAGCACTCAGGAGAGATGCCACGGGCACAACCTCCCTGCCCTTACGGGTGCCAGGGAGGAAATTTTCATCTGCTTGGAAGAATCAGGAGAGGCTTCCTGAGCCCAGGAGTTTGCACCAGATCCTGATGGAGAACTGAAATATCAGAGGCCAAGCAGAAGAGAATCAGGTATGCCAGGCGGAGCCTGAGGCAGAGCAGATCGCACAGTGTTGATGGGGAGGCAAGTCGTATGGCACTGTGGGGATAAAGTAGGACATTATATGTAAAAGCCCCTACTCCAGGGCCTGGTGCACAGTTAGTGTTCAGTACATCATGGTGGCTATTATGATGTCTACAGCCTCCACCACTTATTAAACTTTGGACAAAGACATAGCCAGAGGAATGTAAAAAGGGAGGAATTTTTTTTGAAAACACTTTGTGTAGGAAATTAGAATTTCTGGGTTGAAAGGGAACTTGGACACTGTTTACTCTGACTGTTTTCAGATGCATTGATTGGTTTTCAATAAACACTTTTAATCAATGGATCAGATGAATTAATCTTTGCTAATGAAGGAAGCCCCACTCTAGTATAATCTAAGCCCTTGCTACCAGTTGAGATGCAAATTTCTCCTGACAAAGGCTTACCAAGTGGCTACAACACATATACTTTCCTAAACCCTTCAGATCAGACCTTGCCAAAGCCCTAGGCTGTACATGAGAGACTCCTGCAGATGCACACCTGGGAATTTTGTTGAAGAGCCCTGTAGCAGAAAGAAGTCAGACCCACAGGAGAAGTTTCTTACAGAGAAAGAAAACTGCACAGAAGGGAGCAGACACACCGAGGCAAGTTTTTCCAAATAAGAGCAGGGCCCTGACTATGTACTCCTTCAAGAAGAAGGGGTATAAAAAAGAATATGAAAACAGAAAAAAATATATATGCGAGGTGGGGGAGCAGCAAGCAGAAACTTGTTTCCAGGAGTTAGCAGTGTAGGTGGGTGTGGTAGGTGGCCAGAGTGGATTTCACCAGGGTCTTTTAGACAAAATCTGACAACCAGATATCCTCGGGGACAGATAACACTCCAGTGTCCTGAGGGGACCAGAGTGACACATGCCAGTTTCAGGGGATCCAGCCATTGTTCAATCCTCCCTAGACTTGAGAAAATCAAATTGTGCCCGCTTCCTAAAACCTTCCTAAAGGAGTCACTCCCCTCCTGGGTCCCAGTCTCCCCAGCTGTAAAACAGCTGGGTCGGAGGGGACAACGCCTCAGTTATTTTGTAGTTCCCTTCAACAGAATAAAGAATTTAAAAAAAAACAATATTTTAGAAGACAAATCTAACCACACAAGAATTCTCTACCTCAAGAGAAATAGTAAACAAAAGAATGGCAGGAATAGCTGAACAAACATTGTCAAGCATTTGATGACAGAGGGAGGAAATGGAAGGGGCGAAGAGGAAGAGCATTACCTGAAACCACAGAACCGAGGATTCTGGGAAGGGCTGGGAATCAGGAAGGCAGCGTCTCAACCAGAGCTGTATCCTGGAGCTATCTGTCCTTCGTGAACAGACTCCCCCACACCCAGGGGCAGCCGCACTGGTCAGGAAGTTAGGTCTGCAAAGTGGTCTCTCTCGCTGCAGGGCAGCAGGTGCACCCCCATCTCTTTGAAGAAAATGGGCCTGACATGGAAGCAGGAGGGACCTAGAAAAGGCAGAGAAGAGAGATTTGCAGGAGAAAGAAAGGCCCTTGTGGTCAGAGCAACTCTAGAATTCTCTCCCACCCTGTGAAAACAGGAATTGGCTGAGATGCTTGGGGCACCTTCCATTCACAGGCAAGAAATGTCCAATGCCTTCCATGTCCCCTGTGAAAGGCTTTGAAGAAATGCCCTAAGATTGGCTAAAATGGGAAGAAAATAGGTTCTGAGAGACGGAACAACAGAAAGATCTAGAAGAGAAAATTCCATTTTAAAATCATGGCAGAATCAATAGGAGTTAAGTAAAAGCCTTAATCATCCCACAGAGAGAACATCCATCCCACATCCAAAAAGAGAGCAGGGTAAGAGCAGGCTGGCCCCAGAGGGGGCCTCTTGCAGGGAGCCAGCTCGAGCCTCTCACCTGCAGAGGAGCCCCCCTCGCCAGGCCTGGCCAGCACCTGGCTGATTGGCTTTATTCCCTGCCCCCCTTCATTCCCACCCGCTGTTCTCCCCTCTGCTGCGACTAAGGAAAGTTGTTTCTGTTCTCACAAATCCTAAGAGACCCCTCCTCCACCCCCTCTGTCCCCAGTCTCTGGCAATTAAACCTCCAAGGGGAGACAGCCTCCTGCAAAGTTCTATGCTCATCTCAGCGGCTCCAACAAACAAACTCTTTCCCAGCGGAGGTTGCAGAGGAAAACTAGAGAGTGAGGGTTTCTATGGGTCAAGCTAGGAAGAATTGGCTTTCCTTCCATTCCAAAAAGAAATGGGAAATGTTGGCTTTTGTCTGTCTTATGAAGCAGCATGAGACAGCCATTAAATAATATACATAGGTGAAGTCAAAGGGCATCTTTTTGCCTCTTCCAATTATCTGGGCTACATGAAGAGGCTTCCGTCTAAGGACACACTGACCCTTCTTGCTCAGAGCTCGATTCCACTGGCATTCAACACAGTCACCAAGAGATCAAGGATATAAGAAACATACTCTGCTATGACCAAGAAGTCATCTATCCCTGGCACTGACCACCTCCTGCCCATTCTGTCATCTCACACTCAAATGGGCTTCTCTCATATTAAGAAATTTCCAAAAATAAAGGTAGTGTAGCACAAACACTTGGCCTTGAAGTCAGACAAAACTGGGTGGGAAACTTATTTAGACTTGACCTTGGGCAAGAGACGTAACCAGTCTGAGTCCCAGTTTCCTCATCTGTAAAATAGGAATAATGATGTTCACCTCAAAATGTTTATTGTGAGAATAAAATTAAATGGACAATCTAAAGTCATCTCCCCATGATAGGTCCTAAGGATTGTAGTTATCAGTGCTACTGACTTCCATTCTTTCCAAAGCCTGAAAGTGAGATGAAAATATATACTTCAGAAGAATAGTTTAGAAAACTTACTAAACAAATAACTGCAGCCTGCAGAAACAAATGCTGAAGAGGAGGAAGAATCTGATTTACAGTTACTATATTATAATATTCAAAATGTCCAATTTTCAACAAAAAAAATTACAAAGCATGAAAATAAATAAGAAATTGTGGCTCATTCACAGAAGAAATTAACAGAACCGCCTCTGAGGAAGCACAGACATTAGACTTACCAGATGAAGACTTTATATCAACTGACTTAAATATTCTCAAAGACCTGAAGAAAACTATGGACAAAACAATAAAGAAAAGTAGGAGAACAATGTATGAATAAATAGAGACTATCAATAAAGACATAGAAATTTTAAAAATGAGCCAAATAGGGCAGGATATCCCAAAACTCAAATATGAGGAGAAGATAGTTCCCAGGGTGACAGAGAAGTGAAAAAACTCTGAGCAGACAGTAAGAGAATTGGGCTTTCATATTCATGATGCGCTTTCCCCCAATCTGCCCAGCACCAAGTTCATGGAAAATTTCCCCCGATTCAGTTTCTACAATTGAAAAAGTGAGATTGAGGTTGACAACCAGCTTCCCACCATATTGGGTAACCTGACAGGAGACCTCTCTCTGTCTTAAACCATGGAAAGCATCATGAGTGCCTGAAGGCAGAAATACCCCTGAGGACAGCCAAAGACAAAACGAGGAGGTGGGACTACCATCCCCAGCCCTGGAAACTCTACTCTATAAATGAACCAAAGGAGAAGCAATTCAGAAATTTATCAGAGGAATGTAACAAAAAGTGTGAAATAATGAAAAAAATCAAATAGAAATCTTGGAACTGAGAAATACATTTGCTGTACTGACAAATTCATTAGAGACTCTTAACAGCAGAAAGGATTAAGCAGAGGAAAGAATCAGTGAGATCAAAGACAGGTTATTTGAAAATGTAATCAGAGGGGAAAAAAGAAAAAAGAATAGAAAGGAATAAAGATTTCCTATAAGATACGGAAAATTAACTCAAAAGACCAAATCTAAGACCTATTGGTGTCAAGAGGAAATTGAGCCAGAGAACAAAAACTAAGAGTTGGTTTTTTGAAAGGATAAATAAATTTGACAAATCTTAAGCTAGAATAACTATAAAAAAGTGAGAATTGAATAAATAAAAAAATGAAAGAGGAGACATTACAATAGGTACCACAGAAAAACAAAGAGTCAAAAGAAACTACTACAAAAATTATAAACCAACAAATTGGATAGTGTAGAAGAAAGGGACAAATTTCTAGACCCATACAACCTACCAAGACTGAATCATGAAGAAATAGGAAGTTTAAACAGACCAATAATTCATGAGGTGACTGAATCGGTAATAAAAATTCTCGTACCAGAGAAAAGTCCAGGAACAGACAGCTTTGCTGCTAAACTCTATCCAATATTCAAAGAAGAACTAACGCCAATTATTCTCAACACTTCCCAAAAAATACTTCCAAACTCATTTTATGAGGCCAGCATTATCCTGAAACCAAAAACAGACACAAACACTAAAAGAAAAGAAAATTACAGCCCAATATCCCAGATGAACATGGATGTAAAAATTTCAAAAAATTATTAGCAAACCAAATTCAACAACACATTAAAATAATCATCCATCATAATCAAGTGATATTTATTCCTGGGATTCAAGGATATTTCAATATATATGAATATATAAATGTGATACACTACATTAACAAAATTAAGGATAAAATCCATATGGTCATCTCAATATATGCATAAAAAGCATTTGACAAAGTTTAACACCCTTCATGATAAAAATTCTCAACAGATAAGGTATAAAGGAAATGCACTTCAACACAACATAGGCTATGTATGACAAACCCATAGCTAACATCATACTCAATGTTGGAAAGTTGAACGCTTTTCCTCTAAGATCAGGGACAAGACAAAGATGTCCAGTGTCACCACTTCTTTTCAACATAGTACTGGAAGTCCTAGTCAGAATAATTAGGCAAGAAAAGTAAAAGGTATCCTAATAGGAAAGGAAGAAATAAAACTGTCTCTCTTTGCTGATAACATGATCTTATACCTAGAAAATCCTAAAGACTCCACCAAAAAACTGTTAGGACTGATAAATTAATTCACTAAAGTTTCAGGATACAAAATAAATTTTAAAATATCAGCAGTGTTTCTATATGCTCATAATGAAATATCCAAAAAAAAAAAGAACTAAAAAAAATCCTATTTATAACAGCAACAATTTAAAAATGCTTAGGTATAAGTTAAACAAAGGACGTGAAAGTCTATATACTAAAAACTATAAAACACTGATAAAATAAATTAAAGAAAACAAAAATAAAGAAAAAAATTCCATATTCCAGATAAAAAGAATTAATACTGTTAAAATGTCCATACTCCCCAAAGCAATCTACAGATTCAGTGCAATCCCTATCAAAATTCCAATTGTTTTTTCCCACAGAAAAAGAAAAAATAATCCTTATATTAAATCCAAAAGGAAACAAATAGCCAAAACAATCTTGAGCAAAAAGAACAAAGCTGGAGGCATCACATTCATATATTGTAGGGGGATTGCAATCAAAACAGCATGGTACAGGCATAATAACAGACACACCAACCAATGGAACAGGATATGCATTTACAGTATGCATTTACTATGCATTTACAGTAAATTGGTTTTCAATAATCAGTGGGGGAAGGAAAGTTTCTTCAATAAATGGTGTTGGGAAAACTGGATATTCACATACAGAAGAATGAAAATGGACCCTGGATGAACACCACATATAAAAATCAACTCAAAATAGATCAAAGATTTAAATGTAAGACCTGAAAACTGTAAAACTAGTAGAAACAGGAGGCAACTCCATGACATAAGTCTGGGCAATGATTTTTTGATATAATCCAGATGACGCACTCAACAAAAGCAAAAATAGACAAATAAGATTGCATCAAACCAAAAAGCTACTGCATAGCAAAGGAAACAATTAACAAAGTGAAGAGACAACACAGACTGGAAGAAAATATTTGCAAACCATGTATGTGAGGGGTTGATATCAAAACATATAAGGAACTCAAACAATAGTAAGAAAACAAATAAGCCAATTTAAAAATCTGCAAAGGACTTGAATAGACATTTCTCAAAAGAAGATATGTTATACAAATGCACAATGGGTACATGAAAAAATGCTCAACATCACTAATAATTAGGGAAATGCAAATTAAAACCACAATAAAATATCACCTTATATATTTTAGAATGTTTTTTATTAAAAAGATTAAAATGTTAATGAAAATGTGGAGAAAAGAGAACTTTTGTGCATTGTTTGTAGGAATGTAAATTAGTATAGCCACTATGGAAAAGTGTATGGAGACTCCTCAAAAAAAAACTAAAATTAAAACTTGCCATATGATTCAGCAATCCCACTTCTGGGTATATATTCAAAGGAATTGAAATCAATATGTTAAAGGGATATCTACACTCATGTTTATTGCAGCATTATTCACAACGGCCAAGATGTGGAAGCAATCTAAGTGCCCACCAACAGATGAATGGATAAAGAAAATGTCATATATTTGCACAAAGGAATGCTAATCAGCCTTTTAAAAAGGGAATTCTATTATTTGTGATGACATGAATGAACCTTTGCTAAGTGAAATAAGCCAGGCCCAGAAAGACAAATACTACACACTCTCACGTATATGTGGAATCTAAAAAAGTCAAACTCATAGAAATAGATAGTAGAATGACAGTTACCAGAGGCTGGGGGAAGGGCAGGAAGAAAGGGATAGGGAGTTCTTAGTCAAAGGGTACAAAGTTTCAGGTAGACAGGAGCAATAAGTTTTGAGATGTATTGCACAGCAGGGTGAGTATAGTCAATAAAAATGTATTGTGCAGGCCGGGCGCAGTGTCTCATGCCTGTAATCCTAGCTCTCTGGGAGGCCGAGGCGGGCAGATTGTTTGAGCTCAGGAGTTC
>NW_012150208.1:1148039-1148702 GCF_000956105.1 Propithecus coquereli | reverse complement strand
ACTGACAACACAGGACAGATCCTCCAAACAGAAAATTAACAAAGAAATAATGGACTTAAACAGAACCCTAGAACAAATGGGCCTGACTGACATTTGCAGGACATTCTACCCAAAACCACTGAATATACATTCTTCTCATCAGCTCATGGGACATTCTCTAAGATTGACCATATTCTAGGACACAAATCATGTCTCAAAAAATTAAAAAAAATAGAAATCATACCATGCATCTTGTCGGATCACAGTGGAATAAAAATAGAAATCAACTCCAACAGAAACTCTCATCTCTACACAAAGTCATGGAAACTAAACAACCTTCTGCTGAATGATTCCTTCATAAACAAGAAAGTAAAGATGGAAATCAAAAGATTCTTTGAACTAAATGACAAAGGTGACACAAGTTATCAAAATCTGTGGGACACAGCTAAAGCAGTCTGGAGAGGAAAGTTTATTTCCATAAATGCATATATTCAAAAGTCAAAAAGAGCACAAACAGACAACCTAATGAATCGACTCAAAGAACTGGAAAAAGAAGAACAGACCGACCACAAACCCAGCAGAAGAAGGAAAATTAATAAGATCAAATCAGAACTAAATGAAATTGACAACAGGGAAACTATACGGAAGATTAATAAAACGAAAAGTTGGTTCTTTGAAAAAATA
>NW_012150208.1:1144352-1147989 GCF_000956105.1 Propithecus coquereli | reverse complement strand
AAAAAAAAAAAAAAAAATGTATTGTGCATCTCAAATTAACTAAGACAGTAAATTTCAAATGTCTCACTACAAAAAATGATAAGTAAGTGAAGTGATGAATATGTTAATTAGCTTGATTTAATCATTCCACATTGTGTACATATATCAAAACATCACATTGTACCCCATAAATCTATACAAATAGGATTTGTCAATTAAAAATAATAACATTAAAAAATCAGTCATAATTCTATACATCAGCAATGAACAATCCAAAAAGGATATTAAGAAAACAATTCCATTTACAAAAGCAGACAAAACGATAAAATACCTAAAAAAAATACTTTACCAAGGGGGGAAAGACTTCCACACTGAAAACTACAAAACACTGCTGGAAGAAATTAAAGATCTAAATAGATGGAAAAACATCTTGTGTTCAGAAACTGGTAGATTTCGTATTGTTAAGATGGCAAAACTACCCAAAGTAATATACACATGAAATGCAGTTGCTATCAAAATTTCAATGGCCTTTTTTGCAGAAATAGAAAAACCAATCCTCAGATTCATATAAAATTGCAAAGAGGCTCAAATAGCCAAAACAATGTCAAAAAAAAAAAAGAACCAGAGGAGGAGCCAAGATGGCGGATGAGAAAAGCCGCCAGTCAGAGTGTCTCTAAAAAAAAGACAGATTTTAGAAGAAAGTGAAAAAAATAAACTAGTAGGAAAACATAGATCGGGTGAGGGTCGGAAGGAAGGGTGCCTGAAACTACAGGAGACTCCACGGGAAGACGTTGCGGAGGAGAACTGGAAGGAGAAAGGTCCCAAGAGGCTTGGAGACCAGCGACAAGGGTAGGTGGAGCGGTTAACTTCCCCCTCCCTTGCATCTCGGACTGCTGGTGGGCTCCTGAGCGGCTGGAGAGACCTGCCCACACCAGCCCAGAGACGGCTGCCGCCAGTGAGCAGTGGCCTCTTGCGGACATGGCGCCAGGCTCCCAGCCCCCTCGGAGCACCTCCCTGGGCGCAGACCCGAGCCTATCGGCAGACGCCATAATGCTCCATTCTCTCCTTCCCCCTCCCTACCCGTGCGTGCCCAGAGAGACTATTTAGCCATCACACGGAGGCATCTCCAAGGAACGGGACCTTTACTTTTGGGGCCCTACAGCAGCCTGAGGGGTACTCAGACTGTGAGCTCCCTGTCCGCCAGCCCTCCCAGGTGCTGCTTGCCCAGTGACTCCAGGAGAGTGGGGTGAATCCCGAGGTGGAGTGAAATAGATCCAGCTTGGGCAACCTGTAGGTGATTCGAGACCAGCACCCCTCCCCCTGGCAGGGTCAGGCATTGATCTCCAGGGCCCAGGGGACAGGCCTGAAGACCAGACCCCATACACCCAAGTCACAATCGCACTGCCCCGGGGAACAGAAGGGAGATCTGTGAAAGAGCCTACTGAGGAGTGTGTGCCTTCAGGGGCAGATCAGCATGCCGAAGCAGCAACCATCCTCCCAAAAGAGGGCTGTGCACCCAGCTCAGGCTGCGATCCTTGGTAGGGAACCTCCTGGCCACACATCACAGCCAAGGGAGATCCATCGGCCTGAGGTCCTGCTTGCTGGCAGAGGACTGGGAGAGACCACAGAAAGGGGGAGGGTGGAGTGGAGGGAAACCTGCTCCAGAGTGCGGGTCTTGGGCCCCACCCCCCAAGCCCAGACTTTCAGCTGAGTAGAGCCATTTCGGCCGCTCCCAGCAGCTTTGCACAGAACCAAAGAACAGACCTTTGACCCCTGATAACAGCAGTTGTGGAGCCTGAGGGCAGGCTTACCCAACCCAGCCCCACCCAGACTCACTCCTGGACCTGCCCCCACTGAGGTAGAGAATAAGGACAAATCTGGAAGTCCCAGGGCCCCACCCACCACCCAAGGCACAAGAGGGCCTCTCCAGAGGAACAAGAGCTGGCTACAGGACCCAAAAACAGTACTGCAGCTCGCTTCTCCCAGCAAGTGCCACCTACTGACAGGGAGGTCATTCTGCACACCCTTGTACTGCATCTACTGACTCATCATACAGGGTGTGGTCGAATCTCACCCACAAACACCACCTACTGGCTCAGAGACTAAACAGGGCATGTCATTATCCAAATGAAAATCTAAAGGCAAGAAGGAACAACTGATCCAGATGAGAAGGAACCAGCGAAACAACTCTGGAAGCATGAAGAATGAAACGGAAAGCACACCCCCAAAGAGGAACAACAGCTCTCTAGCAATGGACAATAACCAAACTCAGAACACTAAAATGACAGAAGAAGAATTTCAAACATGGATTGTGAAAAAACTCAATGATATGCAAGAAAAAATGGATAACCAACACAAAGAAACCACAAAAAATATCCAGACTTGGAAGAAAAATTCACTAAAGAAATTGAAATATTAAAGAAAAATCAAACTGAACTCCTGGAAATGAAGAATTTATTCAAGGAAATACAGAACACAGTGGAAAGCTTCAAGAACAGGGTACATCAACCAGAAGAAGGAATCTCAGAGATTGAAGATAACACCTTCCAATTAAAAAGGTCAGTCACAGAGATAGAGCAGAGAAATAAGAGAAAAGAGCAAAGTGTACAAGAAATGTGGGATTATGTGAAGAAGCATAACGTGAGAGTTATGGGAATCCCTGAGGGTGAAGAAGAAAACACGCAAGGGTTGGATAAGCTATTTGAAGATATAATACAGGAAAATTTCCCAGGCCTCGCTAAAAATCTGAATATCTAGGTACAAGAAGCTCAAAGGACCCCTGGGAGATTCAATGCAAACAGGAAGACGACACGACATGCAGTCATCAGGCTGAACAAAATACCCACTAAAGAGGCCCTTCTACGAGCTGTAAGGCGAAAGTAACAAGTAACATACAAAGGAAAGCCCATCGGAATAACTGCAGACTTCTCAACTGAAACCCTGCAAGCAAGAAGAGACTGGGGCCCCATTCTCACTCTTCTGAAACAGAATAATGCCCAGCCAAGAATCTTGTACCCTGCAAAACTAAGTTTCATATATGAAGGAGAAATAAAGACATTCTCAGATAAGCAAAGACTGAGGCAATTCACCAAGACAAGACCAGCTCTCCAAGAAGTACTGAAAACAGAATTACACAAGGATCAGCACAATAAACACTCTCGAATGTAAAACCACTCAAAAGTTAAAGATCAAAGGCTAGATTCCACAATGGCTCAATAGAGAAAACAAAGCAACAGAATGCAACCCAACAGAATGAACAGTAATTCACCTGACTGATCAGTTCTCTCAATAAATGTGAATGGCTTGAACTCACCTCTCAAGAGACATAGGCTGGCCTAATGGATAAAAAAAAAACAAGCCAAGCATCTGCTGTCTCCAGGAAACGCATATAACCTGCAAGGATGCGTTTAGACTCAAGGTAAAGGGGTGGAAATCAGTATTTCAAGCAAATGGAAGCCAAAAGAAGGTTGGTGTGGCAGTTTTGATCTTGGGTAACTTAGTTTTTAAATCAACAAAAGTAACGAAAGACAAAGAGGGCCACTATATAATGGTGAAGGGTACAGTTCAACAGGAAGACATAACAATTCTAAATATGTATGCACCCAACTTAGGTGCACCCAGATTCATAAAGCAAACTCTACTTGATCTAAACAAATTG
>NW_012150208.1:1135770-1140701 GCF_000956105.1 Propithecus coquereli | reverse complement strand
ATGCATACACAAAAAGTGCGATGCGCACCATCCGAGGGATGGACGCACTTGAAACTCGGACTTGGTGGGGGGGTGGCAAGGGCAACATACGTAACCTAAACATCTGTACCCCCATAATATCCTGAAATAAATAAAGAAAAGAACTAAATTGGAAGACTCATACTTCCCGAATTTCAAAACTTGCTACAAAG
The DNA here is from genome assembly GCF_000956105.1 of Propithecus coquereli. NCBI lineage: Eukaryota > Metazoa > Chordata > Mammalia > Primates > Indriidae > Propithecus > Propithecus coquereli. The sequence goes on along the minus strand of NW_012150208.1, from coordinate 1,140,510 downwards.
ATACAGTAATCAAAACAATATGGTGATAGCATAGGGATAGATATATTGAACTATAAAATAGAATTTAGAATCTAGAAATAAACCCATGCATCTATAACCCATTTATTTTTGATGATGCTAAGACCTCTCAATGGGAAAAGGGTTGTCTTTTCAACAAATGCTGGGACAGCTGGATATCAAGGTGCAAAAAGAATAAAGTTGAACCTCTATCTCATACCATTTACAACAGTTAACTCAACATGATTCAATGAATTAAACAAAAGAATCTTAGAAGAAAAACATAGATCAATCTTCATGACCTTGGCTTTGACAGTAGATTCTTAGTTATGACATCAAAAGCACAAGCAAGAAAAAAATAGATAAATTAGACTTCATAAAAATTTTAAAACTTTTGTGCATCAAAAGACACTTTCCAAAAAATAAAAAGATGACCCACAGAATGGGAAAAAATATTTGCACATCACATATCTGATAAAGGCATAGTATCCAGAATATATAAATAACTCTCTTACAACTCATGAAAAGGACAAAAATCCAATTTTAGAATGGGTAAAGGACTTGAATAAACCTTTCTCTAACAAAAATGTACAAGTGGCCAGCAGGCACATGAAAAGATGCTGAACATCATTAGTCATCAGGGAAATGCAAACCAAAACCACAATGAGATACCATTTCACACCCACTAGGAAGGCTATAATCAAAAATGAAAAATAACAAGTGTTAGCAAGGATATGGACAAATTGGAATCCTCAGTGGCAGCGCTCAGATACTCCTTGGCTGTCTGGAAATTGTTCAGGAAGTTCTATGGACACAAAGTTAAAAGGAGAAATTCAAAGAGAACACAGGTACATCAATAATAATACCATCATCTTTTTATATATGTTAATTTTCTCCAGTAGATAACTTTCATTTGAGCCCTATTTTTCTAGAGGTAGGAGGAAATTACTGATAATCTATCTATAGTTATGAGCTGCCTGACCAGGGCTAATGTCATATGGCTAAGGAAAAGAAAAAAACATTTTCAATAATTTATGTATTCAAGAATTTAGCTTCATTATGTTATAGCAAAATTAAATTGTTCTAGACAAAAATTTTAAAGAAAAGAAATTGGAATCCTCACATGTTGCCGGAGAAAATGGAAAATGATGTAGCCACTACGGAAAAAGTTTGATGGTTCCTCAAAATGTTAAACATAGAATTACCATATGATCATATGAGCTAGCAATTTCACTCTCAAAAGAATTGAAAACAGGTACTCAAAGAAACACTTGTACACAAATGTTCATATCAACATTATTCACAAGAGCCAAAAGGTGGAAACAACCCAATATTCATCAACATATAAATGGGTAAACAAATTATGGTGTATACATATGATGAAATATTATTCAGCCATAAAAGGAATGATGTACTGATGCATGGTACAGTGCAATGAACCTTGAAACAATTACTCTAGGAAAAATAAGCCAGATACAAAAGGTCACATATTGTATAATTCCATTTATATAAAATGTCCAAAACAGGCAAATCCATAGAGACAGAAAACAGGTTGGGGTTGCCAAAGGCTGAGGGAATTAGTGGGGAGTCACTGCTTAATGGCCATGGGGTTTACTTGTGGGGTGATAGAAAAGTTTCGGAAGTGAAGTGGTGGTTGCACATCATTGTGAACGTACTAAATGCCACTGAAATGTTCACTTTAAGTAAGTTAATTTTATGTTACATGAATTTCACCTCAATAAAAAAGGGACACGGGTCCAAGGCAGACCTTATGTAGATAAATATAGGAAAGAATTGAAATTTTTGAGTTGACCCTGTAATAAGCTCACCTAGATCAGTTGCCATGTATTAATAAAAGGATGCCTGTTCTCCTCTAGAGCCACCCAAACCATTTCTTTGTTGCCTCTGGATTCTTAGCTAGTGTTGGATCTAAGTATGCTCCAAGGGACAAGTATAAAATCTGTCCCAGGAGAAAACAGCTAATATTTTAAAAAGAATCACAAGATTTTGCTAATCTACGCTTGCAAAAAAAAATGGGAAATACATCATAGGAAGGCATTCTAAGAGTGTTAGATCAAGGAGGAAATGATGTAACTATCAACCTACTGATATGTATAGTGATTAATGTGAAGTGCCAGTGGCTAAATTCCGACTAACTGCTTGCTTATTTGACTGAAATTTGGACTCCGTTGTGGCTATACTCAATGAAGTGGTGAAGCTAAAAGTTCCTTGTAATTATGAGAGAAAGAAATTCAAAGGCTTATCAAGGTAGGAATTTTAGAATGAATTTATGATATGCAACCCACTCACCCCCTACTACATTCCCTGAAAAGGCCCAAATCCTCTCTGAGTCATTGAGAAAACATTAGTTATGAGAACCAGCCTCCTTAAAAAGCCCTTTGGTGGCTGTGCTCTGTAGGCCAAGTATGATGGGGCAGGATGCTGCCACCTCCCTAATTTCAATGGGAATTACAGATTACTGGAGTAACAGGGGCCAGGTGACAGTGGGGAACTGCCAGAACAAGGTGTGTGCAATGGTCATAACGTATGGCAGGGAAGACTGGTGTATAGAATGTGTTGATCCTGAGGATCTTTGTTGGTAGTTAAGAGATCACAGTGTCCTTTGTAATGAAATGGGAAGCCTTGATCTATGTATTAGGAAAAAGTCAAGATGTAGTAGACAGAAACCTGGTGTAAATCATTACAAGGGTAAGTCACGGCCTCTTACCTAGTTTCCAGACCTAAGCCAGTTCACAGACCTGGAACTTCCTAATTTAAGAGCCCTGCAACACTACCCCAGATACATACTGCAAACCTTCTCAACCTTCACCCAAAAGGATCTGTTGTTATTTGCTAGAGTGAGCATGCAACCATGCATAGGAGAAAAGAAAATACCCAAACCTTTTAGGAATTAAAAATGTTGCCTATTGACTTTCCAAAAAAAAGACCACTGGAAAAACCTGTTGATCAAGCAAAGCCAAGTTTATTGCTTATGTAGTAAGTGTAAACACCATCTTGACAGCGTCTTGGTAGTATTTCAAAAGGGGAAGACCAAGGGTAGACGTACAAAGTTTTAGGACCTGGATTTGAGTAATTTGAAGTGACTCTTGCTACGCAAGGATTGACTGGAACTGGCCAAAGTTGTGATATGACAGGACTAGTGGGCACCGTGAGCATGAGTTCTGGAAGAGTCTTAATGAGAAAACAGTTGTCTGACAAGCAACTAAATTTGGCCAACTAAGTCATCTATTGTCCTAGAAAGAAGACTGATTGAACAGTCCATTTCTCAGATAAAGCTAACAACAAAGTTATATTCTGATTTATGGCCTTAACTTCCTGGGCAAGAATTTCTTGGTATAAATAGCAAAGTCTTGTTGATGTAGGGACGTTAGTTTTGAGTTCTGATAGCCAAGCCATATGAACGCAGATGGGCTTAGTTCTCTCTAGACTGGCTCTAAATTGATACTAATTCTTTGTGACCCAAAATACCAGTGTAGTCCACCAGTTAAAGTGAGAGCTTACAGTGATGAGGTAATAAGAGGCATTTAGGCCTAAGTTTAAATCACGGTGATCCAAGTAAGTTTTTATTACCTACCATGTGGTTATTTCCCAGATTCTTAACGTATATTTGGAACAGACATATTCAGAAACTTGTAGAAACACTACATTGGCTCCCTGAGCTGTTTCATTATAGTAGAAAGAACAAGTTTTGGAAGCTCAGGAAATTCTATTCTCTACCAGGACAGTAAACCAAAATCAACAGCACATCCCCAGGATAAGTGCAGGTGTTAGTGCTGCCATAAATTTGAAATATGTACATTTTTGGCCTGTACAAAAGGGGAATGGATTTTAGAAAATTGCTGCACATTATTGTAAAGTTAATCAGGTGGTGACTCTCACTGCAGTGACTGTTACAGATGTGGTCATTTTGCTGGAACAAATCAGCATAGACCCTGACACCTGATATGTAACTTATTGACCTGAAAAATTATTTTTTTCTCTCAAACAACTTGCAAAAAAGACTAAAAGCAAGCTGTTTGTCTTTAAGGACCAATGGCGCACCTTACAATCTTGTCTCAGGACCACATCATTTGTCCTGCTCCATAATATAGTCTACAGAGATCTTGATCATCTTAACATTACATATCATGTAACGTTAAGAGAGTATCATGCTCTGTGGACAACTCTCATTCAATGTGCCAGGGACAAAGTGGTTATGGTTGTAGGGACAAAGGTTATGCATATGCATACCAACATGGATGTATCCTCACCAAGCTGACCTGGTTACTACTACCACTGAGGGGCTAATCTCCCATCAGCAGAACGCCATTCTGGGGCCCAACATAGTAAATTTCCTTTGGGGAATCAGCTAGCCACCTAGTAGCAGGTCGATTATATCGGATCCCTTTCATCAGGCACAGGGTAGCAATTTGACCTCACTGGAATAGACATCAATTCTTGATTTGAATTTGCTTCCCTTGCCCATAATGCTTCTGATAGCACCAACAGGTAGGCATTTAGCCAATGTCTCGGATACCATTGAGCCATTCTGTACAATATTGCTTCTGATCAAGGAACTGGTTTCATAGCAAAAGAAGGGCAGCAATAGACTTGTTTCTATTGAATGGGCTGGTCCTATATACAATTCTATCACCCAAAAGCAATTGGCCTCGGTTATGACACCAACCCATTTATAGCGCCAGTTCAGAAAAAAGACCCTGAAAAGACAGAAGCAAAGGACAT
>NW_012150208.1:1131446-1133045 GCF_000956105.1 Propithecus coquereli | reverse complement strand
ATCCAAGAGCTGGCAGAGCCAGGCACCGGTGCCCTAGGGTTCAGTGCTGGCTGCCAATCCTGCAGCAGTACAGCCCCTTCCTCAGTGCCCCCATCACCTCACGGTTCCTCAAGCTGTAAATGAGGGGGTTGAGCATAGGAGTAAGGACCGTGTAGAAGACAGAGACCACCTTGTCGTGGCCAGGGGCCCGGTAGCGCCTAGGCCTCAGGTAGATGAACATGGCTGCCCCGTAGAAGAGGGAGACAGCTGTCAGGTGGGAGGAACAGGTGGCCAGAGCCTTTTTACGGGCCTGAACAGAATGCATTCGGAGCACTGTCCCCAGGATGTGAGCATAGGAGGCCACGATGATGGAGAAGGGAAGGAGCAGCATGAAGACACAGCACGCAAAGAGCAGGATGTCAAAAAGGGATGTGTCTGCACAGGCCAGCTTCAATAAAGCTGGCACCTCACAGAAGAAGTGGTCCACATTCCTTGAGTCGCAGTAGGGGAAGGTCATGGCTGCCACCATCTGAATCATTCCATCTATTATTCCAAAAGCCCAGGAGCTCCCAGCAATCTGGACACAGACCCTCTGATTCATGAGGATGGAATAGTGAAGTGGGCGACTAATGGCCACATAGCGATCATAAGCCATGAGTCCCAGCAAGAGCCCCTCAGATCCCACAAGAGAGACAAAAAAGCCAATTTGTATGCCACAACCCACAAAGGAGATGGACTTCCTGCCAGACAGGAAGTTGGCCGCCATCTTTGGCACAATGTTACAGACCAGCATGAGGTCCATGAGGGAGAGCTGACTGAGGAAGAAGTACATGGGTGTGTGAAGCCGAGGATCTATATAGATGAGGAAGATGAGGAGGACATTTCCACAAAGGGCCACTGTGAAGACCACCATAATGGCAGAAAAGAGGACAAGATCAGTTGGACTGTGGGAGAAGATGCCCAGGAGAATGAAGCCATATGTGGATGATTGGTTCAACCATATTCCCATGGCTTAGTTGTTCACAGTCACCTGGAAACATGAACAGAAAAATTTTGAAGTTGAGTAACATGTCTCTATTGATCTCTGAATCCTTCTTCTTCAGTCAGATATATCTTTTGTAATTCATTGGAGTTCAATAACGTATGCTCTGGAGCATACAAGGGGATATCCTTTCATATTCCCATAACACAGATGACAAGATCTCCACTGGCTCATGGAATTGGACTACATGTCTATATTTGTATGTATCCATACCAAGAAGAGTAGAAATGGGATTATTCTAGGTGCCACAGGTCTTTTGGACAATCCACCTTCAGCAAAGTCTTGGCTTTGCCATATGACATTGACTCTCCTTAGCTGGGATCACACGGACTTGGTAAACTATCTCTAACAGGACTTGGACTACTTCATGCCCAAGAAATTATTTATATTTGTTACAATGAGGGAAGGTAATGGAGACTTGAGATGCACTAGTCTTTATCTTGTTCAGGTCAAAAATCTTGGAACCATTTTTTTTTTTTTGAGACAGAGTCTCACTGTGTTGCCCCAGCTAGAGTGCCGTGGCATCAGCCTAGCTCACAGCAACCTCAAACTCCTGGGCTCAAATGATCCTCCTGCCT
>NW_012150208.1:1128350-1130561 GCF_000956105.1 Propithecus coquereli | reverse complement strand
TGTGGAACGCTCTTTCTCCAGATTTCCATCCCTCACCTGCTTCATATCTTTACTCAGATACTGACCTTTTCAGATGAGTGTTCTGTGAAAGCCATATTAAGAAATCAAATGTCTTGCACTCTCAAGCCCCCTCCCTGCTCCAGTCTACTCCACTGCACTTACGCCACATCACGCACATGCTTATGTGTCTGTTCTGTTACTGCCTGTGTAATCCCACTAGAATTTAAGCACCATTTAAGTTCACCATGTCATTGGCAGCCCCCAGAATGCTGCCAGACTCACAGTATGAACTCAACACACAGGTGTTAACCCAGAAAAGTAACACATGATGAAGTGATAAATGGGTGCAATTTCCATTTTCAGTAAGCAGAAAGGCTCCCACTTAACGACCTTGGCCCAAATGTAATAGGAGTTCACTGTTTGATTCATTTCCATGAGGGACAGTGAGTGATAATGTAAGAAATACCTTCAGGTGTTCACAAAGACAAGGATGGAGTGAATGATAGTTGTGTCTATGAGGCATTTGTGTGCTGGTGCATTCATGTCTACTTACAGCACTGCACAGATGAAACAGGGTGCTTCCACGGGCACTACACTATATGAAGATCCTGGTTAATTTCCTGCCCAGATCTGTGACCACCAGCTGTGTCTCTACAGAAGGGAGCATGTCCTGACTCGTGCCCAAGAAGGCATGCCCAGCGGTCCTTGCCACCAACGATACCTGGTGTGATGGGAGGGGGGTTTCGTCAGGAGTGAATCGCTGTCCCCACAGCCTTCAAGCACCATCTCAGCCATGTCGGCCCTAGGCTCAACCAAACAGCAAAACAAACCGGGTCCCCCTAGACCTCAGTGCAGAAGTTCCTCCTCCTGTGCTGAAGACGCCCAGCCCTACGTACTGTGTGCAGGGGCACTTGGCCACATGTACCTTCAAGGACAGGCACTCTCCACCCCCTCCCCCCACTGGTTCTCTTGTACTACAATACTACAAGGCTGATCAATGACAACCATCCTGGACAACTCCCTTGCACTCAGATCCTTATATCTGAGTGTATATCCCGTGTATTCAACACCTCCCCTTACGTGTCTAATGGACTAGTTCCATTAAAGTGGCCAAACAGACTTCTTGGTCTCCCCTGGAAAAACATTTGCTCTCCCCTCTCCTCCTTCCCAGGTCGGCTATGGTAGGTCTGTCCAGTTTCCCAGGCCACAACACCTGGGTCATCCCAGAGCCCTCTTCTTCTCTCACACACATATCCCAACCACCAGAAACTCCCGCTGGCTCTTCATTTAAAATATACCCACCTCTGACCACTACTCACCACCGCCGGCTCCCACCTGCCGCACCATCTGAATTGGTGTTTGTAATGATGGCGATGGCCCAGAGGGGACTGGCCTCCCAATCTATCCTTGCACTCCCCACCTCAGTCTGTTTGCCACATAACACTGGAGTGACCCCATCTGTGTGAAATAAAATCCAAAGTGGTTTCATCAGCAGACACTCCTCACCACCCAGACCTGCGTCCTTCTGCTCTTCCGGCTTGCCTGCGGTGCCCCCATACGGCAGGTGGACATCAACCTTGGGGGACTCAGTGATCCCTCTTACCTCTTCACAGGAGGCTCTTCCCAGATATGGGAAGAAAGAGCGGGGAGAGCCATAGCACCAGCAGGTGAACCCCCCTCCTCCCCCAAGAAGAAAAGCTCAACAAAACCCTGCTGGGGGCAGACAACAGGAGGAAGAGGAAGTCCTGATGAAGACACAGACACGAGGAAACCACCAGCAGCAGGAACTGCAAGGACGAGAGATGGGTGAGAGGAGAGACCCTCGCTCACCTTTGGGTGGGTGCCCTGCAGGGACTCATGCAGCAGAGGTGCCCTGCATGAGTCGGGGTGGGGGCTCCCAGCATCAGAGCCATTCCCGCTTCCGTCTCCTGAGTTTGCTCTCACTGGTGGGGGCAGGAGGAGCCCCCAGTGATCCTCACGAGGCTGTGGATGCCCAGGGCCCCTCGGCCTCCCTGGGGCCCTTCTAGTGCAGAGAGCGGGGTGCAGACCCGCAGCAGCCCCTCTCGGAGGGAGGGGGAGACGCAGGCATGGGGAGTCGGTGGTAGCAAGTGGGGACACAGCCAGTGGCTGTGCATGGCCCACCATGGAGGCCACCTGCCTCCCACACGCCTGCCTCTCGCCCGGGTTGCAGAGCTGCCTCCCGCTGCCCAC
>NW_012150208.1:1125644-1128300 GCF_000956105.1 Propithecus coquereli | reverse complement strand
CAAGCTGTTTGTCTTTAAGGACCAATGGCGCACCTTACAATCTTGTCTCAGGACCACATCATTTGTCCTGCTCCATAATATAGTCTACAGAGATCTTGATCATCTTAACATTACATATCATGTAACGTTAAGAGGGTATCATGCTCTGTGGACAACTCTCATTCAATGTGCCAGGGACAAAGTGGTTATGGTTGTAGGGACAAAGGTTATGCATATGCATACCAACATGGATGTATCCTCACCAAGCTGACCTGGTTACTACTACCACTGAGGGGCTAATCTCCCATCAGCAGAACGCCATTCTGGGGCCCAACATAGTAAATTTCCTTTGGGGAATCAGCTAGCCACCTAGTAGCAGGTCGATTATATCGGATCCCTTTCATCAGGAACAGGGTAGCAATTTGACCTCACTGGAATAGACATCAATTCTTGATTTGAATTTGCTTCCCTTGCCCATAATGCTTCTGATAGCACCAACAGGTAGGCATTTAGCCAATGTCTCGGATACCATTGAGCCATTCTGTACAATATTGCTTCTGATCAAGGAACTGGTTTCATAGCAAAAGAAGGGCAGCAATAGACTTGTTTCTATTGAATGGGCTGGTCCTATATACAATTCTATCACCCAAAAGCAATTGGCCTCGGTTATGACACCAACCCATTTATAGCGCCAGTTCAGAAAAAAGACCCTGAAAAGACAGAAGCAAAGGACATTGGGAATGGGAAGTGGAAGAAGAAAGACATAAATATCAACTATGTCTTCCTGATCAATTGGTGTGTTGGAAGGGTGTGCGTGTGTACATGTATGTGAGCTATTTTTTCCTTCTCGCTCCTCCTTCCTCTTATTATTTTATGTACTGATTATTGGTGGTGGCTAACATTCAAATGAGATTGTGACTGAACGTGAGGTATAACTAACATTGCCCACGGAAGGACGCCATGACGGCGTGTGTGCATAGTTACATGTTCTTAGGCAAAAGCAAAATGTCATTGCTGTTTAATGGAAGTTCAAATATGGGTAAAATGGTGTATGTGGATGTTGAATGGCCGAAGGAGTGGACTCTGCCAGTTTTCAAGCTATTGCCTCAGCCCCAAACCCACAGTTCTATGCTCTGATTTGCAATCCTAGGGCTGCTTTGTTGTCAAGATTCCCATTAGGATCTGCTTGTAGGACCATTAGAAGGAAACTGTAAGCCAGGAAGAGGGAAAAGAAATTAACTCCTCATGACTTCCTGTTTTTCCTGTCAAAATCATCCCAGCTATGTTTTTTCATCCTGGAAGTTGGTTCCACTTTGCAGATTTTATTTTCACACTCCTAACACCAGTTTCCTTCTGCCCTTAGAGAAACAGGAGCCAGCTGGACTAGCCCTGGTGCTTTAGCAGTTGGGACCGGAGACCCTCTTCTGAACTCCCAATGTCAGAACCAAACACACAACACCTGCCTCTCAGAAGTCTGGGTCCCAGCTTTGCAAGCCACTCCTCTTCCCCGGGCTCTGGAGGTGCCATGTACCACCACAAGTGGGGCAGTCCTCAGAGGTCCAGGAGGCACTTCTACAGGGCCCCTTCTGAGGTTGAACACCACGTGGTCACTGCCCACTCCTCAGACATTCAGGCTCCAAGAATCCAGGTTTTAGTAACCCTAACCCTCTCCCTTTGCTTCCCCCAGCCTAGGAATAGTAGCTTCTTGCTGTAGTTTTTCTTCTGCAATCCTTGGTGTTCTTGTTTTGCCCATTCAGTTCTCCAATATCTGGTTAACAACTCTTTTTTTTTAAGAGACAGGGTCTCACTGTGTCACCAGGTTGGAGTGCAGTGGCCTGATCATAGCTCACTGTAACCTCAAATTGCTAGGCTCAAGTCACTCTCCTGCCTCAGCCTCCAGAATAGGTAGGACTACAGGTGCATACCACCATGCTGGGATAATTTTTTTTAATTTCTTTTTAGAGACAGGGTCTTGCTATGTTACCCAGGCTGGTCTCAAAGTCCTGGCCTCAAGCAGTCCTTCCTCCTTGGCCTCCCAAAGTGCTGGAATTACAGGCGTCAGCCACCACACCCAGCCAGCAATTCCTAACATTAAATTTTCTCTGTTAAAATAATTGATGTGGTTTCATTCCCTACTGGACCCTGACTGATATATAAGTTATAAAATAATGGCTCAATTTCTGTCTTTATTTCTGTTCCAGTCTTCATCCTCCAAGACAGATACAGTTTTACAGTTGCAGAACTTAAAGTACTGAAATGAATCTCAGCTGCTACAGCAGATTTGGTTTGTGAACAGTGCTTTAAAAATGCTTTCATATATATGACCTCATTTGTTGCTTTCTTCTTGCATTCAATCAACAAATGTTTTATTGAGCAACTGCTGTTTATAAGGCACAGGATGAGGTGCTGGTAATACACAAATAAACAAAATTTTACCTGGCAGGGATAACTTATAAACTGCAGAGATATGGTTTTATTTCTTAAAAAAGGTTTTATAAAGCCTCTAATGGGAGAAGGCTAAGAACTATCCAAAAAGAATTACAGAGACTCAATTTCTAGAATGTTTCCATTTAAGGCATCCATATTTATTAGCCTGAGTCATCAATTAAATAATATAGAAGACATGTAAAGGGAACAGGACAGTGCCTAGAACTTAGTAAGCACTCAATGAAAGACA
>NW_012150208.1:1112509-1114104 GCF_000956105.1 Propithecus coquereli | reverse complement strand
GGCCACCTGCCTCCCACACGCCTGCCTCTCGCCCGGGTTGCAGAGCTGCCTCCCGCTGCCCACGCAGGTACTTGACACGGAACCGGAGTTAGGAGGGTGAAGCTGACACTCCCAGGGGGCCACAGACTCCAGTCCTGAAACAGTGTTCCCAAGCCTGCAATTAAAGAGGCCCAAGGAGGGAGGCTGCGAGGAGCAGGAGCAGGGCCAGTGGGGACAGGGCGAGGGAGCCCAGCTGGGGGAGGAAGGATGCGGAGCCCAGGGCACAGGGACACAGGGGTGCAGGGAAGACTCCTGGTGCCCTTCCCTTCTCCCATGTCACACTTCCCCAGGACCTCCAGGCCCTCATGGGGTCTCCACCTGTGGCTGCCCCCTGGCCCTCCCTGCACCCCATAATGCACACCTGTCCTTCACCTGTCCCGTGACGTCAGCCTTCACCTACTGGTAGCCGTGCTGTGCTGGATGGGGCGCTGTGCTTGAGTCAAAGGTGGGCCCTGGACACAGTCTTGGCCCCAAGGGGTTTGTAGCCTAGTTTGAGGTGGAGACCCACATTCACAAGAGGGTGTCGTGGGAGCCTGGCGTCGTCCCAAACCCTGACGGATGTTTCTGTTGGGCCCGTGCCCTTCCAGGGATGCCGTGGACAGCACTGCCTGCACTCTCCAGGGTGTCTGAGTGGGACGACAGATTTTATGGTTACTCTGTGTTTGTCTTTATTCCCACGGAAGCAGGTCTGTTTTCAAAATAGTGAATTCGTTGGAAACCAAATGGCAGAATCACCTACTTATCTTTTGGTTTTAACTCTTTAGTTTTAGTTTTATTTGACTGGTTTTATGTTATTTTCACAACAGCAGTTATATATGTGCTTTACCTGCTAACAACTTGGGGGCTTTAGCTGGAGAAAGGCGAGCAGCTCAGAGGGCTTCGAGGAGGAAGAGCGCAGGGGGAGGTGGGAAGATGCAGAGAGGTGGGGGCAGAGGACTCAGAAGACCTGGGCAGAAGTGGCCTTTAGTCTAGCTGGTCCCAGGCACACCAAACTGGCTTTGAAGGAATTTCCCTATAGCCATCGCACCCTGCTCTTTCTAGTCCTCTGGCGTGGCCTCCACAGCCAGCTGATCTACTCTGGTTCTGCATAAGTACCCAGTGTTTTCCCATCTCCACACTTTTGCTCAAGTTATTCTCCCCTTGGAACTTACTTTTGTCTTCTCCTATTGAAACTTAATTCATTCTATAAAGACCCATCTAGAACTCGTCTTTACTACTGTGACCTTCCAAGGATTCAATCCACAAGTACTCCAGCTGCTGTGAGCTCCTTAGCGACAGCACGGATGAACCTGGAGGACATCATGCTAAGTGAAACAGGTCAGGCACAGAAGGACAAATACCTCATGATCACACTCATATGTGGCATCTCAAACAATCAAACTCACAGAAGTGAAGAGTACAATGATGGCTACCAGAGGCTGGGGGCTGGAGGCAATGGAGAGATTTTGGTCAAAGTGTATAACATTTCATTTAGATAGGAGGAATAAATTTTTAAAGATCTATTTCACAGCATGGTGACCATATTTAACAATAATGTATTATATATTTCAAAATTG
>NW_012150208.1:1110776-1111525 GCF_000956105.1 Propithecus coquereli | reverse complement strand
AATAGCTCTTATCAAAAAGAAAAAAGACAATAAGTGTTGGCAAAGATGTGGAGAAAAGGGAACCCTTGTACACTGTTGGTGGAAATGTAAATTAGTACAGCCATTATAGAAAACAATATGGAGGTGTTTGAGTCCATTCGTGCTGCTATAACAGAATACCTGAGAATGGATAATTTGTAAAGAACAGAAGTTTATTCCCTCACGGTTCTGGAGGCTGGGAAGTCCAAGATCAAGCTATTGGCATCTGGTGAGGGCCTTCTTGCTGCTTCTTCCCAAGGGGATGCTGTGTCCTCACATGGTGGAAAGCAAAAGGGAAAAGAGACATAAGGGGGCTGAACTCACCCTTTAAAACAGCATTAATACCTGCTCTTGATCATTGAAGGAATAAAAAAAAAATAAAACAATAGAACAGCGTTAATCCCACCTGTGAGGGTAGAGCTGTCATGGCCCTATCACCTCCCAAACTTCCCACCTCTTAACACTACCACAATGGCAGCCAAATTTCAACATGAGTTTTGGAGGAGACATTCAGACTACAGCATTCCAAACATGGTCTCCCCAAATTCATGTCGCTCTCACACACAAAATACATTCATTCCATCCCCAAAGCCTCTAAACTCTTAACTCATTCCAGCACCTACTCAAAAGTCCAAAGTCCAGAGTCTCATCTAAACATCATGTGACTGAGAATCCAGACATGGCTCATCCTGAGGCAAATTCCCCTCCATCTGTGAGCCTGTGAAACCAAA
>NW_012150208.1:1099156-1110011 GCF_000956105.1 Propithecus coquereli | reverse complement strand
ATAATAAAAATGTGACATTTCAAAATTTGTTTATCAAGTCTATACTCTATTTAGAGGAAAAATTAAAGCCTTAAATGAGCATATTAAAAGAGGAAAAAAGCAGTAAATAAATAACTTCAGTATCCATGTCACAAATTTGTTTAATATGGTTGCTGCCTTGGCATCCAATTTTAGGCCTGATGTAAGTTGTTTGAAACCCAGTTGTGCCCTGTCATCTTTGGCCAGTTAAATCCACCCCCTACTCCAGGCTGTTTGCAATATAGACTGTGAGTTCCTCCTCTCACCGACCCAAACCTAACACCTCCCACAGCTTCTAGTGACGATGGAACCTAATGGTCAACAGCAGAGTCACCACGTAAATCAATTCGGCCCTTTGCGCGGGTTTCCTTAAACTGGCCAATCCACAACCCCCTCAGGGCAAGCCTGAAGGATAAGGCCCATGGACCTGGATAAAAGCTGAGCCCCCCATCCACTGGATGAGCTCCCTGTAGACTCCAGACTTCCTGTCACTTCGCACCCCTCAGCACCCCTAACCTCTCTGGGATCTGTAAGTAATAAAATTATGTTTCATATATTTTCGGTTTACCTCCTCATTGTGTCTTACCTGACCAACACACCCACACCTAAATCTTTCCCCTGCCAGGGCTCTCCCAGGGAGTGGCTCTCTTGGCTTACCGTTACTCTCAACAAAGAAACTTCAAGACCAAATTAGAAAGAAACCATGACAACAGAAATCACGATGACCCATCTTAAGAAGTTTGATAAAAACATCCAGATAAACTCAAAGGAATAAGGAATGAAATAATAAACAGAAGTTTGTGAAATGCTAAACAAACAGAGAAAATCAACCGGATAAAACTTGATTCTTTGGAAATACTAGTTGAATTGATAAACACTTGGTAAGTCCAATCAAGAAACAAAGAAAATGGTACAGTTTACAAATATCTAGAATGGAAAATGGGACATCACTAGAGATACTAAGGACTTTAAAAAGATAATAAGGATACTGTGAAAAAGAATACAAATATATTTGTAAATTTAGAAGAACTAGATAAGTCTTATAAAAACACAACTTACCAAAAGTGACAGAAAAATAAATAGAAAATGTGAATAGTCCTTTATTTAACAAATTGAATTGATAATTTAAAATATTCCCACAAAGAAAACCCCAGGACTCAATGGCTTCAGTGACAAATTCTACCACAGTTTTAGAGAAGAAATAGTAGCAATCTTCCAGAGATTTAAAAAAAAGGGAGAGGGATCTTCCCAGCCATCCTATGAAAACAACATAACCTTTAACCCAAAACTTGACAAGAATATTACAAAAAAAAGGTCATTACAGGTCAGTCTTTCTCATGAATATATATGCAAAAATCTTAAACAACAAAATATTAGCTAATCAAATCCAGTAATATATAAAAAGGATATTACACAACAAAAAATTGTATTAATTCCGTGAATGCTATGGTGGTTTAACATTCAAAAATCAGCCAGTGTAAATGTTATAAGTGTACCAAGGATTTGCTTTAACCAGACGTGGTAAGACATGCACACATGCAAATGACTGTCATGAGGGAAGAGGTTTTTATACTCACAGATTCCCAGCAAGAAACAGGAGGTGAGGCACCACCATGCAGGGCCACGTGGGGTACCGGGTCAGTCAGGAGGCAGAGTGAGCAAGGGTGAGCCTGGACAAGAGCCTTCACTGTGTTTCCTGTGGGCAAGGTAGGGTGAGAAGGCTTAGGACTGGCTTAGAGTTGATTTGTGGCCCAGCATGTGATCAGTTTTGGCAACAGAACAGGTGTGCCAGAACATACATTGAAAGAAATGTATGTTTTCTAGTACTTGGGTGCAATTTTCTACATATGTCCACTAGATCAAGTTGCTATTCAAATTGTTAAAATTTTCTATATCCTTACTGATATTTTTGTTACCTTGTTGTAAAGTTATTAAGAGATGTGTGCTAAAATCTCACATTATTATTGTGAATTTGTCTATTTCCACTTGTAGTTTTTCAAGTTTCCCTTTGTACATTTGAGGTCATATTAATAGGTATATATATATAAATTTAAAATTGATATATCTTCTTGGTGGATTGATCCTTTTATGAAATATCTCTATTTCTAGTTTAGCATAATGCTTTAACGTCTGCTTTGCCTAATGTTAGCATAGCTTCATCAACATTTTTTAATGTTTTCTTTTTGTTTGTTTGTTTGTTTTTTCGAGACAGGATCTCACTTTGTTGTCCAGGCTAGAGTTCAGTGGTGTCTTCATAGCTCACTGCAAACCTCAAACACCTGGACTCAAGTGATCTTCCTGCCTCAGCCTCCCAAGTAGCTGGGACTACAGGCATGCACTTATTTTTCTGTTTTTAGTAGAGACAGTGTCTTGCTCTTGCTCAGGCTGGTCCCAAACTCCTGAGCTGAAGCGATCTCCCACCTTGGCCTCCCAGAGTGCTAGGATTACAGGCATGAGCCACTGTGCCCAGTCGGTTTATGCTTTTTAAAAAATTGAGCCTGATGGTCTCTTATTTGATGGTTTCAATGCATTGACATTTAATATATATAATGTCTGTATTAGTTTGCTAGGGCTAACTTAACATAGTACCACAGACTGGGTGGCTTATACAATAGAAATTTATTTTCTCATAAACAAGTCAGATTGGATTAGGGCCCACCCAAGAGCCTAGTTTTAATTTAATCACCTGTATTAGGCCCTATGTCCAAATATAGTCACTCTGAGGTACTGGGGTTAGGGCTTCAACACATACATATTGGGGGACATAATTAAGCTCATAACATCACCTGTTATGTTTGGGTTTAAATCCATAATCTTACTATTTGGTTTTTACTTGTCTTTGCTTATTTCTCTCTCCTCAATAAAGTGATATTTATCATTCATTTCTTTTTCTCTAGTAACTTGTCAGTTATTTTTTATTCTTCTTTGGTTACCTAGAAATTACAACTCACATACTTGACTTACTAGTGTCTAATATAAACAACTATTTTTGCTACTTCCTGGCTAACATGAGGACCTCAGAACACTTTATTTCCATTAACCCCACCACTCTGCCTTTTTTGCCATTTTTTAAAACTTTTTTCTTCCTTAGAGAGGAGATCTAGCTATGTTACTCACAGGCTGGACTCGAACTCCTGTGCTCAAGAGGTCTTCCCGGCTCAGCCTCCTGAGTAGCTGGGATTACAGGTGCGCACCACCATGCCTGGATTTCATTCTTGGCTTTTTTTTTTTTGAGACAGAATCTCGCACTGTGCCCCGCCCCTCCAGCCCGCAATAGAGTGCCGTGGCGTCATCCTACCTCACAGCAGCCTCAAACTCCTGGGCTCAAGCGATCCTCCTGCCTCAGCCTCCCGAGTAGCTGGGACTACAGGAGCGGGCCACAACGCCAGGCTAATTTTTCTATTTTTAGTAGAGATGGGGGTCTCACTCTTGCTCAGGCTGGTCTTGAACTCCTGACGTCAAGCGATCCTCCCGCCTGAGCCTTCCAGGGTGCTAGGATTACAGGCCTGAGCCACTTTGCCCAGTTTCATTGTTTTTATATAGTTAAATTCTACACATACTTTGAACACCACTTGACCTAATTAACACAATCTGATATAGGTCAATATTCAATTATATTTATTCACTCATTTGTCATTTCCATTGTTCTTTAGACCCCTTTGCACTCCCGTGCTTTCATCTGGGATCATTTTCTTTCTGCTTCTGCTTGTACAATTCCTTTAGGGATTTTGTGTTGTGTTTTGGTTTTTTTGTTCCATTTTTCCTTTTTTGTGTGTGTTTTTGTTTTGGTGCAAATCTTCTGACAGAAAATTCTCTCGTTTTTCTTTGCATGAAATCATCTTTATTTTGACTTCATTTTTGAAGAATATTTCTCTTGGAAATATAATTCTAAGTGGGCAGTAATTTTATTACAAGACCTTAGGGATGTCCTTTTAGCTCCTACGATTTTTTTTTGAAAAGGCTTTTTAATGTAATCTATCTTTTTTCCTGGATGCTGTTAAAACTTTCCTTTCTGTTTATCAGCAGTACTGTGATGATGGCCTCGCTGTGAATTTCCATTTATTCATCTTGCTTTTGGTCAATAGGACTTCTCAGTCTGTGACTTGGCGTCTTTCGTCGCTTTCAACAATTGCTTCACCAGTGTTCTTTCCAATGTTGCTTCTGCTCTGCTCTCTCTTTCCCCTTTGATTTTGGGACTCCGGTGAAATTTAAGTCATACCTCACTGTGCCCATATGTTTCTTATCTCCCTTTACATATTTTATATTCTTTTATTCTCTGTGTTGCAGGCTTGATTTTTTTCTATTGACTTCTGACTCAGTTAACCAATTCTCTCTTTTTCCGGTCTAAACTGTTGCTAATGCATCTATTGAGTGCTTAATTTAGTTTTTGATATTTTCAGTCCTAGAGTTTCATTTGATTCCTTTTAAAGACTACAGCAGTCTGATGAAATTATCTATCTTGTTTTCTTTTCTCTTGAATATACTAATATAGTTATTTTGAAATCCATGAATGTTAACGCGAATGTCTGGGTCTCCTATGAGTATGTTTATTTTTTTTTTTTCCCTCTCGAATTTGGTTATTTTATCCTGCCCTGGGGCTAATGGAAGACATCGTGAATTACAAATTATAGAGATAACCTGAAGCTCTGGGTCGTATGTACTCTTCTCTTCTGGAGAGGATTTGCTTGTCCTTTTGTTGGGCAGCTAGATTAGCAGCAGATTACCTTAAACAGCCTGTGACTGATTTGCACCAAGCTGGGCTCAGTCTTTATGAGAATTTGTGTTTCTGATTGATAATTACTCCTAAGTGTATAATTTTTCGGGGCCTAGTTGGAAGTTTGAGGTGTTTCTGAAGTCTTCGAACCCCAGTTTTTGTCTTCCAGATCTATGAGACTACCAGAGGTTTCACTGAGCTTTCCAGCCATTAGGCCCTGGGCCACTTATGAGTCAGCAAATGCCTCGAAGGGAAAAGCGTCACAGAATGTCCAACTCATTGCAAAACACTTCCCCTCAACTTGTAGCTGTTTTGGTATCTTTATGATGCTTTCAAAAGATATGGTTTTTGGATTTTATCCAATCTCTCATTATGAAAGTTGTTCTGACACAAACTAGTCCCCAGTGGCTGAATTTTTTTTAAATTTAATTTTGATTTTTAATTGTGTAAAACATTTACCAAAGTCCAGCTATAAAATAAAGTACACTTAGGCTGGGTGTGGTGGCTCATGCCTGTAATCCTGGCACTCTGGGGGGCCGAGCAGGGAGGATTGTTTGAGCTCAGGAGTTTGAGACCAGCCTGAGCAGGAGCGAGACTCAGTCTATGCTAAAAACAGAAAAATTAGCCAGTCATGGTGGTGCGTACCTGTAGTCCCAGCCACTCTGGAGGTTGAGGCAGGAGGATCACTGGAGCCCAGGAATTGGAGGTTGCAGTGAGCTAGGCTGATGCCACGGCACTTTACCCAGGGTGACAGGGGGTGACACAGTGAGACTCTGTACCAAAAAAAACAAACAAACAAACAAAAAAAAACACTTAAAGATGTCTGGTTTCTATTTCTGTCCCTTCCCCACATCTCTTCCCTTCTCCCATATGTAACCATATTTATTAGTTTTTGGTTATTCTTTCATTGTTTGATTTTGAAAATATAAAACAAATTCGTATATAAGTTTTCTCCTTTCTCACACAAGAGATAGCACACTATATACACTGTTTCACACCATGCTTTTTTCACTCAACATTATATCCTGAAGAGTCCTCCAGAATAGAAGATAGAAATACTTTACGTTCCTTTTTACAGTTGCAATCTACTCTATGATGTGGATATGTTACAGTTTACTCCAGTCTAGAGTGAGCTTTTAGATTTTTGTTATTATGGAAATTTTCAGACTATACAAAATCAGGCAGAATAGTAAAGTAAACTTCCATGCACTCACCCCTTAGCTCTGGCAATTGTCAATTTGTGGCCAATATCGTTCTATCTACACTCCACCCACCTCCTCTCTCTCTTACAACACTGGATTATTTAGAATAAATTTCAGGAATCACATAATTTCATCAGTAAATAATGTGTTTCTCTAAAATATGAGGAATAAAAAATAACAATAGGATGAGCATTTAAAAAGAATTCCTAACAGAGAAACATCAACATTGACCTCTCATGGCCATTCATGTGACAGTTACTGCTTTCCTTATATTGCTAGAATTAGGGGGTAATTTGAATGCCCTAGCCAATCAAAAAAATTTAAATTAGACTTACACATTAAAATGAAAGAGAATGTCTCTATTTATACAAGGTAGTTTTCAAAATAAAAGAAAGTGTCATTTCAGACATTCTAGTAATTTGAGAAAACTAGACATTTCAGAGAATATCTCTACCTCCTTTAAAATCTAAACGCTAAGTAATATGATTGCTATTAACAGACTCTTCTCCCTTTCCTACTGTGGGTCTCCAAGCCCCAAGACAGTCTTGATTTAGGTTGATTCAAGGGGAGAAACATTTAAAAGCATTGTACAAGGGTGTTTCCTTGTTTGCACGTGATCAAGTTTGTCCTGTATATAATACAAGGAATTGCAACTTAGGAGCTCTCACAAGGCCATGTTTGCAAAGGTGTAGACAGCAAGTCTGCAGGGATTCACGGGATGCCGAAGTCACTGTGGATTGAGTTTGGGAGGGATTTTGGATGGGGAAGGTGGGCTTGAGCTGGCTCTTGGGGAATTACTTAAGTCTGAAAATGGACAGAGGAAGAAGACAGAGGAAGTTCCAATGGGGAGAAATGTCTGGAGAGAAAGTGTGGATGTGGGAAAATGCCAGGTGCACAAGGAGGATCAGAGGAGAAGGCTGAAGAGGAGAAGAGTGAGAGATGCTCTGGGTCAAGTCCTCAAAATCCAATATACCCCAAACCAGCTGGGAGGTGGCCTTTCTCTTCCTCCCTAGACATCATCTCTGTCCCCTGGTCTTCCTGCCTCTCCTTCTTGGTCTCCCCTCTACATGGCTCCCAGACTCCTGCATGAGCTGGAAGCTGGGGCAGAGAAAGGGGCACACATGAAAAGTGCCGTGACAAGGATACCTAAAGAACAAAACATTTAGAAGGAACAAATAAATTTAGTGACTTAGACTTTGGCAAGTGCATTATAAGCATGTTGGCCAGTGAGAAAAATGACTTGCTTCTAGGGGACACAAAGCCAATGGACACAGAGTGATCATAAAATCTATCCTTCCCCCAGGACACCCTGGAGAGTGCAGGCAGTGCTGTCCATGGCTGTACCGTGGAGTAAGGGGCAGCATGATAACTGTGGACACAGGACTGTCCGCGGCAACCCTGGAAGGGCACGAGCCCAACAGAAACATCCGTCAGGGTTTGGGATGACGCCAGGCTCCCACGACACCCTCTTGTGAATGTGGGTCTCCGCCTCAAACTAGGCTACAAACCTCTTGGGGCCAAGACTGTGTCCAGGGCCCACCTTTGACTCAAGCACAGCGCCCCATCCAGCACAGCACAGCTACCAGTAGGTGAAGGCTGACGTCACGGGACAGGTGAAGGACAGGTGTGGATTATGGGGTGCAGGGAGGGCCAGGGGGCAGCCACAGGTGGAGACCCCATGAGGGCCTGGGGGTCCTGGGGAAGTGTGACATGGGAGAAGGGCAGGGCACCAGGAGTCTTCCCTGCACCCCTGTGTCCCTGCGCCCTGGGCCCCGCATCCTTCCTCCCCCAGCTGGCCTCCCTCGCCCTGTCCCCACTGGCCCTGCTCCTGCTCCTCGCAGCCTCCCTCCTTGGGCCTCTTTAATTGCAGGCTTGGGAACACTGTTTCAGGACTGGAGTCTGTGGCCCCCTGAGAGTGTCAGCTCCACCCTCCTAACTCCGGTTCCGTGTCAAGTACCTGCGTGGGCAGCGGGAGGCAGCTCTGCAACCCGGGCGAGAGGCAGGCGTGTGGGAGGCAGGTGGCCTCCATGGTGGGCCATGCACAGCCACTGGCTGTGTCCCCACTTGCTACCACCGACTCCCCATGCCTGCGTCTCCCCCTCCCTCCGAGAGGGGCTGCTGTGGGTCTGCACCCCGGTCTCTGCACTAGAAGGGCCCCAGGGAGGCCAAGGGGCCCTGGGCATCCACAGCCTCGTGAGGATCACTGGGGGCTCCTCCTGCCCCCACGAGTGAGAGCAAACTCAGGAGACGGAAGCGGGAATGGCTCTGATGCTGGCAGCCCCCACCCCGACTCATGCAGGGCACCTCTGCTGCATGAGTCCCTGCAGGGCACCCACCCAAATGTGAGCGAGGGTCTCTCCTCTCACCCATCTCTCGTCCTTGCAGTTCCTGCTGCTGGTGGTTTCCTCGTGTCTGTGTCTTCATCAGCATTTCCTCTTCCTCCTGTTGTCTGCCCCCAGCAGGGTTTCGTTGAGTTTTTTCTTCTTGGGGGAGGAGGGGGGTTCACCTGCTGGTGCTATGGCTCTCCCTGCTCTTTCCTCTAATCCTCTTCCTCTGATCTACTTCTCTCTCCTTGATGTCTTATTAACCTTTTCCTTTTCTTGTTCTCTCTGTGTGGACTGGGGGCTCAGCCCTGGGCCCCGGGTCGAAGAGCTGTCTGCAGCAGGATGAAGGATGGCAGAAGTGAAGGTGAAGGGTGGAAGGAGAGGGCTGGCGTGGGACAGGTGTCATCGTGCCCTGAGACAGTGCTGTAGAGCAAGGTGGCCTCTTCATGTCGTCATTTCTAGGAAGAAAAACGACGCCACTAACTGAACACCCGGCAGAAAGGTCTGAAGTTAGAGATCAGGAAAATGAGCATGTGAGATGCTAGAATAATTTCTTGAGTTGTATTTCACAATACAATTATTCATTCAACAAATATTTACAGCACTGAGAGCATAATAGATGCCAGGCACTGTTCCAGGAGCCAGGGACCCCACCATGAGCAAAAGAGGCCTCAGGGACAGAGCCTAGCTGTGAAAGCAGAAAGCAAACGAATCCTCATGAATAGAGTGCAGCGTGCCTGCTGGCGCTGTGTGCCTGGCGCTCCGCAGCAGGGAAGGCGAGTGGGAGGGAAGGAGGATTTCAACTCCAAACAGGGGCTGAGGGAAGGCCTTGCTGAGACAGTCAGGAGGACATGAGGGCACCAGGCGCAGTGTGTGAAGGGCCTCTGTCAGGAGGTCACGGGGGCGCTGGAGCTCTCAAGGCTGTGTCCACTGACCATGTGGGCAAGCCGCAGGGAGGCCAGCGAGACTGGAGTCAGGGAGTCCTGGGAAAGCAGAAGGACGGAGGTCCGGGTGGCGATGGAGGAGCCGCCAATGAGGGTCTTGCTTCTACTCCTGACGCGCTTGGCCGTCGTGGCTGTGGAGAGGTGCCCTTGCAGCAGCAGGCGCCAACGGACTGAGGTGCGGGAGGCGGGTAGGAGGTGTCCACCCGGGGCACAGTGACAGCAGCCTGGGCAGATGGGACCGGGCAGGTGAGAATCGGTCAGGGTGGATGTGTTCTGGAAGAAGAGCAGCAGGGGCTTCCAACAGCAGGAGTGCACGTGTGAGAGGAGAATACTCCAAAACAACCCAGGTGTCAGGACCTGGGCGGCTGGACAGACCTGTCATCACTGAGCTGGGAAGGAGGTGGGGCTGGATGTTTCTCCAGGGGAGACCTAGAGCTCTGTTTGGCCACCTTAGGTAGAACAAGCCCACTGGACACCCAGGTGGGACGTTCGGTACCCAGTGGGCATAAGGACCTGAGTTCAAGGCAGCCGACCAGCAGAGGGAGACAACTGTCCTTAGTGACCCACGTGGTGCCGTGCAAGTTAGGTGTGCAGAATTTTCCCTGGAGAGCTCTACATACTCTCTCTCATCAGAGGCCCAGCAGCAGCCATGTGTATCCCCCTTCCACAGGGGACAGAGTACGTCCACGGGGTTGCAGAGTGCTGGACAAGGCCCAGAGACTGCAGATGGAGCTGGGTCTTGGCCCAGGCCTTTCTGGTTTTCTGTCTATTGTATTTGTAGTTTCTGCAAAGAAAAGTCCTTTCTAGGGAGAGCTGCTTGTTACGTAAGTGCAAGTGTGCTACAAGCATTTCTGATTAGACAGAGAAAGGTGAAAATTGAGAGAAGGAGGAAGGGAGGGAGGGAAGGAGGGAAGGAAGGAAGGACGGATCGATCTCCCTAAAGGTACATGTGGCCAAGAACCGCCCCCCACATCACGCCTGGATGTTGGTGGTGGCAAAGGCGCCTGGGCGCGTCTTCTAGGGCACAAGGGGCACACATGAAAAGTGCCGTGACAAGGATACCTAAAGAACAAAACATTTAGAAGGAACAAATAAATTTAGTGGCTTAGACTTTGGCAAGTGCATTATAAGCATGTTGGCCAGTGAGAAAAATGACTTGCTTCTAGGGGACACAAAGCCAATGGACACAGAGTGATCATAAAATCTACCCTTCCTCCAGGACACCCTGGAGAGTGCAGGCAGTGCTGTCCATGGCTGTACCGTGGAGTAAGGGGCAGCATGATAACTGTGGACACAGGGCTGTCCACGGCATCCCTGGAAGGGCACGGGCCCAACAGAAACATCCGTCAGGGTTTGGGACGACGCCAGGCTCCCACGACACCCTCTTGTGAATGTGGGTCTCCACCTCAAACTAGGCTACAAACCCCTTGGGGCCAAGACTGTGTCCAGGGCCCACCTTTGACTCAAGCACAGCGCCCCATCCAGCACAGCACGGCTACCAGTAGGTGAAGGCTGACGTCATGGGACAGGTGAAGGACAGGTGTGGATTGTGGGGTGCAGGGAGGGCCAGGGGGCAGCCACAGGTGGAGACCCCATGAGGGCCTGGGGGTCCTGGGGAAGTGTGACATGGGAGAAGGGCAGGGCACCAGGAGT
>NW_012150208.1:1091420-1095056 GCF_000956105.1 Propithecus coquereli | reverse complement strand
AAAAAAAAAAAAAAAGATAACTTATTAAGTAGGTATTACCTATACTGGTTTGTTAGCCACTTTTACTGAGGCCCTGATAGTGGGATTATTTTTAAAGTCTCAACATAACTAAAACCTCACTGCTCTCAGGAAGTATGGGCACCCAGTGCTCATTGCTCCTCCACATTGGTCCTGGGATGTTCCTGTCACCCCCAATGTGATTGACAATGACAGGATCCATTACAACTCCTCCTTTCTCACGTGGCACCAGAGGAGAATTTCCTTTCTCCACACTATGACGATAACACAGTGGTTGGCGTGATAAAACTCATGGAACCCAGAGAAAGACTCCACACTAAAGAGCAGCTCCTGCTTCCTTCCCTTCCCTTTCTGTAACACACATGAATTATCTCTGAGGATGAAATGGTTCAAGATTGTCAAATATAGTTTTCAGAGTCGACATGATCCCAGACAAAAGACTCAGTGTCATATGGTCAAAGCCAAGACTTGCTGACGGGGATTGTCCAAAGGTCTGTGACATGTAAAACAACTCAGTTTCTACTCACTGTGGTAAGGAGACAGACCAGTACAAATACGTGTTCCCATTCTATGAGCTGGGAGGGCTCCTGTCTCTGTGTCAGGGGGACATGAAGGAGCGTCCCCTATTATGCCCCAAAGCTTAAGTTGTCGGAGTCTGATGAGTTGCAGACAAAACAGCTGGCTGAAGACATGGAATGAAAAGGTCACTAGAGAAACATCACTCAATCCAACATTTTTTTGTCCATGTTCTCAGGTGACCCGGAATAACAACTGAGCCATGGAGACTTGGTTGAACCAATCATCATCCACAGATGGCTTCATTCTTTTGGGCATCTTCTCCCACAGCCCAACTGATCTTGTCCTTTTCTCTATAGTTATGGTGGTCTTCACAGTGGCTCTCTGTGGGAATGTCCTCCTCATCTTCCTCATCTATATAGATCCTCGGCTTCACACACCCATGTACTTCTTCCTCAGTCAGCTCTCCCTCATGGACCTCATGCTGATCTGTAACATTGTGCCAAAGATGGCAGCCAACTTCCTGTCTGGCAGGAAGTCCGTCTCCTTTGTGGGTTGTGGCATACAAATTGGCTTTTTTGTCTCTCTTGTGGGATCTGAGGGGCTCTTGCTGGGACTCATGGCTTATGACCGCTATGTGGCCATTAGCCGCCCACTTCACTATCCCATCCTCATGAATCAGAGGGTCTGTGTTCAGATTGCTGGGAGCTCCTGGGCCTTTGGGATAATAGACGGTTTGATCCAGATGGTGGTAGTAATGACCTTCCCCTACTGTGGCTTGAGGGAGGTGAACCACTTCTTCTGTGAGACGCTATCCTTGTTGAAGCTGGCCTGTGTAGACACTTCCCTTTTTGAGAAGGTGATATTTACTTGCTGTGTCTTCATGCTGCTCCTTCCCTTCTCCATCATCGTGGCCTCCTATGCTCGCATCCTGGGGACGGTGCTCCGAATGCACTCTGTTCAGGCCCATAAAAAGGCTCTGGCCACCTGTTCCTCCCACCTGACAGCTGTCTCCCTCTTCTACGGGGCAGCCATGTTCATCTACCTGAGGCCGAGGTGCTACCGGGCCCCTGGCCATGACAAGGTGGTCTCTGTCTTCTACATGGTCCTTACTCCTATGCTCAACCCCCTCATTTACAGCTTGAGGAACCGTGAGGTGATGGGAGCACTGAGGAAGGGGCTGTACCGCTGCAGGATTGGCAGCCAGCACTGAAGCCCAGGGCACTGGTGCCTGGCTCTGCCAGTTCTTGGGACATCAGGTTAATAATTCACTCAATTTCAGTCTTGGTTTCCCATTAATAATGAGGATTATGACACCTGCAGGCTTGGGTAGGTCTTTTTAAACTCTAAACCAGGACCGGGCGCGGTGGCTCACACCTGTAATCCTAGCACTCTGGGAGGCCGAAGCAGGAAGATCGCTTGAGCTCAGGAGTTTGGGACCAGCCTGAGCAAGAGGGAGACCCCGTCTCTACTAAAAATAGAGAAATTAGCCGGACATTGTGGCATGCACTTATCTTTCCAGCTATTCGGGAGGTGAGGCAGGAGGATCACTTGAGCCCAGGAGTTCGAGGTTGCTGTGAGCTAGGCTGACGCCACTGCACTCTACCCAGGGTGACAGAGCAAGACTTTGTCTCTAAATAAATAAATAAATCACTCTAAATCAGTACTCTATATTTCTGGTGATAACCCAGCTTTTTTCTCCAATATTTTGTATACTGATTATTTTGTAACATACATTACAAAGGGATGTAAGACTTTGTAAACTCAAGCACTGTGCAGAAATAAGGCATTGGGAATGCTATCACTTATTATTTAAAATTGGAATGACTTTTGTTAGCAGAGGATTCCCTGAGCTGAACCTCCTAACTCTTGCTAATACCTACCATTTATTCAGAGCTTATTATATGCCAAGTATCATGCTGTGTGCTTTATGTGTGTGTGTAGCTATCACTTGTCTGTTATTTATATGTCTCACACCAGTTATAGCCACAAACTAGTGTCTTAGATGAAAAGCTTCCAGATGATAGAATATAAGCTTATATGCTACAAATGGTTGCTTGTGCCTGTAATCCCAGCACAAGGGAGGCTGATGCGGGAGGACTGCTTGAGGCCAGGAGTTTGAGACCAGCCTGAGGAACATAGCAAGACCCTGACTCTATAAAAAAAATTTTAAAGTTTAGCCAAGCATGGTGGTGGGTGCCTATAGTCCCAGCTACCTGGAGGTAGAGGCAGGAAGATCACTTGAGCCCAGGAATTTGAGGCTGCAGTGAGCTATGATCACATCACTGCACTCCAGCCTGAGCAACAGAGCAAGACTGTTTCTCAAAAAAATATATATGTATATCTATATATAAGCCTATATGCCTATACAATTATCTTTGGAGAATACCTATCCCTCATACTGTGTAACTGGAAACTTTATAAAGAATTATTGAAGGAATAAAACTGCAAAGTGGAATTCATAAGGAATAACACAGAGACTTGCTTATTTTTGTATTTAGTGTCCGGCACATGGGAAACGCATGTGAGAGCGATATACACACACCATCCTCTAGCAAAATTTGCCACTCTGTATCACTTTAATTTCCGTAAGGAGAAACCTGGCTAAACAGTTTCCCCTTTAGGGGAATATTAGAATTTAATGACAGAATTTGATGATATTTGAAAATTTATTTTCAATATTTCAATTTGACCTATTTGTGTGATTTCTGTCCATCCTTCCAAACTCTGTACCAGTCCTTTGTACATATTTAGAGTAAAACTATCTTTTCCCGGAAAAAATAATCACCTCCGTTGAAGGCAGAGAGAACAGAGAGACCAGAACTGGGTCTAGAATTAGACTAAACCCAGGGAGGTGTTTGTCCAGTTTCAGGCTTCGGAGAGGATGGAGGGTGGACGCGCTAATAACCACAGTCCTTAGAATCAACCGCGGGAGATGACGTTAGATTGACTGTCCATTCGGTGCAATTCTCACAAGAAACATTCTGTGGTAACATCATTATTGCGATCTTACAGGTGAGGAAACTAGGGCTCAGCTTGGTAAATCCCTTCCCCTCACTTTCCAGTTTTCCCCTCCACCTCCCACCGGAGAGAGTCTGTGTA
>NW_012150208.1:1086644-1089810 GCF_000956105.1 Propithecus coquereli | reverse complement strand
GAATATGTATCAAAACATAGGCGGAAGGAAGAAAGGAGAATCCGGCTGCAGGTACGGGAGTTCAAGATACTTGCCTCGCTTTTGTGTACGCTTGAAATTCTCCATAGTAAACAGAAATGCTCACAGGCCGCTGGGTTTTGCCAACTTCTTAGTAAATTCTGTCCCGCCAAGTTGCCAGTTCATCTCATTGAGAGATTTTTGTGTGTACTTGTAGTGAACCTCCATTCTAATCAGGTAGGTTATTTTTTTACGGACGGGGTCTTGCTGTGTCACCCAGGCTGGAGGGCAGTGGCCCAGTCACAGCTCACTGCAGCCTCCAACTCCGAGACTCAAGCGATCCACCTTGGCCTCCCAAAGTGTTGAGATTACAGATGTGGGCCATCACGTCCGGCCCTGGCCTCAGTTTTTTATGAACATGAAAAATGGCTTTACACCTGCAGTGGCAAAGACTGTATGTATTTGTGTGATTTACTGCAGCTAAGCTTGCAGCATAAGAGCAGAGATCCTATCTGTCACAGTCACATTGAGTCCCATGGTCTGACCCTCCAAACACCCAGGAGGAACATCTGCTGTGGGAAGGAGCTCAGGGTACCAGCAGTTACCACCCTTCTCCACGGGGGAAAACAAACAGCCACAGGGGGGCAGCAGAGAGCCAGGAGGGCAGCCAGACCAGACAACTGGGGTGGGTGCAGGGGCTTAGTTTATTTTTGTTTTTGTTTTCTATTTTTCTTTCAGAGGAAAGAGTAGATGGTGGAAACGCAGGTTTTGTTTTGGTTTTTTTTAGGTGTTATTAGCAAAATGCAACCTTTGCCATCACATGAGTCTGAACATTTTCACAGAGATGTGAGCTGGGCCTTGAAGGACAGATCTAGTGTTAGGTGGGAAGAGAGCAGAGTGAGCTCCAGACTATTCCACCCTTCCTGTCTGCTGCCCCTGACAAGTGTCTTACCCTCTCTGTGCCTCAGCGTCCTCCTCTGTACAATGCGGGTGATAGCACCTACGCCAGAGGCTGCCGTGCCAGCACAGTGAATGGAGTCCACGCAGGCAGCCCAGGGCCCGGCGCAGAGGAGGACCACTTGTGAGCTCCTGTGACGCTTATGAAGAAGAGGAGCAAAGGCACGAGGTGGGGTGGCACGGGGGTACTTGTGTGGAATGGGCTCTGTGGGAAACGCAGGTGGGCAGCGAGGACGGGCCGCGACTGTGCGGGCCTTGAAGGCCAGACCGTGGAGCCCGGCCAGGGCGCTGGGGAGCAGGGGCCGCAGTGGGGAAGCTGCCAGAGGCCACCCCAGGGCGTCCTGAGGGGCTGAGGCTCTGCCCTCTCTACCCAACAGCACCGCCAGCCCCAAGGCTGCTGGGTGCTGGTGTGTCTACCTGTCTCCTGAAGACCCACTGTGGCAGCTGTCAGATATCCCCAGGGTGACCAAGGTAGCACAAGTCTGGGCCTCTCTGTGGAGCAAACTCACCCCCAGCAGCCCCTGCCTCGAGGGCCATTCAGAGAAGTCCCATTTATTTAGTTCTGTCTGTGTGTGATCCTGAGCTAGCACCTGAGGGTTGCGCACAACCCTTCACGTTATAGAATGAAATAAAATGAGAAACCCCCTGGCCGTGGGTGGCTCACATTCGCAGCCCGGGCAGACAACACACCGCAGGGAGGAGGAGGCTGTGGGAGGTGGGGGTCCCTGAGCTCTGAAGGGTGTAGAGGCTTTGCCTAAACCCATATTAGGTGCAGGGCTGGAGAGGCCATTCCAGAAGGAAAAGGAAGTGGTGAGGGAGGGCCAGGGGAGAGGAGAGTGGCCAGGAGGCAGAGGTTTGGAATGTGTGGGAGATGCACAAAGCTGGGAAAGTCAGCTGGAACCAGACAAGGGAAAATTGAGTCTGGAAACATAAGTGTGGGTCGGAGCTTCATAGCAGGTGCAGGTTAGTTTCAGGTGGGAACCCACAAGAAAAGTACGTAGAGGACAGAATGCGGTTAATGGGAAACTTAGGCTCGTAAAACAATAGCCGCAGGAGTCTGGAGAGTCCACAGAAGTTGTAAATCTAACCGACAAGTGCAGCCGGCGTTCCCATCCCGCCTGGTAAGGACAAAGCTACCTCCTCCCTTATCTCTACAGGATGACACCGATGCAGGGGTCCCAGAAATTGGTTGTTTAAAAAAATTTTATTACAGCAGCTGTTCTGGATCAGGTACTCACTCCCACCAGAGAAGCCCCCTATAAAACCCAAGGCTTTCCTCTCCCTTGGGGTGGACACACTTCGGCCTCCACCCTTCCGCACCCAGATGCTCAAAACAAAATAGCATTTCCTACACATGAGGCTTCATGTGTCTCTCTCTGGGCTCTGGACCTAAGAGTAGGCAGTGAGGAGAAGGTAGCCAAGACCCAGCAAGCTTTCACCTGGGGACACATCCCCGAGAAACCGCCCCCTAGGAGTAAGGTGGGGACCAGGATGTTAGCGTCACTGTTGGTGGGCAGCCAGGTGGATGAGCTGAAGGACACAAGCAAGGGAAAAGGGAGAAACGGATGAGATTGATGGCACAAGGCCACTCACATTCGCTCCAAGAAATGTGGGGGGAGAGGGGGAGCAGGTTCTGGAGGACCTGCAGGTTTGAGTCCAGAGAGATGGCTCTCAGACAGATGACTCTAGGATGGGATTCCCAGAAGCTCAGCTGTAGTGGTGGAATCAGTGAGAATTTTTTAAAAGGTTGAAGGGGACCCAGCCTGTCCTGGGAAATCCTTGAATAAAATCTAGTCTCTAGGCTATCAGTGCTGCGGTCCCTTTAAGAAGCCATCCACTGAGTTTCATTGTTGCCAGGTAGGCACCAGGTGGGGGTGGAGAAAGACAAGGGAACCCACCTGAACTTACTAATTCCATTTCTTGAAATCGGTTTTTACAATTTTATACACCTGTCCCTTTCGTGATAGTCCTTAGGTCTAGAAAGGATGAATAAGGTTAGGCCAGGCAGAATTTCATAGTTAAAATCCTGGAGATAATTTTGTTATTTACTTAATACTTCCATGACTTTGGAAAACAAAGCAAGAGAATTAGCAATGTTTTAGATAAGAGTTATAAAAGGGGAACCAAGGGCAACACACCTAACCTAATCATCTGTACCACGGGAAGGGCGGCGGGAGGAGAGGGGAGGAGGGAGGAGGGGACGGGTATTTGT
>NW_012150208.1:1069442-1085934 GCF_000956105.1 Propithecus coquereli | reverse complement strand
GCTGCAATAAAAATGTTTTTTAAACAACCAATTTCTGGGACCCCTGGGTCAGTTTCATGCCGTAGAGATAAGGGAGGGGAGTAGTTCCGTCCCTATCAGGGGGATAGGAATCCTGGCATCTGTAGCTGTCTGTTAGGTTTACAACCTCTGGGGACTCTCCAGACCCCTGCGGCTATTGATTGACAAACCTTGGTTTTGCATTAACCACATTCTGTCCCGTACATACTTTTCGAGTTCCCACCTGGAACAAATCTAACACATATAAATATAACTCAAAGAAAGTTAAATACCATTTTATATTTGACGATGTTTTCCTGTATGGTTCAATATGCCAGTAAGGCTAATAAGTTTTTTCTTGGGCTTCTAAAATGTCTCCACTATTAAAAGTGAGTTTGAGGTTCAAATAACAAATCCAGAATTTTGTTGCTAGAAAGGCTATCAGACATTACAGGTCCAAAACATTTGTTTAAATAGAATCGCACATTAGGTCTAAAACAATGGCTTTCATTTACCCAAGAGTGACAGTCTTTAGAAGACTCTAAGGGCAATGTAGATATGGTATATGGGTATAAACTTTAACCCTTAAAGTTTGGTTTTTCTAGTTAGTCAAAATACAACAAAGATGACACAGGTATTATTTTGACAAAGCATAAAATCTTGTCTCTCTTAGGCCAGTCACCAAAGAGGCAAAGAAAATTTTCCATAGTATGACTGTTATCAGTGGCCATTTCAGAAGTAGTTACTTTCATTGATGTATTAATCATGATCTTAAACATTTAAACTTTAATAACAATTTTAAACTAGTTCCATTTACCAAAGGTAACCAAGGTTATGTGAACTAAAAGGCATTTGAATCCTTTCTTATGTTCTTAATAAAATTTGATATAAGCTTACTTATTTTTTAAGCCAATTAATTAGAACTCTTTTATATCTTTTGGTAGTGAAACATTACATGCGTGTGACATATAGACATGGAAATATGTAGACATATAGGCATTTTTTTAGGTGAAGCAAGGCAGAAAGTTCTATAGTTTGAAAACTCAGAGCATACCAAGGAAAAAGCTGCATGTAAAGTTCCAGTTAAACTTCTTCCAGAAGTCAGAGGAAGGAAGACATCAGATCTTTCCCCAGTGGGGGGTAATTGGGAAGCACAAAAAGGGGTGGGCAGGCAAAGACTTTATCTCCCATCAAACAGAGAAGCTGTGGAATACACAGGGGGGTTGTAGTTTACCTTTTACTCTGAAGATGGGGGTAGGGAAGGGAAACAGAGGCCCTGAAAACTCAGGAAGAGCAGAGGATGTGGCTCTGGTGTTCTCACCTGCGCCGGAGAGAGTTATGTGAGGCTCGGCCATCCCAGTGTGTGGAAGTTGAGTCTGTTCCGAAGCCGACCTGACGTGCTGGTCAGACTGAAGCAGTTCCTGAAGATCTGTGGATAAGGAGGGGCCTGCACAGGGCCTTCGCTGGATCTGGAAGGTGAGTGCAATCTCTCTTCTTAAGAAGAGGGCACTTCCAGGGCCCTTTCTTTTTACAGCTGGGGCAGGTCCTGGGGAACCACTTCCTGGGGCACTCCTTACTCCAGTGCCCCAGCTGGTTGCAGTTAAAGCAGGGCGCACTTCCCGGAGCAGGCTGTCGTGGTGGTGTCTTCTTGCCTGGGCCTTTCTGAGTAACTGTCTCCGGGAAAAAAAAAAAAAACACTTTTATAGTGGCAGCCACTACTTGAAAAGCTTCTTCTGCTTTGGGGGCTGCTGTCAGTCCCACTCTCTTTTTCCTTTGTCCTCTTCACATCTCAGTTATCAAAGACCTCGAAGGACAGGTTTAAAGTTCCACTTGTGGAGTCTAAGGCCCCTTTTCAAGTTTTGGAGTTTATGCCAAATATTGGGGCTGACTGGGGGATGAAGTCCATTGCTAAGATGCGTTGTTCCTCCCTAGTATCAGGATCTAGATTATTAGTAAAGAGGGGAATGACTTCAGACAGGAAAAGGGGTGGCATCTCAGCCTGGCTTCATCCATGTGGGTACCTGATTTGCAATGCCTTCTGACCCTGCAGCCTCCCGAAAGGGAGCTGGGGTGCACAGGGGAGGAAGTTCTGGAATGGCCAGCCAGAGCGGGTGTGGCCAGATGAGAGAAATGGAGATGGAGAGGAAGCAAGAGGAATAAGGGATCCAAAAGGGAAACATCGTCCAGACAGCGAGTCAGTGAGAGAGATGCGGGGGTGAGAAATGACATGAGCCAGGCAGAGGGAAGACCAGGAGGTCTAGCAAGTTTGAAGAAAGGCTGAAAGTAGAGGATGTTTAGACTGTCACTGGCCAGCGGTGATGGAAGGTCAAGTAGCAGAGATTCATTCTCACGCCAAATTTCCTGATCATTTAATTTGTGACGTTTGGGACGGGGGTCGATGATGTTTGGCCAAAGTTCCAACTGAATGTTGCCCATGATGGACGGTTTTAGGGATGGTCATATGTTGCCAGAAGTCGGAGAGGGTGTCCCCAACTCAGATGACCCTTGAAGGTCTGATCAGACACATCAGGCATCCCCAAAAATCTGAAGCCAGACCAAAACCTAGTGATCGAGACCAGAGAATGGGTGTCCCCAAACTATGACTCAGATTGTGACCTTGAAGTCTTCTCCGTAGCCAGGAGTCCCTGGGTCCGGGTGAAGACTGATGAGGGCAGTGCACCCCGGGAAAGAGTGGTTAGGAAGTGTCCCTCCATGCCACCTCCCCAGTGGTAGATCCAGGCGCTGGATTTTTTCCTTGACAAAGCCAAACCAAACCAAACCAAACTGAAAAGCTACCACTTTCTACGTTGTGCCTATAATCATTTGAAAATTTCCAGAGACCAAATGACTCACTGAATTCTGAATGATTTGAGGGCACCGAGAGGGATGTCCTAGGAATTGCAGAGGGGGGAGCAGTTTCAAGACTGAAGCAGCTCACTGTCCAAAGGTAGAAAAATGAGAGCATAATACAGTTCCCTCACGGGGGAGAAAAGTGACTTCTCCCCACGTGGAGGCAGAGAAAAGTCCCGGTACAAAGGCACAGAAATGATTTTCCTTTGTCCCTCTGCAGAGGCAAAGAAGTGATTTGCCTCTGTTCCCATGCAGAGGCAGAGAAAGTCCCCATATGGGCCACCAAATGTCAGGGTGGAAAGGCTCATAGGTGCTCACGGTGCTGGTGGAGAAGGATTTCTCACACAGAGATTAAGATATATAAAAGTAAAATTTATTTTATCCTTTAGAAGGACAGAGAGAATGCTGGGGGGAGCAGGGAGATGGTGTGGCATCCCAAAGAAAGAGAAGGGAGATGCCAGCAGGGAGACCAAAGTGGCTTGCTGCTTTTATAGGGACAAAGAGAAAAATAATAATTGTTGTAGAGTAAGTAGTGAAACCACCCTTCAATAATGGAGTGCAAGACGAGAACTGTGGTAAGGGCCTGTTATGGTTCGAAGTGCGAGAAAAGACCACTTAAGACCGAAACTGAGCCAAATTATGAGTCTTTATTAGCTGGCCAGCGACGACCCTCTGCACCGCCACAGATGGCTGCACAGAGAGCAGTCTCAAGCCAGGAGAGGCCGGCTCTTTTAAAGACAAAAACCACACACCGATAAATCATCTAATTGCTTGCATAAGCACAGTTACAGAAGCAAAAAAGCGTTAGTCCTGACCATGGTACAATCTTATCTTGGGCCGACATGGTCTGGGAGGTTTTGGGAATTCTCCCCTTTCCTTAGATGAGTTCCATAGGAGTTACAAGTCACAGCTGCAACTTTACTTTGAAGCAAGTATAACAACAGTAATCTTAGCTGAAATACATTTGACATCTCATTATCCAAGCCATACCACCTTCCACACAGGAGGCACTGCTGGGCCGCTCAGTGCTCCGGGGCGCTCCGACCCTCTGGCCCAGGCTACTATTTTATCTCGTGGACAGCTGTGTGAAAGGCACCGTTTTCTTCCTTACATTCTTAGGTGCCCTAACGAAGGCGAGATACCAGGTTCGGGGTCAGTAAGGGTCAGCTGAAAACTTTCCGCTCTCTTAAGCAAGCAAGCATAATACAGAAGCTAATGGCTGGTTATTTGCTGCCTATGGTCTCTAGACCCTAACATTCCCCACTGGTTTTCAGGAGGAATCAAATCATTGATTCTTTGTCATTTGTGTCACAGATATGCTGATAGTGAGTTTGAAGAACCATCAGCTTAACAGCCGGAATCCTCTGTTTAATATAGGATGTCAGGCAATTAATGATGCAGGGTCCAACTAGCAATGCTGACAGGATAAGGATAAGTGGTCCTGCTATGGCTGACAAGAGCGTTGTCAGCCATGGAGACCAAGAAAACAAGTTTTCATACCAATTATTGCTTTCCCTTCGGCTCTCTTCTCTTTCCCTTAACCTATTCCGTACTTGGGAGAGGCTGTTTCTTATAACACCAGAATGGTTGGCATAAAAACAACAGGTTTCGCCTAGAGCTACACAAAGGCCCCCTTGCTTCAGGAACAAGAGGTCTAGGCCCCGGCGACTTTGTAGAACTACTTCTGCAAGGGAATCAACTGAGTACTCTAAGCCGCTGACAGAATTTTCTAGTTCTCTGAGATCAAGATCGATCTGCTGACTCAAGTCTTTAAAATTTTGATTGCTTGTTATTAATGCAGGGGTTCCTGTAGCTGCTGAGCCTGCAATTCCTAATCCTACGAGTCAGGTACTAAGACAGGCACGGCTCGTTTGACACGAGAGGGCACTGGAACCTGTAAACGCTCTCTTGATCTGCGTGTGGTGGATCCAGTGACGCTTCCCGGCTACCTTCACGGCTGTTGGCGTGGTGAGGATCACTGTAGGGGCCCAGTCCACGTGGCATCCAAGGTAGCTGGTTGGAGCTTCTTTACCCAGACAAGGTCTCCAGGCTGCACCTGGAACCAAGCCTTTTCAGGGGGAAGATTAGTTGGTCCAGGATGAGCGGCCCTTACCAGGTCTCGGGTCTGCTGGGCACCAGACTGTAAGGCCTGCAATGACTTAAGAAGGGAACGGTTATTTAACTCTGCTACCTTGTCTTCCCCCAGCTTGGGGATGAGCGGGGGCGGTCGGCCAAACATGATTTCATAGGGGCTCAGACCTTTAACATAAGGAGCACACCTAACCCTTAGCAGAGCAAAGGGGAGGAGGCTTACCCAGTCTTCGCCAGTCTCTAGCCTTAGTTTACTTAGTGTTGGCTTTAAAGTTCTATTCATTCTTTCTACCTGTCCTGAACTCTGAGGTCTATAAGCACAGTGTAATTGCCAATTAATTTTTAATGCCTCAGTTAGTAATTGAGTTGTCTTGGCGATGAACGCCGGGCCATTGTCGGACCCCAGTGTCAGTGGGAGGCCAAATCTAGGGATAATTTCAGTCACTAACTTCTTTATAACTACCTGTGCTGTCTCTGACTTCGTAGGAAAAGCTTCCGCCCATCCAGAGAAGGTGTCAAGCAATTAACAGTATCCGTATTTGCTCAGTTTTACTTCTGTGAAGTCCACTTCCCACTGTTCCCTCGGGGCTTGTCCCCTCAACCTGGTCCCTGGGGGAGGATTAGTTCCTTTACCTGAATTGACTTGTGCACAGGTGAGACATCTCGTTGCTACCTGTTGGGCCATCTGATGCAGCCGGGGTATGTAGTGATCCCTCTGGAGAAGCTCAGTCAACTTGGTGCTGTCGAGGTGGGTGCTCTGATGTATTTGCCTGATTAGGTCTCGTCCTAGGCGTTCAGGGACTGAGACCCTATTGTCTGGGAGGATTTTCCAACCTCCCAAATCAGCCCTAGTTTTTAGGGCTTTTCCTATTTTAACTTCCTCTTTGGTGTAGTTTGGAGAGTTTGGCAGGAGCCGTTCTGGCAGAACGGGGAGAATCTGAAGAGGCCCCACTGGTTTTTTGTGTGACTTCTTTGGCCGTCGCATCAGCAAAAGCATTTCCTCTCGCCACTGGGGAGTCTGTAGTTTGGTGTCCCTTGCAGTGGATGATGGCTACCTTTTTTGGTAACCAGATGGCCTCTAGCAGGGACAGTATCTCAGATTTATTTCTTATTTCCTTGCCCCCTGAGGTTAAGAGGCCCCGCTCTTGGTAGAGCGCCCCATGTACGTGTGCTGTTGCAAACGCATATCTACTGTCTGTGTAGATATTGACAGTCTTATTTTCCCCCACCTCAGGGCTTGGGTTAGGGCTAGGAGCTCTGTCCTCTGGGCTGAGGTCCTGTGCCCTAGGGCCTGTGCCCAAATAACCCAGTCAGTAGTTACTACAGCCGCCCCTGCATACCTGACTCCCTCAGACATGTAGCTGCTTCCATCCGTATACAGTTCCTCAGCAGGGTCTGGCCACGGGTGATCAGTAAGATCCACTCTTTGGTTGGTAAGAGACTCCAGTATCTTGAAGCAGTTATGCAGCGGCTCTGAAGGTTCATCATCCGGAAGCAGGGTGGCAGGGTTGAGGGAGGCTGTCCTCAAGAAGCGAATCCTGGGGGGATCTAGCAACAGCACTTGGTACTGGGTTATACGCGAGTCGGAAAGCCATCTTTCAGGTGGGCTTTTTAGCAGAGCCTCCACCGAGTGGGGGGCGACTATACCCAAGTCCTGCCCCAAAGTGAGCTTGGAGGCTTCCTTTGCCAGGACTGCTGTTGCAGCAATGGCCTGCAAACAGCCTGGCCAGCCAGATGCTACAGGGTCTAGCCTTTTAGACAGGTATGCAGCTGGTCTGTTCCAGGGTCCTAGTTTTTGGTTAGGACCCCTTTAGCTATCCCTCGGGTTTCAGCAACATATAACTGGAAAGGCTTGGTCAAATCGAGCAAGGCTAACGCAGGGGCACTCACAAGCACCTGTTTGAGGCGCTTGAAGGCTTCAGCCTCATTTTCAGTCCAAATCAGGGCGTCTCCCTTTACCCCTGTGCTAGCATACAGGGGTTTTGCTATCTCAGCAAACTTGGGGACCCAGAGTCTGCAATATGCCAGGGACCCCCAAAACTCACACACCTCCTTCTTGGGTTGGGGCTGTGAAATCTTTAAGATTGCTTTAATTCTCCCAGTAGAGAGAGTTCTCTTTCCTGCCTTTAGCTCATACCTCAGGTAGGTGGTAGTCTGGGTACAAAGCTGAGCCTTTTTAGCCGAAACACGGTAGCCCAACTGAGCTAATTCTATTAGTAACTCCTCAGTAGCCCTTTTGCACGTGGCTTGATCCTTTGTGGCTAGGAGAAGATCATCCACATACTGTAGGAGGGTCACTTCTGGATGCTCCTGCCTAAAATGAACCAAGTCCTGGCTCAGGGCCTCATCAAACAGAGTGGGTGAGTTTTTGAAACCTTGCGGCAGTCTTGTCCAGGTTAATTGTCCAGAACACCCTCCCTCCGGGTCAGTCCATTTAAAAGCAAAGATGGGTTGACTTACTGCGGAAAAAGGGAGCGAGAAGAAGACGTCCTTTAAGTCCAGTACCGTGTAGATCTGATGGCTTGGAGGCAGCAGATTCAGGAGGGTGTATGGGTTAGGCACAGTGGGGTGAATGGTCTCAATCCTCTTGTTGACTTCTCTGAGGTCCCGCACTGGTCGGTAGTCATCAGCCCCTGATTTTTGAACAGGAAGCAGAGGAGTATTCCAGGCTGACTGACAAGGAACTAGAATGCCCGCCTCCCGGAGTCTTTTAATATGGACAGTGATTCTCTTCCTTGCCTTTAGGTTTATAGGGTATTGTCGGACCTGGATCTGGGGTGGCTGTGCTGGTTAGCTGGACAATAATAGGAGGCCGGTGGGAGGCCAGTCCCGGTGGATTCGTTTTGAAAGACAGGAATTGATAGTAGGAGAATGTGCTTTGTTTTGTGTGGAACAAATTGTCTGAGATTTGAAAAATGTGTTCTCGTTGATTCTAACTGATGCCATTTGCTTCTGTAACCATGCTCGCTTTTAGTTGTTTGTTAAATATAGGAGTAAGAGCGGGAGTGACTCCACGACAAGCTGAATTTCCTGGAATAGGCCTAAGTTTCAGTTTCCCCGAAACCGAAACGCGGACCACAACTGGCGCCGGTGCGAAAATTGAAAATCCCGGGGCTTGGAGCCAACCAATCAGGAGTCAAAACAATCAGCCACTTTCAAAAGAACCAATGGACTAAGGGGAGGCGGGGATGGTGTGCCCAGCGTGTCGTGTGGAACCTGCGTGTCGTGTGCCACCGGTGTGTCGTGTGCAAAAGAAAGTATAAAAGCTTCACTTTTACCCCAGGGCGGGGTCCTGGTTCATAGGGAGGCCACTGCATTGGTGCTCTGGGACTTGGACCCTAGCTCGAGCTAGCCAATAAACTCCTTTGCCATTTGCAGCCTCGGTGACTCCGCCTCTCTGTTCCTGGGGCCGAGGGGAACCGGTTCTAACATTTTGGGGGCTCGTCCGGGATCCCGAAACCCCCGGAACGGAATCCAGACCCAAGGAGGAGTTGGATCTCTAAAAATCCGTACGGTGCAAGTGACTGGGCCCTGGGAAGTGACTAGCAGAAGGCCTAGGCGGACGCGCTGGTGGGTCGCTGGTCGGGAGCGGAGGGAGACGTCCCTTGCCCCCTCGGTACATTTCCGGCGCGGACCTGACGGGGTCGGTCCGTTCGAGAGGGAAACCAAGTTAGCTGTGGGCCGGCGGGGTCGGTCTGTATAGACCCAGAAAAAGAAAGCCGGATGGGATCCGGTGAGCCTGCTAAAGAGAGCAAGGGTCAACGACGAAAGAAACACCCCTGCTGCCCCTATTGTCAGAGGAAATATCAATGACAGGCACAGTCAAGGGGGCCCATTCGGGCTAGAATTAGGGGTTTGTGAAACATTCTGTCATCTTTGTTCCATGTTTTTGTCTCTGCTTTCTGTTTGTCGCTCGCATTGTCGCTTTTCGTCAGCGTCGCTTTTCGTCAGTGTCGCTCTTTGTCAGTGTTCTAATTTTTTTACATTTCCAGGAATGGGACAGATTCAGATGACACCTCTGTCTATTCTCAAAGCTCATTTTAAAGAAGTCAAAGATCTGATTAACCTCTTAGATTCTGTTTTGTTCACTCACCAGCCCACCTGGGACGATTGTCAGCAACTACTAAAAGTTCTTTTCACCACCGAGGAAAGGGAAAGAATACAGGGGGAAGCACGGAAACTGGTTCCAGGAGATGACGGCAGACCCACAGCTAATCCAGGAATCATAGACCGAGCATTTCCACTCAAACGACCCCCCCGGGACTACAACGAGGGTGCAGGTAGGGAGCGTCTCCGGGTCTACCGCCAGACTCTAATGGCCGGTCTCCGAGCCGCGGCGCAGAAGCTGACGAATTTGGCTAAGGTAGGAGATGTTCGCCAAGGGCCAGATGAGAGCCCAGCGGCCTATTTAGAAAGAATAATGGAAGCTTTTAGACAGCATATGCCTATGGATCCCACTGCTGATGAGAGCAAGGCGGAGTAATGATGGCCTTTGTAAACCAGGCAGCCCCTGATATAAGGAGACAAGTACAGAAGATAGACAGGTTATGTAAAAAGACACTGCAGGATCTATTAGATGTGGCTGAGAAGGTCTACAACAACAGGAAGGGGCCGCCCCGTAGGGAAAGGCTAGAGAAGGATCAGTGTGAAAATTGCATGGGGGCCCCAGCGAGATTGGACATTGGGCTAGAGTCTGCCCAAAGAAAAAGGGGGGGCCAGGGAGGAGAGCATCGCCTAAGAGAGTCTTACTAGAAGATAGTGAATAGGGAAGATGGGGTTTGGATCCGCCCAGTCAGGTTCCTGATAGACACAGGGGCAGAACATTCAGTAATTACTGAGACTACTAAAAAATTGTCCAACAAGACTAGGTGGGTGCAGGGGGCAACTGGAACCAAGCCCTACCAATGAACTACCCGGCCACGCTTCTGCCAGACCCCAAGCCAGCAACGCCCGAACACAGCTGCCCTGAGATCCTGGCTGAGACCCAGATGGCCCGGAGG
This sequence comes from Propithecus coquereli, assembly GCF_000956105.1. Classification (NCBI taxonomy): domain Eukaryota; kingdom Metazoa; phylum Chordata; class Mammalia; order Primates; family Indriidae; genus Propithecus; species Propithecus coquereli. The sequence continues at coordinate 1,075,996 of NW_012150208.1, read as the reverse complement.
GACCTGCAGGATCGCCCGCTTGCAAACAGCGACCTGACCTGGTTCACAGACGGGAGCAGCTTCATCCGGGACGGACACAGGTACGCAGGGGTGGCCATAGTAGATGAACAAGGCAAGCTTATCTGGGCTACACGCCTCCCACAGGGGACCTCTGCCCAAAAGGCTGAACTGGTTGCACTGACGGAAGCCCTTCGCAGGGCCCAAGGAAAGAGGCTGACGGTGTATACCGACAGCCGCTATGCCTTCGGGACAGTGCACATACACGGAGCCCTCTATAGGGAAAGGGGCTTCATCACAGCAGAGGGCAAAGACATCAAGCATAAGCCTAAAATACTTCAACTGCTAGAAGCCATCCTGTTACCAAAGGCAGTGGCTGTAGTCCACACTCCGGGACACCAGAGGGGGGACTCCCTAGAAGCTCGGGGCAACCGGGCTGCGGATGCCGAGGCCAAGAGGGCAGCGGAAGGACCCACACTGACAGATGTCCTACACTTGAGCTTGTCGCCCCCGGGGATGGGAGAGATACCCCCTCGACCAGACTATTCCAGTATGGACATAAACTGGGCCAGAGAAAAGCTGCAGGCAACATGGCGAGGACAGCTGGTTCCAAGACAAAGAGCATCACCTAGTAGTTCCCGAAGCCTTGGGGAACCACCTATTAGGACACTTACATCAGACAACACATCTTGGCAAGAAGAAGATGTTGCAGCTACTGGACACTGCCCACCTCAGATTCAGATCACAAGGAAGGGCCCCAGAAAGCGTTGTCAAAAACTGTCGTGTCTGCCAGGTTATGCAGCTGGGGAGGATCAGAGGGACCCACACAGGTACCAGGGAACGGGGGAGGCAACCGGGATTATTTTGGGAAATAGATTTCACAGAGGTAAGACCAGGAAAGTATGGGTACAAGTACTTGTTGGTTATGGTAGATACCTTCTCAGGGTGGGTGGAGGCTTTTCCTACTAAAGGAGAAACTGCTTCAATAGTGGCAAAGAAAATATTAGAAGAAATAGTTCCCAGGTACGGGCTGCCGGAGAGCATAGGGTCTGACAATGGGCCGGCCTTCACAAGCCAGGTTAGTCAAGGATTAGCCCGGGCTCTGGGGGCAGATTGGAAATTACATTGTGCATATAATCCCCAGAGCTCAGGGCAGGTAGAAAGAATGAACAGAACCTTAAAGGAGACTTTGACTAAATTGGTCCTGGAGACTGGCGGAGACTGGGTGACCCTGCTTCCCTTCGCCCTGTTCCGAGCCCGGAACACCCCCTACCACTTAGGCCTAACCCCCTTTGAAATAGTATACGGTGCTCCTCCACCTAGGGACCTTTTCAGATTATTCTTATCACCCCCCACTGTCCTAAAGGTTGACGGAGTGGCGACCTGGGTACTCCACTCTCACGTAAGACCTGCTAACAAGTACGAGCAAGAGTGCTCGTAGGAACAAGAAAAAGGGGGGAATGAAGGACAGGAATTGATAGTAGGAGAATGTGCTTTGTTTTGTGTGGAACAAATTGTCTGAGATTAGAAAAATGTGTTCTCGTTGATTCTAACTGATGCCATTTGCTTCTGTAACCATGCTCGCTTTTAGTTGTTTGTTAAATATAGGAGTAAGAGCGGGAGTGACTCCACGACAAGCTGAATTTCCTGGAATAGGCCTAAGTTTCAGTTTCCCCGAAACCGAAACGCGGACCACGGCTGGTGCCAGCGTGAAAATTGAAAATCCCAGGGCTTGGAGCCAACCAATCAGGAGTCAAAACAATCAGCCACTTTCAAAAGAACCAATGCACTAAGGGGGGAGGGGGGATGGTGTGCCCAACGCGTCGTGTGGAACCTGCGTGTCGTGTGCCACTGGTGTGTCGTGTGCAAAAGAAAGTATAAAAGCTTCACTTTTACCCCAGGGCGGGGTCCTGGTTCATAGGGAGGCCACTGCATTGGTGCTCTGGGACTTGGACCCTAGCTCGAGCTAGCCAATAAACTCCTTTGCCATTTGCAGCCTTGGTGACTCCGCCTCTCTGTTCCTGGGGCCAAGGGGAACCGGTTCTAACGGTTTCTGCCCACATACTGGGGATCCTGCTTTGAAGTTCCTGTAGGTAAGGGCTTAGAGCTAGCTGTCAGGGTGCTCCATCCGTCAGTAGATATTCTTCTGACAGGGGACAAGTAAGGAGGATGGTGGATGGGCCTGGGTTAAATGAAAGTTCAGCCGTGTTCGCCTGAAAGGATGTGGTCGCCTGCAATTTTTGGAGCAGGTCCCTTCCCAGGAGGGGGTATGGGCATTCCGGCATCACCAGGAATGACTGGGTGATGGTTTCTGCCCCGAGGTTAGTTATTCTAGTTTTTGTCCAGGGGTAGGCCTTGGTTTGTCCCGTGGCCCCTTGAACGAGGGTTTTGCTTTTGGAAATGGGTCCTTCGGCCCGTTGGAGAACGGAGTGCGTAGCTCTGGTATCTATCAGAAACTCCATGGGCTTGCCCCCGACATTTAGAGTTACCTTGGGCTCCTGGGGGCTTATCAGAATGGAGCCCCGGCCCCGTCAGTCGGTGCCCTCCATGAGGACCGGCACAGGCTTAGCCATCTCCTGCTTTCGGTGAGGGCATTCATTTTTCCAGTGACCGTGTTCCTTGCAGTAAGCACACTGGTCACAGCCCAAGCCGGCCTTCCTCCTTCTAGTGCCCCCATCTGATCTTTTGGGCCTCGTGCCTTTCTCGGCTTTAGATTTTCCTTGTTCTACCATAGTGGATACAAGGATTTTGGCCATCCTTTTAGCCTGGGCAGTCTCAGGGTCCTCCCTGTTGTTATAAATCTTCTGGGCGATTTTTATTAATTTAGACAGCATTTTACCCTCAAATCTTTCTAACTTCTGCAGCTTTCTCCTAATATCTGGGGCCGACTGGGTGGTAAAAGCAATGTTAATAGCACGTCTATTCTCTGCTGCCTCTGGATCTATGGGAGTATACAGGCGGTAAGCTTCAAAGAGGCGTTCTAAAACGCCGCCGGGGCCTCATTCGGCCCCTGCACTGTCTTGCTTACCTTAGATAAATTAGTCGGCTTCTTAGCCGCTGCCCATATACCCCGGAGCAGAGTCTGGCGATACTGATCGAGAGCCCCCATACCTTCATTGTCATTGGGATCCCGATCAGGGCGCATGAAGGGAAACACCCGCTCCACCTGGACAGGGTCAGTAGTAGGCTGTCCATCCGGACCAGGAATCATCTTGGCTGCTTCCCTCCGAATCCTCTCTCTCCTCCGAGATAAAGAGAGCCTGTACAGCTGCTGGTGGTCATCCCAGGTTGGCTGATGAGTAAAGAAGATAGTCTCCAGGAGAGATATCAGTCCCTGCGGCTTCTCAGAGAAAGTAGGGTTTTGATTTTTCCAATTATACAGATTGCTGGTCGAAAAGGGAACATAGACCATAAATGGGGGGCAGCCAAACCCGGGCCCCACAGCGGCCTGTTTTAGAGGAAGGATGGGGCTTCCGGGGGAGGACCAGAGACAGGCTGATACTGGGAGCCACTCCAAGTTTGGGGAGGACTGAGAGGTTCGCGACCCTCTCTAGCCCGTGGCAGCTCAGGGGCTTATATAGGCAGAAATCACAGAATTTAACAGTTTATAACATTTTTATACAAGGCTGGTTTAAACAATGAGTTAAACAATTTAATTAGTTATACTGTTCTCTCCCTCCATCACTTGTTTTTTCTTTCTTAAGGTCGGTTTTTACTTTCTTTTTAATTTAAAAGAGTATTTAAGATTCTATCTTAAAACAATGTGATAACCATTAAGTTTTTGCATGAGAAAGTTGACTTTGGTGCTGCCATCCTGGGGCCACCCACTCCGAAGGTGGGCCCTTCTCATTTACAAAATTTTTGCAAGTCAAAGGCATTAACAGAGAAGCCATTGAGACTAGCTCCTGATGGCTTCAGAGACACACAAAACCAGGGACAAAGAGACCAATTACACAGAACAAATAACATACCAGAGACTTAATGTCCCCACCAGACAGATGTCCAGCCACTCTTGCTCACAAAATTTCTGTAAATCAAAGGCGTTAATAGAGAACCCGTAGGGTCCAGCCCGCCACTGGAAATCCTGAAAGTTTTTTTTTTAAAAAAAACATTTAGTCAGAGAACAGTCAACACAAGACATAGACAACCCTTTTTGACAAGAGGACATGACACACTACCCCACAATACACAGAAACACAAACACAAACTGAAAACAATAAGACAATTAGCCAATGTCACTTTTTGTTATTTCTTTGTTGTTCTTGACCGTGGTCTGTCAGTTGCAGGCGCGCTGACAGGAAAGACAGTGCTGTGGGCAGACACTAAGGAGCCACCGAATGAAATCCAACAATGAGGTAGGGGGCCGGTCAGTCAATCGGCACTCTCCGACACACCTATACCTGTTAGCCCTTTCCTCGCTCCCTTGCTGGCCCCAACGCTCGGCTGGGCCTAACACCTGCGGTATTAACCCTCTTTCTTTTCACCGAATGACAAGCTGACACGACAGGCGATGGCGGGGGCTAAAGCATGTAGAAAGCCAAGACTAGAGTATCAAGAGACTCAGAAATTTCTTAGATCGTTTCCAGAAAGATGAAACTTATTACTGCCCAATGCAACACAGTGTGAGTTATCCTCTCTCCTTTTCCCCAGTCCTCCGGGGACACCAAATAAAGTCCAACGTCCAACAAAAGAGCCAACAGACCAAACATGCTGGCAGTGAGATAGTAGGCCAGCCCAGGCATCTGACTGTGTCTTAGAACCAGAGAAGTAAGAAAGTAAGAGACCGAGATAGAAAGAAACCAGAAAACTAAACCAAAAACCAGATTCCCGCCGAGCGGCCCCGGTCTTACCCCTCTCGGGCGCCTCCCACTCTTTGGGATGAAACCAAGGGTTCCAGGCGACGTCTCACCTCTTGGAACCGGACCCTGGGAGCTTAGCTGCGTCCAGCCTCCCGAGGGCAACAAGGGGCCCACAGACCAAAACAGACCAAAAGTGCACTCACCGGTGAGCAGAACCAGAAGACTCGTCCAGGGGAGTTTGGTTGCCTTTGAGGTTGGGGCTGGTGCGTTGTCTGGCCATCGCCCGGGGCTGAGGAACGTCTCTCAGGGCCCCCCCTAGGCGAGGCACTCGACTCCGCACCCGGTCCCCGGGCACCAGTGGTCACCAGGCGCCCTGTTTTGGGCGGATCTCGCTTGGGCCTCCAAATGTTATGGTTCGAAGTGCGAGAAAAGACCACTTAAGACCGAAACTGAGCCAAATTATGAGTCTTTATTAGCTGGCCAGCGATGACCCTCTGCACTGCCACAGACGGCTGCACAGAGAGCAGTCCCGAGCCAGGAGAGGCCGGCTCTTTTAAAGACAAAGCCACACACCGATAAATCATCTAATTGCTTGCATAAGCACAGTTACAGAAGCAAAAAAGCGTTAGTCCTAACCATGGTACAATCTTATCTTGGGCCGACATGGTCTGGGAGGTTTTGGGAATTCTCCCCTTTCCTTAGATGAGTTCCGTAGGAGTTACAAGTCACAGCTGCAACTTGACTTTGAAGTAAGTATAACATTAATCTTAGCTGAAATACATTTGACATCTCATCATCCAAGCCAATCACCTTCCACACAGGAGGCACTGCTGGGCCGCTCAGTGCTCCGGGGCACTCCGACCCTCTGGCCCAGGCTACTATTTTATCTCGTGGACTCCTGTGTGAAAGGCACCGTTTTCTTTCTTACATTCTTAGGTGCCCTAACGAAAGCGAGATAGTAGGTTCAGGGTCAGTAAGGGTCAGCTGAAAACTTTCCACTCTCTTAAGCAAGCAAGCAAGCATAATACAGAAGCCAATGTCTGGTTATTTGCTGCTTATGGTCTCTAGGCCCTAACAGGGCCTAGCTAAAAATAATGCACAGATCTAGCTAAAAATAATAAATAAAAATTAGTAACTGGCCCCCTGTAATTGCCACTCTGGAGCCACACATCTGGTGGTCATAAAGATTCCTAACTTCTCCCCGTAGTTGGTGTCCATAAAGATTCTTAACTTTCTCCATAGATAACATCACCTTTTTGAAACCGAAAGGTAGTTTTCAAGACATCTTCCAGGCCTCAGACTCCAGTGGATCAGCTGGCCCACCCAGACCAGTGGCCCATACCAAGAAATGTACTCAACTGGAATCATGACCCCAGGGACTAGAACAACACAGGAAGATGATTTCTACATCCTTTTAATTTTGCCCCAATTAACAAACCTAATTGCCTGCTCCCTTACCTGTCAAACTACCCTTAAAAACCCTGTCTCCTGGCGAGGCCCGGTGGCTCACGCCTGTAATCCTAGCTCTCTGGGAGGCTGAGGCAGACAGATTGTTTGAGCTCAGGAGTTCGGAACCAGCCTGAGCAAGAGCGAGACCCCGTCTCTACTAAAAATAGAAAGAAATTAATCAGACAACTAAAAATACATAGAAAAAAAAAATCAGCCGGGCATGGTGGCACATACCTGTAGTCCCAGCTACTCGGGAGGCTGAGGCAGGAGGATCGCTTGAGCCCAGGAGTTTGAGGTTGCTGTGAGCTA
>NW_012150208.1:1050967-1069392 GCF_000956105.1 Propithecus coquereli | reverse complement strand
CCTGTAGTCCCAGCTACTCGGGAGGCTGAGGCAGGAGGATCGCTTGAGCCCAGGAGTTTGAGGTTGCTGTGAGCTAGGATGATGCCCCGGCACTCACTCTAGCCCGGGCAACACAGTAAGACTCTGTCTCAAAAAAAAAAAAAAAACCCTGTCTCCCAAGTTCTTGGAGAGGCAGATTTAAGAAATGTCTCCCTTCTCCCTGCTTAGCGCTTTCCAGAATAAAGACTCTTTCTCCATTGCGATCCCGACTGTCTCAGGACATTGGCTCTTCTCTGTGCAGCGGCCAGTACGACCTGGTTGTGTTACAGCAGAGTTGACCCGGAATAGACCGAGACGCACACATGAAATATGGCAAAACAGGTTTATATACGCCGACGGGCTCAGAGGGGGATTTTTCCTCCCAAATTCTGAGCCCCAAATAAAGAACGCATCAGTCTTTTATACATTTTGCTTGGGGCACAGTTAATGAGTGAGGAAGCATAGTTACAATGAGGTCGTCCTTTAATGGGGGCAGGGTCCAGAGCACCCTTAGTTCCAGGTACAGAGTTCCTGTGGAATGTCTTCCTGTCTCATCTCACCTTAGCAGGAGTTGTTGCGAGCGGTTTACAGCTGCTTAGGGCAGACAGTGGGGTAGAGCCCTGGCAGTGGAATTTTCCACTATAGTTGGGCGGCAACAAAAGCAGGCAGTCGCAAGACATCAAGTTGTCCATCTTTCTTGTTTCTTCTGTTCCTGGAGACTTGGTTATCTCTGAGATGTAGTCAGGCCTATCACAGGGATGTGAGTTTGCCCCTGAGACGTGGTTTTGGGCAGGAAATGAAGGCCTGGAGTCTGTCTGTCTGGGAGCTTCTTAGAAACTCCTTGAGGCTGTAGAACAAATTCTAAAGGCTGTGAGCTGGGGAACATAAAGAGAAAGACGTACATTTCCTTTCTTTTGGCTCCTTTTTGATGTTTGTGAAAACAGAGTCTCTGTAGGATGCCTGCTAGCTTGGGACAGAAACAGTCAAGAGTAGGGAGAGCTCAAAACTGATTTTTAGAAAATTGGGAGATTCAAGGCTTCCCTAACACTTTTGGTCCTTGAATTCTTGTCTTTAAGGGCCAACTCAAATTTGGAGACAGACTTTTCTGGCAAACTTTCCCAGTCTCTGTCCTAATAGGAGTGAGCGGAGCCCAGTGCCCCCAGCCCTCTCTGTCTTCTGTATGTCCTTCCAAGACAATGGCCAGCTTTGCCCCAAACCAGAGCAGGAGAGCCAGTGGGCAAATGACTACTGCCAGAGAGCTGTGAACTCCTGCTATGGCCCAGGCCCAGGGCTCTCGGGGTCAATGGGGCAGAAAGAAGAATCACACGAGGAAGGGGTATTTGGAGAGTGCTTGGGAGGGTGTGCCCCATCGCATGTCACATGGCCACCTTCTCCACCTGTACTGCAGGGCAGCCCAGAAAATGGGTTCTTTATCTTGGCCTTAACTTACTCAGATAAAGAGTAGGATATTCAGCAGATCTGTTAGAAACAGAACGTATCTCAATGCCAGAAAATCAGGGAGTTTAGAGCCCACGGGGACCTTTGAGATCATCTCATTCACCCTCTCATCTTGTGGATGTGAAAATGGGCTCAGAGATGGGAGTGGGTGGACAAAAAACAGGTCCCCGAACTTCCTGCTCAGGGCCCAGGTCCCCGTGGTCCCCCAGGCCCGTGTAACGCTGGCACTAAATTCAAATGGATTTCCAAACTGGCAAAGACTGGGTTAACCCAGTTTCCTCTCCTGGATTCGTAGGAACAGCCAGTCTCAGATCATTTCCTTCTACCTCTTGCAAGAAGTGGTACAGGGTAGTCCCACCAGCGAATCCCCAGAACCTGCCCTTGGAGTCTGGACTCTGCCCCTTTGCTAAGCTGGGGACCTGAGGAGTAAAAGACATTGTTACATCTGAATCGTGTCCCCACAAAATTCATATGTTAAAGCCTCAACCCCCAGTCAGAATGTGACAGTATTTTGGGTTAGGCCTTAAGAGAGGTGATATGGTTAAAATGAGGCCATTGGGGTGAGCCCTAACCCAGTCTGACTGGTGTCTTAAAAGAAGAGGAAATTTGGACGCACAGAGACACCAGTGTGCATGTGCACACAGAAGACACTGGGACCTGTAAGCCAGGGAGCAAAGCCTCAGAGGAAACCAACCCTGGCAGCACCTGCATCTTAGACCTCGAGCCTCCAAACTGCGAGCAAATAAATGTCTGCCATTTAAGCCCCCCAGTCTGTGGCATTTTGTTATGGCGGCCCTAGGAAAGATACAGATGTTGTCACAGGAGGCCTTAGCATTCCCAGGGCCATTCCCAGGGTGAAACCTCAAGGGGGCCCTAGCTCAGCAGGGCCTGCAGGACGCAGCTGGAGTGGGCTGAGGCTGGCTGGTGCTCATGCAGGGCTCCCGGGCTCGCGGGTCGGCTTGTGGGGAGTCGGGGATGGGGGCTGGGTCCGGAATCCAGTCTGCTTGGACGCTGCCTTCTCCAGAAAGCCTGCCCGAGCCCCAGATGAGATGCCACCAGCCCCAACTCCTCCAGCACCTTCTCTGTCCCTATCTAGGACACAGTACTGCCATTCGGTTAGGTTTGGGGGAACCAACGAACATGCCAGGCCCTGTGTCCTCCACAGACCATCCCCGAGAGGAGGTGACCCAGGCAGTGCTTCCATGAAAAGGCCATCCATGCGGAGAAGCGCAGGAGGGAGGAGCGTCTAGCGCCAGGAGGGGCTTCCAGGGGGACCGAGGAAAGGTCCAGCAGAAAGGGCGGCCCCTGCTCTTGCGCTGGCGGCAGCGGCGCTGCCCCACACCCGGGAGCGCCTCGCGGGTCTCCTGGCTGCTGCTGCCGAGAAGGCGCAGGGTGCCCTGGCTTCGGGCCATCCGCGGGGCTGGGGGTCCTCTCCCGCCGGAGCGGAGAACTGGCTCGGCGCCGCTGCCGCGGGACTCCCCGGGGCGGACTTGCCGGCTCGGGAGGTTCCTCGGTGTGACCAGGGGATGCTCCCGGTCCCCGCGCAGCCCAGAGCGGCTCGTTAAACGCGTGTTTGTTAGAAACTCTCCCCTTAATGAGCCCTGGAGGGAGACCCTGCTGCTCCCAAGCGGGGCGCCTGAGGACGGGGAGCAGGTTCCAGAGCGAGCCGGAGGGACCTTCGCCGTCCCGTCCTGCGCCCCCACCTGGGAGCCACTAAAACGGCTCCGAGAGCGCCCGGCCCTGGCCTCGGCTTTGCTTGGGCTTCCTTCCTGAACGGGAAACGGAAGTGCAGGCTGCGGCAGCCAACTCTCAGCGCTCCCGGCTTTCCTCAGTGTGGCCGCTGCGACACACACGGACCTCGGCCCCGCCTGCCGCCCTGGCCACCGCGCGGCCTCCGCGCCGCCTTGCGGCTTCCCCCGTCCTGCTGCCCCTTCGGGCTCCCTGGGGTCAGATCCCCCGTGCCCCCAGTCACGGCGTGCCCCCACCGTTTGCTGGCCTGTGTGTCCCCAGCCTCCTCGTGCTCCTCACCCACGCCCCGCCCTCTCGAGAGCAGCGTCCTTCCGTTTTCTCTCCTTCCTGCTCTAGCCCCTGGGCTCAAACCGGACCTGTTTGGGCACACCTGTGGATCCAGTGAGCGTTTCTGCAGGCCTCACTTGGTGCATATACATGTATTAATTCGCTTAAGCCTCATCACCAACCTAGACTAAAGGCACTACTATTGATCATCCCATTCTACAGATGAGGGACCCAGACCTCGAGGCGATGTGTGACTTGAGCCCTGGCAGGGGGTGCAGGAACTGAGCCAGCCCAGGTGCCCCTTCCGGAGGGCCACAGGTACTCTTAACACCGCAACTCTACGCAGACCACAGTGCTCATAAACAATAGATTTGTTCCCTTACATTTTAAGACAGATGCAGAAAATAAAAGGTGAGAACCCCCCATCTCTTCAAGGGTGGCACTTCGCACATCACTCACACACTCACCAGCACACTTTGGTGCCTCATGCAGACACACACTCTTGGGCAGATGTGCTTGTTTTTACCATAGACTGGATAATTTTGTGGATTATCATTTCATTTCTGCAACACGCACTTTTCATTTTTTGAAACCCACCCTTTGGCAAGTTCTTCAGTTGGCAATTTTGGATCAGATGACTTCCATCGCTATCCTTCCAATGCTCCGATCTTGCAATAGCTCCTCAACTCCTTCGTTTACTTGGCATTTCCTTAAATGTACTCACATTTTTATTATTTATATATCTACTTTGGCTCCATTACAAGCAATACTATAAATAAATTCAAGTTTCAAGATGCAAGTTACTTGTCTTCTAACACCACATTAAAGCATTACGTAAACGTTAAGTATGCTTCTGGATCACTGGAATCACTGTGCACACTGCAATTGTCACCTGTGCTGTTCCCTGGGAATCACTAACTGCTTCCTTGTGTTTTAGGGTTTGTTTTTATGTTTTAGCATTTTATAGCAACTTTGTAAAGCTATAATTTACACGCAATAAAATCCACTCATTGTAAGTGTAAAGTTCAATGATTTTTAGTTACAATACAAAGTTCTGCAAGCATTACCACAATCTGCTTTTAGAACAGTGCTGTTACCATAAAGAAAAAAATTCTTGCATGCCCCTCCACAGCCAATCCTCACCCAGGCCTAGGCAACCAGTGATTTCTTTCTGTCTTTGTTCCCTTTTCTGGAAATTTTATATAAGTAAGTAGTAGGAGTGGATTGCTAGATTGTAAATTTAACTTTGTAATAACAAAAAGTTAAACATAACGTTACCATACAACCCCTCAACTCCACTCCTAGGAACATGCACAAGAGAGATGAAAACGTATCTTCCCCAAAAATATTGTACACAAAATGTTTATAGTAGCATTAGTCATGATACCCAAAAAGTGGAGACAACCTGAATGTCTATCAACTGATGAATGAACAAACAAAAATGCGGTATATTCATACAGTGCAATATTATTCAGCTATAAAAAGGAATGAAGTACTGATACATGGTACAATAGAATGAACCTCAGAAATATTATGGTGAGTGAAAGAAGCCAGATACACACGGCCACATGTTATGTGTTTGTATCTATATGCAATATCCAGAGCAGGCAAATCCATAGAGGAGAAAGTAGATTAGGGATTTCGGGGGTTGGGGGAAGGGGGATTGGGAAATGACTGCTAATGCACCCAGGATTTCTTTTGGGGGTGATGAAAATGTTCTGGAATGAGCTAATGGTGATGGTTGCACATTATGAATGCACTAAAACCTGCTAAATTGTACACTCTTAAAGGTGAATTTTATGGTACATAAATTAGATCTCAATTTTAAAAATAACGTGCAGCAAAAAAACCCATACCTGGCATTAACTGATCAACACTTAAGTGCACGTATGGCAGTAACATTCACCGGGCTGTCGGGCAGGTTGGGGAGGAGGAGTGGATGGGTATACTCACACCTAGTGGGTGCAGTGCGCACCGTCTGGAGTTGGACATACTTAGTAGCTCTGACTTGGGCGGGCAAAGGCAATATATGTTACCTAAACATTTGTACCCCCATAATATTCTGAAATTTAAAAATCTATATATATATATTTAAAAACCCCATACCACTACATGTAACGACATGAATGAATTTCAAAAATATACTATTAAAGGAAAAAAATCCAGACACCAAGGAATACGTGTTAGATGATTCTATTTATATAAAGCTCAAAAACAAATCTAGGTACTAGAAGTCAGAACTATGGCAGCCTTGGAGCAGAGCAGAATATTGCCTGGGAGGGAACACAAGGGACTTCTGGGGTGCTGGTGATGTGGTTTTTGTTGATCCGGGTGGTGGTTACATAGGTATGTTCACAGCATGTTATACTTCAATAAAGAGTATATAAAAATGTCAAGAAAAAACAAATTGGTGGTGCACAGTGGCTCACACCTGTAACCCCAGTCCTTTGGGAGGCTGAGGAAGGAGGATCACTTGAGCCCAGGTTTTGGAAGCTGCAGTGAGCTATCATCACACCACTGCACTTCAGCCTGGGCAGCAGAGTGAGACCCTATCTCTAAAAAAATAAATTAAATTAAATCTTATCTTTTAGAGATTTGGATTGAAATAGGTATAGATGATACCTATTATCATCATACAAATGATGACTGGGGTTTGCTTCAAAATATCGGGGGCAGGATTCTTCTAAGTGAAGTATCACAAGAGTGGAAAAACAAACACCACATGCACTCACCATTAAATTGGTACTAATCAATCAAAACCTAGGTGCACATATGAAAATAACATCCATCGGGTGTTGGGCAGGTAGGAAGGGGGAGGAGGGGATAGGTAAACTCACACCTGATGGTGCGGTGCGCACTGTCTGGGGGCTGGGCACACTTGTATCTCTGACTCAGGCAGTGCAAAGGCAATGTATGTATCCATAGCATTTGTATCCATAATATTCTGAAAATAATATATATATATATATCTATATATATATATATATATCTGAGGCAGGGAGTAGAGGAGAGGGGAAGGGAACACCGTGCTAACCAGAGATTCATAACTGCTCAGTTCACAGGTTCATTTTAATATTCACTTTGTTTTCAGGTTTGAACGTTTCCAGAGCAAAACAGAGTAATTCTATACACAGTGAATATGTAGAATTGGAGGCAGGCCAGAAGGGTCCCAGGCAACACAAGAGGGCGGTGGTGGACATTCTTGGCACTCCTTGAAAAGGGAACTCCCCCAGGCTGGTTGGTTAATGGACAGAGCGTGGGGGCAGAAGGAAAGGGAGAGATGGAAGCAAAAGCACCAGGTGACCAGGTGATGCCAACTCCTAAGCAGGCTTAGACTGACAGGGTCAGGAATAACTTGGCGGGGGCAAGGGTGCAGCAGTGGTGAGTCATGATTGACAGGCCTGGGAGATTATCCAGGTGGAACAGTTCAGGAGGGACACTCTGAGGACAGTCAGCAGCTATGGGGGTCTAGAACCCAAAAATGTCTGGTTAGAGAAATAAGTTTGAATTGCCAATAGATATATGGCATTTAAAGCTGTTGCAATTGACAAGTGTCCGAGGAAGAAGGTGCGGAGAAGACCAAGCCCAAAAGTACATCAAGAGACTGAGCACGAGAATGAAGCTGGAGAGAGACCCAGAGGAAGCCAAGCAGACGCTTTCGGGCTTGCAGTCTCCTGTGCAGTCTCCTCCTTGCCGCCCGAGGCCTGGGAAGGCGCAGGCTGAGCAGAGCCTGTCAGCAACCTTGACAAGAGCAATTTGGATGGAGGGTGCAAGGGACATCGGGACAGAGCCCTCTGAGAGGGGCGCCACCCGAGGGGGATGTAGGTTTAGTGCAGGGCAGATACTGAAGATGACTGTATGGTGATGGCAATGGCCAGGGACAGGGACGAAAGGGCAGGAGGGCATAGAGGGGCTGGGCCTCTCCCACAGGATCTGGCCCCTTGTGCTTTTTTGGCCTTCTTAGCACTGGGATAGCTAAATATTTAAGCTATGAAGAAGTCCAAGAGCAAGTCTGACCTGTTCCCGACTCCATCCCAGCATGCGGCATGGGGCTGGGAACACCGTGGACGTCCCGTTAACATGTGTTACTCGAGTGAACTGAAGACCTGCAGCTTTGCTGAGGAAGGTCCTGGGAATCTGGGCAAACACACATAAAGTCAGGACATCACAACCCAAAGTCTGGATATTTCTGCAGCCTGGCCACCCTAAAGTCCCTACCTTGAGCGTCCCCACCCCTGAACCTCCTTGGTGCCTCTGGCGGGGCCTGGATCATACCGGCTCAGCCTGGTTGAGCCTTTATCCCACGCTGACTGGGCCCCTGCCTTGGATGAATACCAACATCTTCACAGCAGGACTTTGCCAGCCACTCCACCACCAGGTACCAAGCAGAAGGGAAGGAAGAACTCCTAACACTGGGTGTGTGCTACCCGCTTCCCCGCAATTGCACTGTCAGGTTAGGAATGAATCACGACAGCCAAAATGACAAGGTCAGTACCTAGGAAGCCAGAAGCTTATCCTGCAGACAGATGTAGATACATAAACATTGAGTCCGGGTGCTGACCCTTTGCTATCCTACTGAGGCCACGCTCCTCCCGGACCGTAAACTTGAGGTGGTGTCTGAGAAACACGCTGGAAAGTCAGTCAAGACCTCCGCCCCAGGCCCCCCATGCGCAGCCTCTGCCACTGGAGGCTCCAGGTCCAGGTGGTGTGCCCAGACCCTAACTCCAGGGTCCCAAATTCCCAAGCATGTGTTCAGGGCCCCACCTGCTCAGGCGTTCTCAGCCCCGGCTCCCAGTTGGGCACCTTATATTTGGGCAGCAGCTCCAGGGCCCCCAGCCAGGAGGTGAAGGAGCACTGGGCTGGCTGTGCAGAGAGGTCGAAGCACCTGACAGGCTCTGGCCACACTGGAGGTGGTAGAGACAGTTCTCCTGGAGGTGGGGGACACCCTCCTTCTGGAATCTGGCTTAGCAGGTAGACATGTGGCCAACCCGGACTCATGCCCTGCTCCACCAGGACCAGGTGCCCCAACACTCGGATGGCTGACCCCAGGGCAATAAGAACACTTCCAGGTGACCTCTCATGGGCTGTTTTCTGAACCTTCTTTCTCACTCAGCCGTGCACCGTGATCACTGCTAGGGGACCCACATAGCTCCCGGGAGTGGGGCTACCACCGCCCGTCTCCAAGTATCACAGAACTCATCTGGGGCAGCCCTGCCCTCCTTGCCCAGGGAGGCCAGAGGCAAGAGTCATGGAACTGCTGGCAAGGTGAGGGTACCTGCTTCCTCGTCCTCAGGAAAAGACACAAATGCCCAAGAAACTGGCCTCTGCCCATCCTGTCTTTCTCACTTTGCCTTTCCCTTCTCTCCCAATATCAGGGTTTTCTCAGAGTAGCCATTCTTCATAACAATAGGATAGAAAATCATTAACAGGCCTAAGATAATGAAAGACAAACTTTAAACCACATCTGCACGTCATCCATTTACTTAACAGATCACTTTAGTCTGAGTATATGTCCGGTGGTTGTCTCTGATTAACAGACTTCCATATCTTAAAACATTCCAAGCCTTTAGACAAAGCTTCATTTCTTTAACCAATCACAAGTCAAAGAATCTTTAAACCCACCTATAACCTATAAGCCCCGGCTTTGAGATGTCCTGCCTTTTTTTTTTTTTTTTTTTTTTTTGAGACAGAGTCTCACTCTGTTGCCCGGCTAGAATGCTGTGGCGTCAGCCTAGCTCACAGCAACCTCAAACTCCTGGGCTCAAGCAATCCTCCTGCCTCAGTCTCCCAAGTAGCTGGGCCTACAGGCGCAAGCCACCACGCCCAGCTAATTTTTTCTATTTTTGGTAGAGATGGGGGTCTCGCTCTTGCTCAGGCTGGTCTTGAACTCCTGAGCTCAAGTGATTCTCCAGCCTCGGCCTCCCAGAGTGCCAGGATTGTAGGCGCCAGCCACCGCCCCCGGCCTGATTTATGACTTTACGTGTAATTCCTGTCTTCCTGACATGTGCAAAATCAACCTGTAACCCAAGCACAGCAAAACCACTTGCTCAAGACTTCTTGGGTGTGGCTCTTCAGGCCGTGGCTGCACATATTTTGCTCATAATAAACCTCTTTGTATTATTTTACAGAGTTTGGGTTCCTTTCTGTTGACAGCTGGTGGCTGTGAGGGTGGCAAGACCAGCAAAGAAGCCTTTCCCGTGGAGCCTGGGCAGCTCCAACAAGGGGATGTGTCACTGGAGAAGGAAGGGGGCTCAGAGGTGGGTGCCGCAGAACTTGTGAGAACAGCCAGACACTGGGCTCACTGGGGAACACTCTCTGAAATTAAAAGAAATTAAAAAAAAAAATTCGTAGGAAGGAGCCCACACGCTGGTGGAGAGAATGATGAGCTTAACCCCGTGGCACCCTTTCCCGTCTCTCTGCAGACAGCTTGATGGAAAATGGAAGTGCCCAGCCCCGGCTTCTGGGCAGGGGCAAGGGCAGTGAAAGCTGCTGAAGGGCTCAGAAGAGACTTGAACGATGGTAAGATAGATCACATTCTTCATAAATACGTAAATACTCCCTAAATGAATACAATCGACCCTTGAGCAGCACAAGTTTGAAACGCACATATCCACTTATATGCGGATTTTCTTCTGCCTCTGCCACCCCTGAGACAAAAAGATCAAGCCCTCCTCCTTTTCCTCCTCCTCCTCCTCCCCCTCAGCCTGCGCAACATTAAGATAATGCAGATGAGATCTTTATGATGATCCACTTCCACTTAATCATAGTAAATATATTTTCTCTTCCTTATGATTTTCTTAATAACATTTTCTTTTCTCGAGCTTATTTTATTGTAAGAATATAGTATATAATACATACACAAAACGTGTGTTAATCCACTGTTCATGTGATCTGTAAGGCTTTAGTCAATAGTAGGCTATTAGGAGTTAAGTTTTAGGGGAGTCAAAAGTTATATGTAGATTTTTGACTTTATGGGGAGTCAGCACCCCTAACCCCTGCGTTGTTCAAGGGTCAACCGTATATAATTTTAATTTGATCCCAATTAAATTGGTTCCTTTTTTTCCTTTTCTTTTCTTCTCTTTTCCAGACAGGGTCTTGCTCTGTCACCCCTGTTAGAGTGCAGTAGCGTCATCATAGCTCACTGCAACCTCAGACTCCTAGGCTCACAACATCACTCTAGGCTCAAGTGATCCTTCTGCCTCAACCTCCCCAGTAGCTGGGACTACATGTGAGTGCCACCACGTCCAGCTAATTTTTCCAGTTTTTGTGGAGATGGGATCTCTATTTTGCTCAGACTGGTCTTTAACTCCTGACCTCAAACGATCATCCCACCTCGGCCTCCCAGAGTGCTAGGATCGTAGGAGTGAGCCACCTCACTTGGCCAAGTTCCTTTTCTTTAAGCATGCTGATTCTAAAGTTCAGTCAGGAAAATCTGATAAAAGAGAGGAGTGATATGAACCTAGCCCCTACCAGTTATTCAGACATATAATTTTTGGGTCATTAAAACAGCTTGGTTATAAGTGCAATGTATAGACAAATCATGGAACTAGGCATAAGTCTACAAACATACACGAAAGTGAATTTGATGACATGTTGAATATCATATCAATGGGGTAAAGATGGATTCATTCATCTGTTCATCAAACATGTATTGAGCAATGGCACAGCTGTGACTGCTCCGGCACTGGAGCTGTGATGGACACAGCTGCCTCCTCAGTAGGGGGTGTGAGGCAGAGGCCTTGCCCACAGAGGACCGTGCCTGGGCTGCACCCACTGATGAGGAGCTGAGGCTGGGCTTCCTGGGCTTCTTCAGGGACTGAATGTGGCCGAGTGTTGCTGGAGTAGAGGGAGCTCAGATGAGGATGGTACCAGGTGGGATAAAAGGCAGCCAGAACTAGAGGAGGAAGTTCTCGTGGGGTGAGTCCACTTGCGACTCGGAATGACCAGGACCCCCTGATGATATGCCAAGCCCAGAGCCATAGGAAAAAGGATTCACAAACTCAAATTAAACTGAGAGCAAATAGTTGCTCTTGTTCTCAAAAATGAAGGACGGATCTCCTAATATTTAAATAAAAACTACAATGCAATTTTTTTAAAAAAAACCAACCGCCCAATTTTTTACACGGGCAAACTATATAAACAGAAATCATGGAAAAAGAAATACAAAAGGGTGTTATACATAAAAAGCTGCCAGTATCACTTTGGAAAATAGAAATGCAAGCCAGTTGTGGTAGCTGTAGTCCCAGCTACTCAGAAGGCTGAGGCAGGAGGATGGAGTGGCCTGGGAGTTCGAGACCAGGCTGGGCAACATAGGGAGACACCATCTCTACAAATGAATGAATAAATAAATAAATAAAATAGAAATGCCAAATAAAACTGTACTGAAATACCACATTCGCCCACTGGCAGAGATGCAAAATACATCGATGGTGGGAGTGTCAACTCCACAAGTTCTATAGAGAACAATTGAACAATATCTGTCAAAATTATAAATGCAAGTATGCTTTAGACCAGAAATTCCATTTCTGAAGATTTATCCTACGTATAAAGTCACACGTGTGCAAAACGGCCTTTCTATTCATAGAAGATTGTTGCTTTATTGTTGTAATAGCAAATGTCCACCAATGGGAGACTTGTTAAGTTATGGAAGATTCACAGGATGGACTACTCTGCAAACAAACCAACAAAAAAAAGTGTGAGAGAAAGAAAGCCTTCAGGTTCTGAATTGAATAGAACTCTAAGATAAGTTAAGTAAAAAACAAGTTACGATGGATAGACAATCTGTATTATGTGCTACTATTTGAGTGGAGGAATATATATACACATACATATACTCAAATATCAAAGACATATCACATATATTTGTGTGTATGTGTGTGTGTGTATATATGTGTGTGTATGTATGTGTGTGTACATATATATATATCTTTGAAGGAGACACAATAAACTGGTAATAACCTCTAGGGAAAGGAACTGGAGGTTAAGAGTCCGGGAAATAGAAAGACTTTCACTGTGTTCTTTTGTGTTTTAAATTTTGAATCAACTACCTAACACAGATTATTTGTTGCTTCATTGTTGTAATAGCAAATGTCCATCAATAGGGACTGGTTAAATAAATTGTGGAAGATCCGTAGAATGAAATACTCTTCAACTAATACCCTGTATTAATCCTACAAACAAAATAAATAAACAAAACTGAGAATTTGTTCTGAGAAACAGATGCTTTCTTGAGCCAGTGGAATTTCACACTGTGAAAGGATTCACTGTCTTTTTTTTTTTTTTTTTTTGAGACAGGGTCTCCCTCTGTCATCCAGGCTGGGATGCAGTGGCATGATCATAGCTCACTGCAATCTCCAATTCCTGGGCTCAAGCAATTCTCCTGCTTCAGCCTCCTGAGTAGCTGTAACCACTGGCACTCGCCACGAGGCCTGGTTAATTTTTCTACTTTTAGTAGCAACAGGGTCTCGCTAGGGTCTCTCTCTTTCTCAAGCTGGTCTCGAACTCCTGACCTCAAGTGATCCTTCCGCCTCGGCCTCCCAGAATGTTAGGATTGGATTCACTGTCTTTTATGGTGACCAAACAAGGCAACTCACTGTTCCCTAAAATATGACAACACAATATAAATTTCTGCCTGAAAAGGAAAGAACAATTATATGTTCTTATGAAGAATGGATTTTTGTAGCAAAATAAAGACTGACTTTTGCTGTTTTAACTTACACAGGATTCCACTAAATGTGCTATTCTGCCACTTGCTTTTCTTTCTTTTTTTCTTTTTGAGACAGAATCTCACTCTGTTGCCAAGGCTGGAATGCAGTGGCACCATCATAGCTCATTGCAACCTCAGACTCTTGGGCTCAAGAGATCCTGCCTCAGCCTCCCAAGTAGCTGGGAGTACAGGTGCAACTCCATGCCTGGCTAATATTTTTTTGTTCCTTGTAGAAATGGGGTCTTGCTATATTGCCCAGGCTGGCCTTGAACTCCTGGCCTCAAGTGATCCTCCCACCTTGGCCTCCCAAGGTGCTGGGATTATAGGAATGAGCCACAGTGCCCCACCTTCCTCACTATTTTTAATGGTTTCGGAGTATCTCATATTGTGAAAGTACCAAAATTAATTTAACCAATCCCTTCTTGATGAAATTCAAATTAATTTAAGTGAGCAACATAAGAGACTCACAAGCTATGACAGAATTGGAGGAACATAACGGAAACTACTTTTATAATCATGCCTCCTAAGCAAAACACAGACCCACCCCAATAAAGGAAATACTGTAAAATTTGACTATATAAACACTCAAAGCTTTATAATTGTTCAAAGTTAAGGGACAAACTAAGCAAAATATTTGCCACATACATGACAGTTGAGGGAATAATATACACATCCCATATAAAATATAATAAATACATGTAATATGTAAACATGTATGCATTAAAAACATATAAATAACTTCTAAAAATTGGTAAAAAAAAAAAAAAAATTAACTCCATAGGGGAAAAATGGCAAAACACATGAACAGGCAATTCACAGAAGTAAAGTAAGGGATGTGTAAAAATATACTCAGTTAAAACAATAATAAGACATTTCTTGTTTATCTGATTGCCAAATGTTTCAATGGTTTATAGTGTCCCCAATGGCAAGAAATTGGGAATCTCGCACCTTGCTCGTGAGAGCATCCGAGGGCCTGCCTTCCGAAGGGAAATTTGGGAGTATCTACAAACACACGAACGATACCTTTCTTTTAAACCAGCCTTCCAGGTCTAGGAAACCCTCTTAAAAATTCTGGTACAAAGATATTGGCACAAAGTGTATTTGTGCCTAAGTGTATGACTAACTGTAATAATTTTTAAAGTTGGTCCTGGTGCAGAAAGAACCAAAAAGATCAATGGAACAGAAGTAAATCCATAAACAGATGCAAATGTGTTTGGGCATTCAGTTCATAAACAAACTGGAGAAACTTCTTTTCCTAAGAAAACGGTTTCTTACCTAATGGAAAACCAAGTCAAAAATAATAAAAATAAATGATGGGGTTAATCTTGTTGATATAAAAGAAAAGGGGGGAATACATGGGACTGGAGGGAGAAGTGGGTTGGAGCAAGTTTGGTTTCCCCCTGCTCGTGGTCAGCAAACTACCCTCCACCAAATCCAGCCTGCAACCTGTTTTCCTACTGCCCAGCACCTAAGAACGTTCTTCACATTTTTTTACTGGCTGGAAAAAATCAAAAGAATAATATTTTATGACTCGTGAAAATTAGTGTCCGTAAACAAAGTTTTATTGGAACACAGCCACTCCCATTCATTTATCTTTGTCTAATACTTTGGGCTAAAATGACAGAGTTGGGTAGTTACCAACAACACCAAAAGTATTTACTGTGTGGCCCTTGGAGAAAAAGCTTGCAGATCCCTGCCTTAATTATAGAAGGTATGAAATTTTGGACTTTTATGCAGGCTGTTGGGGAGGCCCCGGCTGGGGAAATTGTGATTCTAAAGGTCATTGCCATTTCTGTGTCTGTGGTCTCCTCCTCCTCCATCCGCCTCATAACCAGTATGTTCTGAGCACTCCCCAGCCCCACCCGGCCGCGCAGGTCAGTGGAGGGCAGGAGAGCCACATGTTGCTTCCCAGGCTGCACTTGCTTTCATTTAATGATGGGGACATGTCTCAGAAAGGCGTCCATAGGTGATTTTATTGTGCGAATATCGCGGAATGTCCTTACACAAACTTAGGTGGTGTCACCTCCTACACACCTAGACTACATGGTATGGCCTATGGCCCTTACGTGGGTGATTCTTTGCCCTATGATGGTACCACAGTTACGACCTCCTAGGGGATAGCAATTTTCAGCTCCATTTTAATTCTATGGGACCACTGTCGTATACATGGTCCACGGCATATGGGTCCGTCCCTGACCAAAAAACACCATCAGGCAGCGCAGGACTGTACTTCTGTGTCAGGGGTTGCCTCTCTGGACCAGCTCCGGCCCCTGCCCACTCTAGCTGCCATTAACGCACTTGAATCGATACCCTTGGTGCCGCCTCCCACCAGATCCCCACCCTAAATCCATCCTGATGCTGCTTTTCCACTGTTTCTTCTGTGCGCACTACCCGAAATTCCGCAGGCACCGCTGCTTGTCCGACATGCATTCTGGAGCCTTCCTGGAGCCTGTCCTGGTTCTCCGGAGCAGAGGCGCCGGCAGGAGCCGCCACGCCGCAGACGCTTAGTCCACAGGCGTCGTCCGCACTCGCGGGGTAGCGTGCAGAGCGCAGGCGCAGCTCCGGGTCGGAGTTGCCATCTCTCCAATCTGAGAGCCTCTGTCTTAGCTCGGATTGCTGTAACGCAGTGCCACATACTGGTGGCTTGAGCAGCACACATTCGTTTCTCACAGTTCTGGAGGGTGGAAGTCTGAAATCGGGGTGCCAGCACGGCGAGGGTGTGGGGGGTCTTGGCAAGGGGCCTCTTGTCATTTACGCCAGCTGCCTTCTCGCGGTTGCAGTGAGCTATGATCACACCATTGCACTTTAAATGAACACAGTTTTATTTAATTAATTACCAAAAATATTTCTTTTTTATTTTTTTCGAGAGGGAGTCTCACTCTGTCACCAAGGCTGCAGCGCGGCGGCGGGATCATAGCTCAAGGCAACCTCAAACTCCCGGGCTCAAGAGATTCTCCTGCCTCAGCCTCCCAAGTAGCTGGGACTACAGACAAGGCCACCACTCTCAACTAATTTGTTTATTTTTTGTAGAGACAGTGTCTCCCTATATTGCTCAGGCTGGTCCAGAACTCCTGGCCTCAAGGGATCCTCCTGCCTCGGCCTCCCAATGTGCCGGAGTTTGCAGGCATGAGCCACTGCGCCAGACACAAAATTATTTCTTAAAAATCAATTTGCAATATAGCAATAAATGTGCTTAATAACAAGCTGTAGCGTCATATATAATAATTATCATAATTGTTTAAGTACTAAGGAGCACAAATGATATGTCAAATATCTATAACAACTGCAATGTGTTAGGAAAGCATCCGTGATTTCTACTGGCAATGAAGGTCTTGTTAATCCTCCTGTGGTTTGTAGCCTCTATTGGTAATGAAAGGAGGACTGTATTTCAGTTAGTGATTAGGAAAAATATGAGTTCTGTTACTTTTTTCCCATCCAGGTTCACAGACCCCACAGCCCCTGGGAAAGGAACCTGCCTGCCTTCCCCGTGGGTTATCCTTCACTTCCGCCCAGGGGCAGTAGATGGCGGCAACAGCCAGCTACTCCGTCTGACTATCCAACCGGAATTAGCTAGAACTGGCGGAGTTAGGCAGAGCCGGCAAACGGAACTGAAGAGCTTGCGTGGACTGGGCGTGACTGTATTAAGAGGATAGCTAAGAATGCTTTCGTCTAAGTGATTGGCTTTGTTTTATAAAAGAATGTGCCTTGAGATAAGAAATTATCCACAAGGCATCTACGAAAAGAGCTGGAGTTTGAGGTGGAGGATACCAGGGTCTTACTCTGTCACCCAGGTTGGAGTGCAGTGGCACAATCATAGCTCAGGGCAACCTCAAACTCCTGGGTTCAAGCAATCCTCCTGCCTTCCTGCCTCAGCTTCCCGAGTGCCTCCCGAGTAGCCGGCACTACAGGTGCATGCCACCACACCCGGCTAATGTTTTTATTTTTTTAGAGACGGAGTCTCACTATATTGCCCAAGCTGGTATCACACTCCTGGCCTCAAGCAATCCTCCTGCCTTGGCCTCTCAGAGTGCTAGGATTACAGTCGTGAGCCACCACGCTGGCCTGACCTTTGTTTAGAATTCTATAAAACTGAAAAAAATAATGTAGAAATGAATGCATTGACATGAAAGTACATTTGTTGAGTACTTTTGAAAAAATCAAGTTACAAAACACAATGCATAAAACTGTTAAAACATAGCACATACAGCTGGGCGAGGTGGCACATGCCAGCAGTGCCACCTACTCCGGAGGCTGAGGCAGAAAGGCGTTATAGTTTGAGCGCGAGAGTTGGAGACTAGCCTGGGCAACATTGGGAAGACTCCGCCTCGAAAACGAAACAAAACATTACACATAGGTTAAAATATGCATGAAACGTGCCTGGAAAGCTCTAAAACAAAATATTAGCAATATGCAGGTCATAATTGAGGGTGTTTTTCATTTTCTTTATGCCCATTTATGCTAATTTTTCTTCTTAGGTGTGTCTTATCTTTCTATAGGGAACGTATATTAATGGAGAAATTTTTGTGTCTAAATATACAGAGAGGAAATCCTAAGGAACTGAAAAAGCAGGCCAGAGGAGAAAGAACAAGTGCACAGCTCATGAACAGGGAGAGTGGCCAGGTGACAGCTCTGGTGGAGGCTGCCTCTGCTTCCTGCCACCGCTCCCACCCCCCCGCCCCACCCCATCCCCCCGGCCCTGTGCAAGACAACTTAGCCTAAGGGCATACCCACTTAGCCTGATGTTGCCAGGCAAAATGCTAGGGTTGCCGCATAGGAAGGAGGAAAGAAGACTCCCTCTCCCCCCATTTCAGGGCCTACTTTTAACAAGTTACTATACAAAAAGAAAAGGACTTAAGGGACTTGGAAGCCTGCTGGGAGACAGTGCCATATTTGGCTCTCAGATCTATAACCCTGATAGGCTGAATTCAAAGATGGCCTCAACATTTCCACCCCCATTTACACATCTGTATTAATAGAATCCTCTCCCTCTGATTAAATATGACGGCATATCACTCCCACAGTCATGTTACATTTTATGGAAGAAAGATTTTTGTGGTTGTAATTGAGGTTCCTGGTGTCAACTGAAGAATGATGAGGTTCATAAATTTGGAAAGGAGCCAGGCTAGGTGGCTCATGCCTATAATCTTAGCACATTGGGAGGCCAAAGTGGGAGGATCACTTGAGGCCAGGAGTTCAAGACTAGCCTGGGCAGCATAGCAAGACCCCA
>NW_012150208.1:1049875-1050161 GCF_000956105.1 Propithecus coquereli | reverse complement strand
CGTCCCAGCTGACAGCCAGCAAGCAAATGGGGATGTCAGTCCCATAACCACAAGGAACTGGTTCTGCCAACAACCAGTGAGAATGGACGAGAATCCCCAGCTTCAGATGAGATTGCAGCAATGGCCAACACTGCTATTTCGCCTGCTGAGATATGAGTAGCAGACCTTGCTGATCCGTACCCAGTTTTCTGACCCATGAAAACTGTGATAAATTTGTGCTGATTTAAGACACTAAATTTGTGGTTAATTTGTTAAGCAGCAAAAAAAAAAAACTATAGACTTTCCA
>NW_012150208.1:1045737-1048194 GCF_000956105.1 Propithecus coquereli | reverse complement strand
AAAAAAAAAAAAGAAGTATGTCCGAGCCCCACTTTCTGTCATAGCTGGGAATCAGTTTTAAGGTTTTACTGGGATCCCTTGGCAAACAGGGGGTCTGTTCAGTCAGTGGAAGGGCTTAGGATTTTATTTTTAGTTTACAAATCTTAGAGGCATTCCTGGAACTGGGGTTAATCAGAAGTCAACATGGCGGATTAGCATCCAAGATGGAGGTATCTATTCTCCACAGACTGTTTCCGTATGTGAGTTATTATGACTAAAGTTGCTGGAAACATTTCTGCACGTGACTCTTGTCATTTCTGCACGTTTCTGTGGAATTGCTCTGTCACAGTGTTACCGAACCCATAATGGGGGTCTGCCTGGGTTGAGTTGCTCACCACACGGAAAGCTAATTACTGAGAAAACAAGGATTGCCAAGGGAGAAGGGGAATTTAGTACAGAAGGTGTCACCTGGGAGATGGGAGACCTGCCTCAAATAGATCTCCCCCACCAACTGAGGGTAGGGTTTTTATAAGAGGTTCAGGAAGGTGGCTGCGTGTACTGGGGCAGGTTATGTTGAAAGCAACGTGTGCCGGAGTCTCATTCAGAAGTCACAGGTGAGTCTCGCATGGTGAGTGCTGGCGTTGTTATCCTGCAAAGACAGCATTTCTGGGAGACAACTCGAAGTGTAAAAGAGAAAGATTACGAAGTTCTGGTTATTGAGTGCTGCAGGCCTGGGAATCCAAAGCATGAAAAAGCTACAGAGAAAGCATATATGGGGGGGTCATTTTATGTTTGTTTGTGGAGCCGTCTACAACAGGGCAGGGCACACGTTCAGTCAGCCTCAGACTGGGCACTCCTAACATCTGTCTTGCCTCAGTATGTGAACACAAGCACGGAGGGTGGAAACAGGGCAGTCAGCGTGAGATGTGTTCTCTGGTAGATTTAAGCTCTGACACAAAGATGTTCAGGTGTCTGGAAGGACAGGCTGAAGGTCCTTGATTATGCAAAACTCTCCGTGATTACCTAGCTATTTTGTTTGTACTTTAAAAACATCTTTTAAGCCTCTTAACAGAGTCTTTTACAGAGGAGAAGTTTTAAATTGTGGTGAGGTCCAATTTATCAATTTTTTTTTTTTTTTTTTTTGGTGCTAAGTCTAAGAACTCTTTACCCAGCTTTAGGTCCTAAAGATTTTCTCTTATTTGTTTTTCTAAAAAATTTTATAGTTTTAAATTCTACTTTTAAGTCTGTGATTTCATGTGAGTTCATTTTTGTGCAAGTTGTGAGGTTTTGGCTGAGGTTTGTTTTGGGGGGTTTTGTTTGTTTTTTCTTTTTCACAGAAGCTGTGAGAAGATTGGCTGAGGTTTATTTTGGCTAGAGATGTGCATTCTTTTGCCTGTGGGTGCTCCAGCACCGTTTGGTAAAAAGGCTATCATTTCTCCATTGGATTGCTTTCGCGCCTTTATCAAAAGCTAGTTGGGGAGAAAATATTTGCAAATGACATATTTGACAAAGAACTTGGAGCTGAAATATATAAAAAGCTACCAAAACTCAACACTAAGAAAAAATTCTCCACCTTAACGGTATGAAGGAGAGAAAAACAGCATGATCATCTCAATTGATGCAGAAAAAACATTTGACAAAATTCAACACCCTCTCAAGATAAAAACATTCAACAAACTAGGACATCAATGGACAATATCAACAGAGTAAAAGGAGAGAAAATATTTGCAAATCACATGTCTGATAACTGATTAATATCTAGAATATGTAAAGAACTCCTACAACTCAACAAAAACCAAACTACCCAATTAAAGAATGAGCAAAGGACTTGAATAGACATTTCTTCGAAGAAGGTATACAAATGGTGATAAGCACATGAAAAGATGCTCAACATCACTAATGATCAGCAAAATGCAAATCAAAACCACAGAGATGTACCACCTCAAATCCATTAAGCTGGCTATTATGAGAAAAACAAAAAAGAACCAAGTGTTGGTGAGAATGTGGACAAATGGATATCCTTGTGAATTGCAAATAGGAATGTAAAATGGTACAGCCACTGTGGAAAACACTATGGTGATGTTTTTTGTCCACCACAGTGGGCAAACTTTGTCAAAAATTTAAACATATAATTACCATATGATCCAGCAATTTTTCTCCTGAATTTAAAGCAGGGACTTGAACAGATATTTGTACACCAATGTTCATAGTAGCATTATTCACAATAGCCAAAAGATAGAAACAGCCCAAATGACCACTGAAGGATGAATGGATAAATAAAATGTGGTATATACATATGATGGAATATTATTCAGCCTTAAAAAGGAAGGAAATTCTGACAAATGCTACAACAGGGATGAACCGTGAGGACATTATGCTAAGTGAAGTAAGCCAGACACAGAAAAACAAATATTGTATGATTCCACTTATAAGGTACCTAGAATAGTCAGATTCATTGGGACAGAAAGTAGAATAGTG
>NW_012150208.1:1044778-1045439 GCF_000956105.1 Propithecus coquereli | reverse complement strand
TGAAAGAACTCTATAATGAACATCCATACACCTACCATATGGATCTTACAACTAACATTTTGCCATATTTGCTCTATCACATATCAATCCATCTATACATCCTTCTATCCACCTTATTTTCTAATGCATTTCAAAGTAACTTACAATATCAGAACATTTTCTCCCCAAACACTTTGGTATGCATACCATTAACTAGAGTTTAACATTTACTTACACTTCCTTTTTTAAGGCAAAACTTGTGTTCAGTGAACTGCAAAAACATCAAGAGCAATAGTCGATGAGTTTGACAATTGCATACCTGTATAACCCAACCCCCCTGTATAACCCAACCCCTATTAAGTTAAAGAACATTACCGTCATCCCAGAAAGTTACCTTTGTGTTCCTTTCCAGTTGATCCCAGCCCAGACCCCCCTGGAGACAACCACTGTACTGAATTTTTTCACCATGGATTAGTTTTGCTTGTTCTAGAACTTCATATAAATGAAATCATAAAATTTTACTCTTTTGTGTACTTTCTTCACTCAGCATAGTTTTGGGGTGGGGGTATTTTTTTAAAAGATTGTTTCATATTGCATATATGAGAAGTTTGTCATTTTTATTGCTGAATGGTATCAATTGTTTTAGTGTACCATAATTTATTCTCTTGTAGATAAACACCTG
>NW_012150208.1:1042158-1044728 GCF_000956105.1 Propithecus coquereli | reverse complement strand
TGTTTCCGCCCGGTTTCGAACCGGGGACCTTTCGCGTGTTAGGCGAACGTGATAACCACTACACTACGGAAACACATAGACACCGCTTTTGCCGTAGTATTATTGACTGTTGCTGACGAATTCCGCACGACAGTTGGGTACTTGGTTCTAACTGCTAAGAGGGCCTCACTGCCCACACTGGAGAAGACACCCACGCGCGGCTCTGTGCCCAATCCCTCGCCAACAACCCTCAGTTCTGGTGTGGCTCCCTCACTTTCTTATCCACACTTCTTTCCGAAGCCCCGCACTCCCGAAAATCTTGGTAATGTACGCTGCCCCCGCCCGACAGTCTGGGATCAAAACAGTCAATGCAAAAATTTAAGCGGAAGTGGAAACGTAGTAAAAGGGAGGGCTCGTCCGGGATTTGAACCCGGGACCTCTCGCACCCAAAGCGAGAATCATACCCCTAGACCAACGAGCCAGCTGCGAGCGGGCTTAATGGCTCAACTCATGATCCTATTGTATGCGGATCATTCCATCGCCTAAAACGCGGCCTTTATTTCTAGCAGCCTAGGACACGCTCAAGGTCTCCCAGTGCTTCGAGCCCAAGCTATCCCCGCTCATCTCTGCGTCTGCCATCAACTCTCAGCAACTGGTAGCTCCGTATCCCTTGCCCCTCTGAGATAGGGAATCCTCAAGAGCGCCTCCCCGCTAGGTCCCCTCGAGAAGCAGCAGGGACACCCACCCGTTCTGCAGGCTGAGCGCCCTCCCAGTGCAGCCCAAGTGAGGCGCAAGTCCCGAAGCCAGGGTGCAGAGGCTGGTGACGCGAGGTCTCCGGGAGGGAACGCCGCGCTTGGAGGGGACGCCGGACGGGCTGGGTCATAAGCCGCGAGAAGCGAAGTGAAAGCACGGGGCGGAGGCCCTTTGTTTTGTGAAAATATAAGAAGTAACACATACTTATTTGCAAAACCTTCAGAAAGTGCAGGGAAGCCTACGGCAGAAACGACCAATGACGGGGAACCGTGCCCACAGGGTGACGGATACTTTGCCCTAGAGCTGTTGACTGATGCTGACGGACTCCGCGCGGCAGCTGGGTACTTGCTCTAACTGCTAAGAGGGCCTCACTGCCCACACCGGAGGAGACACCCTCGCGCGGCGCGGTGCCCAATCCCTCGCCAACAGCCCTCAGCTCTGGTGTGGCTCCGGGCGGAGTGCGCAGCCTCGGGCTCGTGCCGGCGCGCGCTCCGCAAGGGAGGCCCCGAGGCCGCGGCGGCGCTTTCCTCCTCGCTGGCCTCGGTCGTGCTCCGGCCCAAAGGGCTTTAATTGCACTGCGTCATTCAGTGGTAAAAACGATGATTTGGATTCCCTGCTGTAAAATTCGCAATAACCCCCTCAAAGCTGTGTCACAGGTTTATTTTTGTGTCGCCAGCAGGGAAATTCCCTACAGCGCCATAAAACAGCGTGGGAGACATCGTTTTGCGTAAAAGGTGATATCTTTCGCATCTCTACTCGCGGCGGCCTGCGAGACCCTTGCGCTGACGGCTCCAGCCGCTGCCCTCTGCCCCTTCCACGCGGGGCCCCCTGGCTGGGTGCTGCTCTCTGGCTCACCCCGCGGTAAACGTCTGTTCCGTGAAAGGGCCATATATGCAAAGGGACCCCAAATGCTGAAGGAGCCCGGAAAGCAAAGGAGACAGACAAATCCAGTTTGTTGGGAAACGGTGATTTTTTTTTTTTTTTTTAAGTATCAGTGTGGTGAAAAAGGTAAAGGGTCGTTGATTTAGAGGGACTTACGACGGAGCGTGGTCGTGGGCCAGATCTCTGCACCGCAACCGCCCAGACCCGGGGCTCCTAGATCTTGGGGGGAAAGTGTACGTGCTCCGGAGGCAACAGCCTATGATGTATTCAGCGACACCCAGGGCTGCGTTAAGAAGAAAGACGAAACTTACAGTGAATAGGTGTTCCTACTAGTGAGTAACGTATCAATCAACTAGACATTTGGGAGGCATTCCGGGACTCGGGGTTGGTCAGGCGGATTAGCATTTCAAATAAAGTTGCTCCCGGAGCAGCAGCGTCAAGAGTGGACTAGGCAGTCTGTCTGCAGAATCCGTCCTCATCACCACCTGTGAGAGGATTTCCAGCAAGCCCTAATGGACTGCTGGTTTTATTTTATTATTTATTTCCTTGATCAGATCACCCCTACAGAAAATCAGCATTTTACACATCCTGCCCAGCATATTCCAGCTCTCCCACGTGCACACATTTATCAGCCCTTCTGTATCAAACAAGCCAACCGGGCACGTCCCACTCACCACTTCTGGCTCCCTGCGCTTTTCCTGCATCTCAATCTGCTGCTCTTGCTAATGGACTTGGAGGAGCATCTATATTATTCCATAGTATTCCATAGTGCTCAGCGCTGTGATGAATGTTCATGCATATGCATTTTCGTTGTTGTGTTTTGTGTTTTGAGACAGGGTGTCTTTCTTTCGCCCGGGCTAGAGTACAGTGACGTCATCATAGCTCACTGCGACCTCAGACTCCTGGGCTCAAGGGATCCTCCTGCCTCAGCCTCCCGAGTAGCTGGGACTACAGGC
>NW_012150208.1:1039983-1042108 GCF_000956105.1 Propithecus coquereli | reverse complement strand
GCTTCCGATTTTGTGTGGTTTTACAGACACATTTCTTAATCCACACTCTAGGGACCTCACTGTGGGGCAGAAAGGGTACAAACTGAGTAGAAGGTCAGGTTAGTAAAACACGAAATCCTGAGCTGAGACCATCTCTGCATGCCTATGAGGCCTGTGAGACACACACATGGGCTTAAGAGCAGACAGCTGTATACTGTCATAAGAATCAAGACACAGTCTGCACATTAAGGAACGAAACATCCGTGCCGAGATTTCATGACACAGAATCTAAGTTTAAAAAGCATGATTTAAATGTTTATCTATAGCAAAATCACAGCTAAGGATATAGACGTATTGGTACAGGGGAAAATCAACAGGAAGACAAATGATATGTGTTCATCAAATATTGATGGTTATCTCTCAGTTGTGGGTTTACGGGTTTTTTTAATTTCTGTAGGTTTTCCTGGATTTTGCTACTTTTTGAAAATAGATTTTTCTAATCAGGAAAAAAATATCCCCTGTACAGTGCAAGCGAGCGTATTTTGACAAATCTTCTCTCCAGACCGGACACCTTGAGCTGGAAAATGGCTTAAAGGGTGGAAACCGCCGGGCGCGGAGGCCTTCCAGGCCGCGGCCAACGTGGGCACCAAGAGACACTGCTGAACGTGTCGGTGCCACTGCCAGAATGTGAATTAAAAAAAAAAAGGGGGAACGGACATTCGGGTTTTCCCCCTCCTTTTCAATTTATAAGAAGAACACACGTTCAGTGTCGTTTCTGTTTTTGGTGAGTCTAGGAGTCTAGAAGGCTTACGCCACTCCCCACAGGGGGACGGTGGGGATGGCGTCTTGAGCGACCTTCCCACAGTCGGATCTTGAGGTCTGCGCTTCGCAGGTCCCCTCTGTCCGGAGGGCTGGCGCGCCGTGGCGGAGCGGGCCCCGCCGGAGCACCGCAGCGCCGTTCGCCCAAGGCCGGGTGGGGCGGACACGGTTTTTCCTGCAGTGACGCACGGAAGCCGTGCGGGCGACGAGGTAGTGTAGCCGGGGGGTCTAAGGCGCTGGACGAAGGCTCCGGCTGCTTGGGGACTTGGGTTCAAGTCCCACCGCTGCTAACTTAGTGTTGTGGCTTCTTGTCTTTCAACCCCGTAGGAAGAGACCGCGGTGGAAGAGGCCGCGGACAGCCCCACGCCGACGCCAGGGCCGCGAGCGGCTGTCGGCGGACTGCTCCTCTGCGGGGTCCTCGCCAGCAAAGCGAGCTGCGGCCAAGTCTCCGCAGGTGCGGAGAGCCAGGCTGAGGCTGGAAAGCACTGGTATAGGTAACTTTCTCCTCGAGTCTCTGTAACGAGGTGGAGACAGTAGTGGGATATTCTGTTTGAGCTCCCAGTCCTGTATACCAAACGTCAAATATTAAGCAAAAAGCATCATTTTATCTCTACTCCTGGAAAAAATAATAAAAACTAAAAGAAAACTGTGAAATTAATACCAATAAATAAAGGAAAGAAAAAATAGAAAAAAATAAGTAAAATGATAATAAGAAAAGAAAACTAAAAAAACTTTGAAGATTGAGTGGAAAACAGTTGGCAAGCTGTTTCCGCCCGGTTTCGAACCGGGGACCTTTCGCGTGTTAGGCGAACGTGATAACCACTACACTACGGAAACACATAGACACCGCTTTTGCCGTAGTATTATTGACTGTTGCTGACGAATTCCGCACGACAGTTGGGTACCTGGCTCTAACTGCTAAGAGGGCCTCACTGCCCACACTGGAGAAGACACCCACGCGCGGCTCTGTGCCCAATCCCTCGCCAACAACCCTCAGTTCTGGTGTGGCTCCCTCACTTTCTTATCCACACTTCTTTCCGAAGCCCCGCACTCCCGAAAATCTTGGTAATGTACGCTGCCCCCGCCCGACAGTCTGGGATCAAAACAGTCAATGCAAAAATTTAAGCGGAAGTGGAAACGTAGTAAAAGGGAGGGCTCGTCCGGGATTTGAACCCGGGACCTCTCGCACCCAAAGCGAGAATCATACCCCTAGACCAACGAGCCAGCTGCGAGCGGGCTTAATGGCTCAACTCATGATCCTATTGTATGCGGATCATTCCATCGCCTAAAACGCGGCCTTTATTTCTAGCAGCCTAGGACACGCTCA
>NW_012150208.1:1033985-1035033 GCF_000956105.1 Propithecus coquereli | reverse complement strand
TAGACCCTGCCTGATTAGGCCAGGTGACTTGCGAGTGTATTCGCCGCCCTTTCTTGGGCGTGGCTGTCGCGCCCAGCCTCTGAGTCCCCCTGAGTGCAA
This sequence comes from Propithecus coquereli, assembly GCF_000956105.1. NCBI lineage: Eukaryota > Metazoa > Chordata > Mammalia > Primates > Indriidae > Propithecus > Propithecus coquereli. The sequence goes on along the minus strand of NW_012150208.1, from coordinate 1,034,934 downwards.
GGCCTGAATCATTCACCAGTTTGTCCAAGCATCGTTAAGGAACACCTGCCGACACCCCTGACACGCACACGCACACGCACACGCACACACCCTGCGAATCCATGGTTTTAGACGGGAGGATGGCTATATTTAACTCCCGGTGGTCCCCGCTATCCGACTTCTACAGTGAAGTGACATTTCCAGGGCGGCAGAGTGGACGAGTCCGAGGAAGCCGGGACACCTAAGTGCCCGAACACGCCCGGGGGCTCCTGGCCTATCCGGAGCGAGTCCCTCGGGTCACCCAGAGTCTCACGTTGTGGGAGGAGAGCAGGCCTGGAGGAGAGCGGGAAGCGTGTGCCTCCCGGTCTGGGCCGCCGACCCACGCTCCCCTACCCACTGCATTCACCCCTCCTCCTGCCTGTACCCAGGTGCTGCAGTGCTTTTCTCTCCTCTCGTGGCCCAGGATTCTGATTTCGAACCCCGAGCCACGCTGGAGCAGGCCTACTGTCAGCCGCGGCCCCACGCCAGGCGGCGCTCGCTCAGGCTGCCCGACGCCCCCTTCGGGGAGGAGAGGGCGCCGCGATCCCGGCCTCCGCCGGGGCCAGGACCACTCGGGCGCGTGGTGCGGCGAAGGCTGGGCGGGGACGACCCGGGCCACCCCGGGGGCCTGCTGCTGCCACTGGGCGGCGCCCGACTGCTCGCCGAGGACGCAGGCCCGTTTGTGCGCCTCTCGTGTGCCGACAGCGTGAATCACAGGCAGAAGTCAACATGCGTTAGTTGTGTGATTTTTTGTTTAAAAGAAACTAACGTTCTAAAAAGACTGAAAGCGAACGTGACAGTTACAGCCTGTAGGCCCGTGTGTCACGAATGTGGAAGTTCGCACTTTTCTTTAATAATTCCACAGAGAAGAGAAGCAAATGCGTGTGACACGGAGGTGTTAGGGACCCCGAGGCCGAGGACGCGCGGCCGC
>NW_012150208.1:1031155-1032513 GCF_000956105.1 Propithecus coquereli | reverse complement strand
GGGGGGGGCACATGCACGCGGTGGGGGGCGGCAATGGGCGCGCAGCGCGGTGGACGCCATTCCGGAGAGAGCAACAGGACGAGAAGCAGGGCGCGCAGGGTCCGAGTAGGGCGATGAAAGGGAACTTACAGACCGGCCATGAGCTCGCCGAGAGCGCGGGCAGACGAAGCCGGCGAGCTCCTCGGGGCGGCGGGCGCGCAGGGTCCAGGAACCCAGGGGTCGAAAGGGAAGGCCACGGAGGGAGTGGCTCTTTAAGAGACAAGCGGACGGTGGGTAAGGAGCCTAGGGCGGCAGGCGCCTGAGAGGAGGCAACTCAGCGAGGGTCTGGCTGCCTGGTAAGGCCGAAATCCAGCTTGGCTCGCGTATATTCCGGTTTCCCACCTTTCAGGAAGGGGTGAAAAAATCTGAACGTGGGGAAAACGACAGTAGGCCCCAGCGAGATTTGAACTCGCGACCCCTGGTTTACAAGACCAGTGCTCTAACCCCTGAGCTATGGAGCCTGCTTCTGGTTGGCCTTCTGCGCAAAAGCAGTTGACGCCACTCTGGGACCGCGCAACCGCAGATCGCCATGTCAAGGAGCTAAACGGTGAAGAGGCGGGACCGGTATTTCTCAGTCGCTGCCGCTGCCTGGCCCGCAGCGTCAGTAAGCGCAGTAGACGCTGGCTGGCTGCAGATTCTGGGAGAGCCTTGGGAAGACAATGCGGGCGATGGGCGCGCGCGGGCGGAGACCGTCAGGGCGAGACGGTGCCTGCGATGGGCGGAGCTGTGAGGAGGGACCCGGGCCTTGTGGCGCGGGCGGCGGTCAGGGAAGGGCGTAGGATTGCGAGCGCGGTGAGGATGGGGGTCCAGAGGTCAAGGCTATAGAAAGGGATAGGGGAGGAATGTCAATGGGCCTGTCCTGCGGGGAATCCAGGCCTGAGCTGTTAAGGTGGGCCCTGGGGTGGGCTGCGTAGTGAGGAAGCAGTGGGGGCACAGAGAAGTGGAGGCTGAGAGGGAGTGTGTGGGGGGACTCGAAAGGTCGAGATGTTTGGAGGTGCTGGACCGAGAAGGATTCGGCCAAGGTGGGGCGGGGGTGGTGGGAAGTGACCCCTGCATCACCTGTGGGCGAATTAGGAAAAGGCAACTCTTAGGGCTTGCCTTGAATCGAAGAGCTGGTCTGTCAAGACCCCTAAAAGGCCCCCGGGTTGGAGGACAGGGAAAGAGGATGAGGGCCCAGGTGACAGGAGTCCTAGCCTGGCAAAGGACAGAAAGTGGTGGCTTTAGGTGGTGGACCTTGGCCTGGTGGCCCAGCCTGCCTTATGGTCCCTGCAAGGTGAGGCAGCCCCTGGCTGCCCTCTAGTCTTTTTTTTTTTTTTTTT
>NW_012150208.1:1018867-1030845 GCF_000956105.1 Propithecus coquereli | reverse complement strand
ACAATCCGCCCGCCTCGGCCTCCCAGAGTGCTAGGATTACAGGCGTGAGCCACCGCGCCCGGCCCTGCCCTCTAGTCTTGATGCTGAGGGGCCTGGGAGGGTCTGCTGGCAGGGGCCTGGATTCTCATGGCTCTGCAACTCACAGGGATCTGGGACTCATGAGTGGGGTAAGAAGGGACCAAGTCAGGCCAGTCACTGTTCTCACAGACCCAGAGATCTCAGAGAGCTTATCATGCTCAAAGGACAGGAGAGGAATGTGCACACACGCACACACTCTTATACCAGCAGCACTGCCCTCTTGACCAAAAAGAACATCTCTTCCCCTACACATGCAATTGTTACCAGTGACTGTTATTACCTCTCTTCAAATATATGTGTGTGTGTGTGTGTGTGTGTGTGTGTGTGTGTAGTTATTCTGCAAATGTACATTTTCTGTCAGATACAAAATTACATTTACAAACACAAAAACTGAAAATTATACACACAGACAGCCACCCCCACAATCCCCATACTTGGCTCTACAGGTGTGTATGGAGCCTCCACCAGACAGCCCACCTTCAGTGTTGCAATACTCAGCACAATTGTTGGCTAGTACAAAGGGAACTGTGATATTCAATCAAAAAGCCATACAAGCCAGGTAACATTAGGACTTGATAACGTTAGGTGATTTAATTAGTGAATGAATGTTAGAAATGGGTTTTCCTTGTGGAATCAGTGGAATTCAAATACGTGGATTGGCTACAACATTTTAGAGCTACTTTCCATGTATGAACAGGACATAGGATTCACCCTGTAGAATGCTGCCACAGGCTGGACATTTAAATGGTCCTGTCCCCAGCCCACGGGACACAGGGTTCTGCTTGCCTGGTGCTGTATCAACTGGATCTGCATTTGGAATAGTGTCATGCTTGACCCACGAGAACCTTGTGTGCAAAGTCAGTTTGAAGCACCTCAGGGACAGAGCACCAATGCTCCATGACACCTGCAGACAGTACTGTTTGACTGTCATTGTCCCTGCATGCCAACACATCTGTCTAAACAACCTATGCACAACAGAATTAGGTCTGAGACTGGTATTCATCTATCCTGGTAGCCAGGTAGTGGGCAAGGAAACCTGTGGCCCTCACCTAAATATGGGGTGGTTAATATTTAACAACAATAGCAAATCAGTAATGGGGTATGACCAAACTGACTTATGTCTGTTGTAACACTTAAATCTTATACATGTGCTCATAAATGCCCTCTCCAAAATCCACACCCCACCATACCCCGCTTCCCTGAGAAATCCGAGATACGAATACACATGCACATGCTCCTCCCACCCATAGACACACATGCTGACTCACTGTGGCAGAAACCCTTGCTCATGCTTATGCTCCTGTACTCAGACCCAGGGAGTCAAGAATGAGCCAAGCTGCCCCTAAAGATAATCCCACAATGTGTATTTCCATCTCCCCATCTCCCTTCCAGGGCAGCACTGAGCAGGGAACAGTCTACTTCTACCCTCCCAGAAGCTCAGCCATCCAGAAGCTGGGGAACAATTAGCCAAGGGGCAAGGAGGCAGCCACCCCTCCAGGGTACGGGCTGAGCAGGCCTTGGCACTGGCATGCTCCACTATTGGCATACGTTTGCCCAGTTTCAGAAAGGATCTGTCAGGGGTATATTTGTGCTCTGTGCATTTCTATGCTGGTGCTGGTTGCATCTGTTAAATTATAAATACCAACTTTTGTTTCAAAGTTCCAGAAACTTTAATCTCGAGGGAGGCTGTACTTCGGCACTGGGAAACAAAGGGTTAAGTATCTGTGAGAACATGTGTCACTGGGGTCAGGATGCACATAGCACTCTGTATCGTCAGACTAAGGGATGTTGGAAAGTAGCAATGCCTACATGCTGTCGTCCTGGGCTTTTCCCTCACATATGCATCGAGAGACTCCTCCCAGTTCTGGCCCAGACTCTCCTCTGAGCTGGGAGCACCTTGCTCCTCCCTGAGTAGACAACTTTATCAGGCCAGCTGGGTCCAGAGGTCCAGTGACCTCTCAAGGCAGAGCTGGCAGCTATCAAGAAGGCAAAGCAGAAGTGATGATGAACCTGGCCGGCCCAGGCCCCAACTTGCCCCTGAGGGCAGCCTAGTACCGGTTTGACATCATTCCATGGAACCAGAGGCCCTCCTGCCTCAGGGCAGTGAGCTGCTGTGATAGAAGCAGCCCTGGCAAGAGCTGGGCTCCTGTTCTCCCCGCCTCCATCTCCTCAGGGCTCTGGCCAAATCCACACGCTGCCCGCAGGGAGGGGACAGCCCCCAAGCATCCAAGGCCTCCTTTCCCTCCTCAGTTGGCCGCAGTCCCTCGCTGTCATGCCTCCAGGGTTGTGTCTGTAGCAACCGCTGGGCAGCCTGGGGCAAGAGCGTGGAGGGCAGACCCAAGACAGACTGACCAGGTGCCTCTGCCAGAGGGTGGCGGCCCTTCCCACAGGCAGACAGGAGAGAGGCACTCCCTGAGTACTGCCCCTCACGGCCAGATTCGCAAGTAGGTGCCGGTGGAGCAGACAGAGAAAAGCGGGAACACACGCTCCTGGAAGTTGACGCGGAAGGTGTAGAGGTGGCGCATGTCCTCCATGGCATAGAAGGACACAGCTCCCACTTCCAGGTCCAGGGCCACCCGCACACGCGACAGGTGCCCACAGCTGAGGGGCGTCCGCTCAGGGCTGGTCACAGCCCAGTACTGGCCACCGTTGAGCTGCAGAGCCCAGACGCCCTCCTCGGGGGTGAAGGGCGTGAGGCCCTTGCGACGCACGCTCTCGCGGGCCACGCCGAAGGCCCAGCCGTCCTTGGAGCCCACTTCCACCTCCCAGTGGTGCCGGCCAGAGGAGAAGCCGCAGGACGCCAGGACGCGGGTGTTGGTATCGAAGCGGCGGGGGTGGTTGGGCAGGTCCTGGGCCCGCTGGCCGAGGCGCACGCTCTTCAGATCAAGAGAGAGGATCAGGCGCGGGTTGGCCGTGTCGGCGTCCAAGGTGAGCTCCACTGCGGGCGGAGACAGAGGGACGGGAGTCCCCACGCAGGGCCCTGGCAGGGCCCCTCCTTGCAGGGCCACACCCGCTCCTGGAGCAGCAAACCTGCCCCCTCCCTGCGGCATCTTGTGCCAATGCCCGATCCATCCCCACTCCATGCCTCCCAGGTACTTTGTTTCCTCACTCCGTAAGCACTTATTGAAATCGAACAAATGCGACGTATGGGCCTGATTTGGATCCCAGTTCAAACAGATCGACGAATCCAATTTAACAGACAATTAAGGAAATTCAATTACTAGATGTTGGGAAAAACCATTAATCTTTCTAGGTGTGATGATGGCTTTGTGGTTACATTTTTTAAAAGTCTCTTTAGAGATAACATAATGAGACATTTATGGAAATGATATGTTATCTATGATTTGCTTTAAAATAATCCAGTGGGAAGAAGTGGGTAATGGCGTCTATGAAAAACATTGGCCATGAATTGATCATTGCTAAAGGTGTGTGATGAGTACAAAACATTCATTGTGCTCTTCTGTCTACTTTTGAGTATGTTTGAAAATGTCCATAACAAAAATTAAAAATATGTGTACTTATTGTGAGCGCTACTATGTTCCTGGCACCGTCATGGGCCCTGGGAATACCACATCAAACAAGGCAGAGCAGTGCCCCTCTCCTCTTGTAGCTTCCTTCTAGTCAGAGACAGGCAGTAAATGACGGACATAGACAATAAGAGGGGCCAGAGGAGCAGCTGCAATTTCTGGAGTGGCCAGGGAGGACCCTCACTGAGAAGGGTGCTGAGCAGAGACACAAAGGAGGTGAGGAAGCCACATGGCTGTCTGGGGGAAGCAGGTTCCAGGCCAAGAGGCAGGCAGAGCAGTGCAAAGGCCCTGAGGTGGGTATGTGTTCGGTATATTCTAGGAGCAGCAAGGAGGGTGTGTATCGGCACAGAGTGAGCCGGGGGCGGTGGGAGGAGGAGTGTGCAGTGAGGCCAGATCCCTAGGGGCCTTGAAGGCCACTGTGAGAGCTCTGGCCTTTACTGAGTGAGAGGGGCCACCATGGGGCTCTGAGCACAGGAGGGGCATGGTCTCACTCAGTTGGTTTAGGTAAACGCTGACTTGGCTTGGTCCTTGGCATCAGGAATATGTGTCCTTCCTCCTCTCCCCTCCTTTCCATTCCCCTGAGTGTTGGATCCCACAGCCTCCAGAGCTCTGCAGGAGTCAGAACAATTTTCCTTCCTGTCTTCAGCCTCCTTTGCTTCCCTGGTCCCTACATCCCCAGGAGAGGTCTCCGTCTGTCCTGGAGTGGAGACAGGGAAGAGGTTCATCCAGGTGACTGACAAGCCTTCCCCAGTCTGAGTATGTCAAGGTACAGGGCACTCTTGCTCCTGACTGACCTATAGCTTATGGGCCACCTGAGGGAGCCAGAGCTGCCCCTTCCCAGGGGGAATGGAGAAGGGTGGCAGACTGGCAGAGTCACTGAGATGGGTGGGCAGAAGGAAGCGACATCGTGTAAAACCCCGAGATGGTCACTGGCAGAGAGTGGATTCTTTGTTAGGCAAAATACTCAGTACTCACTATCACAACCACCATCCCTACCTTTCTCCTCTTTCTCCAGCTCTCCCCGAAGATCTTCTGAGGAGGAGAAACAAAGCAGGGAGTGTGAGAATGACTCAGGAGATTGTCTAGCAAGGACACCAGCTCTTCCAACGTGTACAGCCCAATGGACTCACTCATTCCCCAGATGCTCCAGAGGCTGCGAATCGGTGTGCAGACACCTGGGCCAAGCATGGCGGTAGGGGCAGGGCAGACGCCCAAGTACCCAAGTATCCTCGCTCTGGCCCGAGCTGAACTTCCCCTCCTCAGACTTCTTTCTGCCCCCAATATTCCTCTACCCTGTCTGTCCCGGTAGGAAGCTGCATGCCCTGGGGGGCCTAGGTAGATTTGCCACCAATGCCTCCCCATACCAGCCTGGCCTTGGCACACCCAGCTCTCTCCTGTTTTCTGACACGATTTCTGGAAAGACACACCCTGGGGAGCCCTGAGCTACCAGAATCTGACCACCTCCACCCACACTGCATGGCCCAGCCCAGAACCCAGACCCTTACCTTTAAACTTCTTCAGCAGCCCTTTTAAGATGAAGGTCTTAAGGGAGACATTCCAGACTTTATTCTTCATCTCAGAAGAGACTGTGGTTGGCTTGGGGCCAGGCACATTGCTGCACCTGCGGGACAGGGGCTCTGAGGAAGGCCCACCAACACCATCCTGCTCCCACTGGGCTGTGACAGTTAGGATGGTGAGATCCTCTTGGCAGAAGGAGGTAGAAAAGGGAGAGCCAGGCCTTGTATGGGAAAAGCCGTGGCCAGGCAGGCAGACATTTGCCACGGAAAGGAGCCAGGCGAGGAAGGGGGGGATCAGGAGGTGAGAGGGGATCAGGAGGTAAGTGGGCAGGTGGGGAATGAAGAGAGAGCCAGCTCCGCCCCAGGCACAATTAGGTTCACTCACCTATCCAGTGTGCTTTTGAATTCCTGGAAGAAAGGACGGAAGAAAACCGAATCAGCATTGGGTAACTTCCATTCGCCTTTGAGAAATAAACCTTGCCCTTTCGTGTAAGAGAGTAAGCAGCAAGCAAGTGTACCACGCCTCACTGCCTGCATGGGCTCCAGGCGGCAGTGGCCCCCTGAGGCGTCTGGCTGCTGGGTGTCTCTTCACGTGGACTCCTTACCACAGCTTCATTTATTACAGAATCATCACCTTGCTGGGCCTATTTCTTTTTAAAGAGCACCTTTCCTGTTTAGCAATTACAACAGTAACACATGCTGAGGATACAAACCTGGGAGATGCAGAAAAGTAGAAAGAAGAAAGAAACAAGAGACAAGTCACAACCCTTAGACACTGACTGGTCACTCAGACCAGTGTCTTTTAAATGGCTGTTCTTGCCTCATTTGTAGTTTGTGAAGTTTATCTAAGTAGATTGTGACTATTTTTTAAATGATATAAAATAGAACAGAAAACATCAAAGGGCATCAAATGTTAGTAAAGGTATTATTTCTGACTTTTGTCTCATGTATACTTGGAATATGATGTAATATACACAATTGTGGCTCACAGTCAAGGTTTTATCACATTCCTCTAGACCTCCAACCCCAGGAGAATCAGGGTCCCTTCCCTCAGTGCCCTTTCACTCCAGGTCACACGATTCTACTAAACCCCCAGGATCTGACTCTGTTCCCCAACTGCCAATCTTGATGCCTCAGGATAAATGACTCAGACTCACCTGGAGAAAATCGAGGTCAGGCTTTCCAGCTGTCTCCTGGAGCTGGCTGCAGAGCTTGGAGAGCTGGGCAATCTCACCTCCGAGCTGGGTCAGGTTCTCATTCTGCTTTTGTGTCACTTCCCGGGACAGCTCCTCCAGGCGGCCCAGCAGCCGGCCCTCCTGCTCCACCAGGAAGGCCCGCAGCGCCTGGAACTCTGCCCCTACTTTCTCCCGCTCAGCGGCCATCTGCTTCTGTCCCAGAGAAGTTGGAGAGGCAGGGGTCTTGGGCATTGAGATATAACATTTGGACAGGCACCTCTGAGTCGTCCCACAGGGCAGGGCTCCTCCCCTTCATGGACTGGGGCTCAGAGCCACCCCAACAATGTGTGCTATGCACAGGCTCTATTTCCGACATCCCAGCTCTGTGTGAGATGCAGTCTCAACACATGCTGTCCTCTGCCCTGCCACAGATGTGCCCCCGCATCTCTTTGGACCTGGGCTCTACCACCTAAACTAGGGTAACTACATACTCCCCTAGAACTACCTGGGGCTGCTGTTTCCTCCCTTATAAAGTGGAAGGGATAAATTAATAGGACCATCATAAGGATTAAACTAAGGTTGATTTTTCCTCCCCAAACACATTTATTTCATCATCCACAAACTTTCACTCTTCACTTTACTTTTCTTTGTTTTTTAATTTGAGACAGGGTCTAGCTCTGTTGCCCAGGCTAGAGTACAGTGGTATGCTCATAGCTCCCTGAGCCCTCAAACTCCTGAGCTCAAGTGATCCTCCTGCCTTAGCCTCCAGAGTAGCTAGGAATATAGGCGAGCACCACCATGCCCAGCTAATTTTTAAATTATTTGTAGAGATGGGGGTCTTGTTATGTTGCCCAGGCTGGTCCCAAACTCCTGGCCTCAAGCTATCCTCTGCCTGGGCCTCACAAAGTGCTAGGATTACAGGTCTGAGCCACCTTGCTGGGCCTATTTCTTTTTAAAGAGCACCTTTCCTGTTTAGCAATTACAACAGTAACACATGCTGAGGATACAAACCTGGTAGATGCAGAAAAGTAGAAAGAAGGAAGAAAAATCGGATGCCAGTGATCAGAGGTAGCAGCACACCCACAAATAACTAAGTGAGAATATGCTGTGAGCAAGCTTGATATTCTGTTCTTTCCATTAACATAATACACAGGATTTTTTCACTTCTGTGTTTTTAGAAACAGGCTCACACTCCTGATCTCTTGATTTTTTTTACATGAACACATGTGTGGCACTTGGCATGCTACAGAGAGCAAAGCTTCTCATGGCCAGTGACAAGGGAGAAGCTCCAGTGTCAAAGTTCCTCTTCCTTGGAAACTCCAGAGAAGAGGAAGGGATGGCGGGAAGAGGAGACTGTGGGGACTGTGAAGGGGTGTGGAAGTCAGGAGACCTGGGTTCAGGATATGGTTCCCCAAACAGCCCACAAGGCCCTTGCCTCACCTTCATCGTCAGGATATTGCTCAAGCAGCACGGCAGCACAGAGCACTTTACAGTATTAAGTCAGCCCTGACAACAACCCAGGGAGGTGGGTACCTTCCCATCCCGTCTTGCAAATGACGGAACAGAGACAGAGAGACACATCACCAAGAAGTGGTAGGCCAGGCTTCTATCCCAGAGACTCTGACACCAGAGTCTGAACTTCTCAATGCTACATCATACTGCCTCCCAAGGAAATAGCACATGTAAAACAGTATTTGCCAAAATACTCTTAATTGGGATTTCCCAACCTCAGCACTATTGACGTTTGGGGCCAGATCATTCTTTGTTGATAGAGGTTGTGCATTGTAGAATGTTTAGCAGCACCTCTGGCGTCTACCACTACATGCCAATAGCACCCCTATCCCCTATCGACAACCCAAAATACCTCTAGACATTGCCAAATGTCCCCTGGGGTAAGAGCATTTTCAAATAAAAGTATTCCTTCTCCTTTTGATCATGCAACAATAGTTGTATTCTACCTCCATTTTTTTCATTAAGTAGGTACTTTTTTTTTTTTTTGAGACAGAGTCTCACCGTGTTGCCCGGGCTAGAGTGCCGTGGCATCAGCCTAGCTCACAGCAACCTCAAACTCCTGGGCTCAAGCGATCCTCCTGCCTCAGCCTCCCGAGTAGCTGGGACTACAGGCATGCGCCACCATGCCCGGCTAGTTTTTTCTATATATTTTTAGTTGTTCAATTAATTTCTTTCTATTTTTGGTAGAGACGGGGTCTCGCTCTTGCTCAGGCTGGTTTCGAGCTCCTGAGCTCAAACGATCCGCCCGCCTCGGCCTCCCAGAGAGCTAGGATTACAGGCGTGAGCCACCGCGCCTGGCCAGTAGGTACTTTATCGTTATAAAAAATGTGTGGCCTGGAAATGAGGGTGAAGGGGTGGGTGTGGGGAGAGGGAAGAGGTGGAAGGTGCTGAGTGATGTCTCGATGTCTGGGGAGTCAGGTCAGAGACCCAGAACCTGCCTGTGCTGTGGGAAGGCCCTCTGGATCATGGATGTAAACCAATGGCTTAAGAGCTACACGCATGCTTACTCCAGCAGAAGTGGGCTGGAGGGCTGGAGGGATGAGCTCGTCTTTGTGGAGGGAAGTAAGTGATCAGATGGGAAGGTCTGGGATGCACACTGGATGCAGTTGTAACAAATGCAGTTGAGGGTTAGGAAAGGACCCTTAGACCCCAAGTGGAGAGGCACCCAGAACTCAAGGGTCCTTCCCTGCTGCCTCCTGACATTGAGGACAGGAGAGTGCTCAAGTTCCTCTTCCTCCAATTCCCAACTCCAGAACTGAATGGCCCTGCCCTAACAGGCCTTAGTAGATCCTTTCACTCTTTCAACACCTATTTATTGAGCTAGGAACTGGATTTGCAAGGTGGAAACTGACAGTTGGTGATGCCTGTTTGTCTACCTTAACCAAAATGAGCCCCATTTCACTTTCCTGTTCCACCCTAAGGAAATCAAAGTATCATCCCAATTGGAGGGGTGGAGGTGGGGAGCAGGCAGTGCCAGCGGCTTAGGGTGCTGCAGCAGGGGCTGCTGTAAACCCAAGTCCCCAAACCTCCTGCCCTCTGCCAGAGCCAGCAGCAGCTCTGATACCCCCTGAGCCCCTTCTCCCTTTGCCTCAATTTCAAAAAAGAAAAACTCTGAAACTGGAAATTTTTTTCACTATTCTTTTGGTGACGAAACATGCCTAGAGCTGACATGAGGCTCTTTATTGTATTTATGTTCCCACTGAATATGAATATTCATATGTTTCTCTGCAGAAATATTAGTGTGTTCAATCGGTGTGTTATGTATTATTAGAGTGACTGTAAGTCCTGATGCACTGGGGTAGCTTCACCGTAAGCCAGCTTTCTCCAGTAGTTATTGTAGCGCCCCCTTTCACTCTCAAAAGTTCTGGTTTGTACAATAAACTGTATGGTCGCCCTGTATAGTATGCACCCTATTATCTTCCTAAAATCTACCCTGCTGTTCCACAGCACACACTACAACACCTCAGACACAGTGGCGGTGGCGGGCCCTCTGCTGTCCCCCATGGGGCCCACCTGAGGGATGCCTGGCTCACCAGGAGCTCCCTGCTCTCCTTCTCTTCTGTGGCCCGGCACACCTCATAGTCCTCCAGTTCCTTCTTCAAGCCCCTGAGCCTGGACTCCAAGAGCTCCTGCGCATAAGGAGGGAAACATTGTGGGGAGAGAATTCTGGGAACCCCCACTCGTGCCTTCCTGGAGCCACCCAGGAGAAAGGGAAGTCCCTACTCATTGAGGAGGAGGACGGGTAGGAGTCATCTCTGGACACCGGGCCGGATATAGTCTGTGCAGGCTACACACAGATGTGCAGGGCAACAGCAGGGTGACTCCAAAGGTCCCGGGATCTTGCTTCCCCAGAGCATCTGCTGCGCAGTCCGGACTGAACCCCATCCCACCCCCATCCCCACCCCGCAGCCCAACCCGCCTTGTCCTCTCCTCAGCTCTCCTCCCCACGATCAGAAAGCCCTCTGGGTGGGAGGGTTGGAGCAGAGAAGGAAAGCAAGGCGAGCCCGGGGACTGTGCTCACTCCGCCCAGACCCTAGCAAGGAAGCAGCCTTGAGGAGGCACCCAGAGCCGGCAACCTTGGCACAGCCCAGATGGCTCCGGACGCTCTGCTTAACCCAGGAGCCCAGGAGCCCCTCGTCCCCGACCTCTTGGCGAGATTCCCACTCGGCCCCACAAGGTGGGGCTTTGAGCAGAGCCACGCCCCAGGGAAACAGGTGAGAGTGGTGGCAGCAGATGCGTGCGTGTGCCGGAGGCTTCCCGCCGAAGAGTTGCAGTAACGCAGACCAGGCTAGAGGCCGGGGATAGACAGGAAGAACATCGCCAAGCTCATGGAGGCGTCGCTCTGGTGGCCCCGTATCCGGCCCAGAGCGAAACGCACTGGGGACCATTGGGAGGCGTGACAGAGGGAGAGCTGCGCTCAGGCCGGAACCGGTGCTGGGCAGCCCGGAATAGAAAGGAGGCAGGGGCTGCACGGCCCCTAGTGCCTGTCGGTCACCTGCGCCGCCTGCGCGGGAGGGCCGGACCGGGGCCGGAGGTCTGGGGGCCGGCAGGTGCGGGGCCTACGCTCACCTTGGCCTCCTGCACCGCCTCGTCGAGCGGCAGCACTGCGTGCGCGCGGTGCTCGCGGGCGCGGTCGCACACCACGCAAATGGCGCGTCCGTCATCCTGGCAGTAGAGCTTGAGCGGTTCGCGGTGCTGAGCGCACCCGGCAGGCGCCGAGGTGGCCGCCGCCTCCGGGGACCCGAGCTCCCCCGGGACGGCCGCGGGCAGGCTGAAGCGCCGCAACAGTGTGGCCACCGCCGCCAGCTGCCTGTTGGGCCGCACCTGACTGGGGCGCGCGGGCTCGCGGCACTGCGGGCAGGGCAGCGGGCAGGGCGGCCCGCGGGGCGCGGCCGCGGCCCCGGCGCCGGGGCGCTCCCAGCAGCGCGCGATGCAGGCGCGGCAGAAGCTGTGGCCGCATTCTACAGACACCGGCTCGCGGAAGAGCTCTAAGCAGATGGAGCACGTCGCCTCGCCCTGCAGCTCTGCCGCCAGCGCCAGCGCCTCGGCCCCCGCGCCCGGGCCGGCCCGCGGCCCCACCGCCGCCATGCGCTTCCTCCGCGCACCCGGGTCGGGCGGCTCCGGGCAGCACGGGGCTCGGAGTGCGGCGCGGGGCTGGTCCGGGAGCGCCCACTGGGAGCGCAAGGGCGGCGCTGACACCCGGCCTGCGGAGACGTGAGCAGAGGGCGCGCCGGGGAAGGCAGGGTCTCGTCGCTGGCGAGCCGGGAGACACAGGGCGATTCCGGGGCGAGACGGCGCCCTGCGCCCCGGATCTGCGCTCCCCCAGGATCCCCCCCAGCCAGAGGTCTCCGTCCTGCCCCCTCCCTCAGCCTCTCTAGGTCGCCCCAGCCTGACCCAGTCAGCCGCGGGAAACGGGCCACAACAGGTGGGCGCACAAGGCCAGCTGGGTGCCACTGCTGGTTACCGACCGAGGCCGACCCAGCACCGCCTGGACAAGGGCCTGGCGAACGGGCCACGGTGTCAGGTTCCCAGAGCGCGGGTTCGTCCGGGCCCTGTGCTGAGCTAAACTTAGATCTGGAACCTACCCTTGTTCCCTCACCCCCAAGCATGGCCTTGTATCCACTTCTGTAACTACCTTTCCCGCGACTGTCCCTCCTTCTTTATTCTTT
>NW_012150208.1:1011640-1017787 GCF_000956105.1 Propithecus coquereli | reverse complement strand
CTCCCAGACCTGCATGGCTCACATCCCACCTCCTTCAACTCTTGTTTCAAATGTCACGTTGTCAGTGAAGCCTGCCCACACACACTGTTCAAAATCGCCCGTTAACCGTTGTTTCACATCTGAACCTCCAGATTCTAGAGCAGTTCTTGGTAAGCTCAGGAAACTTGTCTTGGATTGAACAGATTTAAATGTGGTTCAAAATTCGTAAGATGAGTAGTTCATAGTGAAAAGTCGGCCCATAGCCTATGTCCAGTTCTTTTCCAAGCAATCAACTTTACAATTTTAGATTATTTTATTCAAATATTCTATATTTTACTACCTCAACCTCTCCTTTTTAAAAAGAAAACGTTGCGTGCTGCACATAGTGTTTTTACTTCCCTTTTTCAGATCACAGTTCATTTTGGGCATTGTGCCTGATGATTCTCTCTCCTTTTTCCACCGCGGCTCCCAGGTATTTTCACCAGTCTCAGTGCTCCCTGGTGGCACCCAGTGGTCAAGATTCGCTGGTGTGGAGTCAGTGGAGCAGGATCGTGCAACACATCTTGCGCCGGACTCACGCCATTGGCTCCCCCACCCTGCGAGAAAAATCAACTAAGAGAGTGACGAGAAAACACGAAGCCCAAGCGGGGATGTAGCTCAGTGGTAGAGCGCATGCTTTGCATGTATGAGGTCCCGGGTTCGATCCCCGGCATCTCCAGTTACCTTTTACACTTTTCATTTTTATTTTTTCTCCTTTCTAATTTAGAAATCCAGTTTATTTGCAGAGTGCTAGGGAAAATCTCAGGGGCAAGAGCCTTCGCAGGTTGGAAAAGTTCCGCTGCAGCTACCGCCCTCCTACGATACCTACGTGTTGTCTTTCCCTCCTGAGTAAAAATCCGCAGGTGGAGTGCTCTAGTAGCGTCAGGATGCATACGTTTTTCCTTCGCGCCGTGCGCTTCATCCCGGGTGGAAAAAGGCTTGATCGCTGGTAGGGTAGATACAAGCAAAAAACGGACGTACGTGGGAGGGACGGTCAGGCAAGAATGGCAGAATTTGAATTTCCCGGGCTGCCAAGGCGCTTTCTTGGTTCTATTGCAGTCCAAATTCATCCAACCCCAATGGTGGAGCCGAAGCCAGCGTGAATCTAATCTTAAAGGAAACGTTATTTACCACCGCCTCTCTCCCCTCTGCTCACCCCACTCGCTGAAACGGTGCCCGGGTAGTTCAGTCGGCTTAGAGCATAAGACTCTTAATCTCGGGGTCGTGGGTTCGACCCCCACGTTGGGGGTAGCTCGTTTTATTTCCAAATCTACCAATGATTGGTCATACCGGACAGCTTAATTGGCTGACTGGCTTTTAGAAAAACAAAGAAATCCTGTCCTGGAAACTTTGTGTGTGCATTCATTTGGGGTTTTGTTTGTGGGTAATTTCTTGTTCATTGTTTAATCTATCTTTTATCTGGTAACAAAACGAATTTTTTTTTCTTGTCGTGAAATAGACATAACAAAATTTCCCATTTTAACCATTCTTAAGTTTGCATACTGTTCTGTGGCATTAAATACATTCACATTGTTTTGCAACCATCAACACCATTCACCTCCAGACCTTTTGCTTCTTTCCCAACTGAAGCTCTGTACCCACTAAGCGCTAATTCCCCATTTCCCTCTTTCCCCATCCCCTGGCGAGCACCATTCTATTAATATTTTCTGTCTCTAAGTACCTTGTACAAGAGGAATGACACAATATTTATTATTTTTGACTGTCTTATTTCACTTAGCATAATGTCTTCAAGGTTTATCCATGTTATAGCATTTGTTAGAATTTCTTTCCTTTTAAAGCTGATTAATATTCCATTGTATGTATATCCCACATTATCCATTCATCTGCTGATGGACACTTGCATTCCTTTCACCTTATGGCTATTGTGCTATGAACATGGGTGTAGAAATATCTGTTCAAGTTCTGAGTTCTGACTTTCACTTCTTTGGTGTATAGTTCTAGGAGTGTAATTGCTGAGTCATATGGTATGTTTATGTTTAAGTTTTTGAGAAATTGTCATACCATTTTCCACAGAGGCTGCACCACAAAATGAGTTTTTTAAAACATTTTTTGAGTAGGCTATACACCATATGTTTCAAAAATTGCACTGTCAAAAAGATATTCAGTGAAAAGCATTTAACTCCCTCTTTAGGTAACAATTTTTGTACCAGAGATTTTGATGCAAGTATAGTTTATTTTCCAGTATTTTACCCCAAAAGGTAATTACAACTAAATTATCTTTTGAAGATCTTTCCATTTCAAGACATAGAAAATAATCTTTTTTTGCAGCTTCCCGATATTCTACTGTAGATGAATCATAGTTTATTTAACAGATACTTACTGATGAACATTTATATTGTTTCCAATCTTTTGTTATTACAATCAATGCTGCAGTTGATAAGCATGTAGCAAGTGTCATTTGTCGCTTTTGCACTTATATCTGTGGGGTTAATTCCCAGAAGCGAGATTTGCTGGGTGCAGGTTTATTTGCTATTGTAATTTTATAGGAATAAGTAAATCACCCCACTATGGATTCTATAGGCTGATATTACCTCCTACTAACCAAGAATGAGATTGTCTGTTTCTTCATGGCTTTGGAAGCAATGGGCTGCTTTAACAACAAATCTAAACATGTGACTTCCCCTCTTAAAATTGCTGGGATCCCTCACTGCCTGTCCTACAGTATAATACCCATTGGAAGGCTTATAGGGTATCATCTGGCAGAGAGAAGGACCCTTCTTTTGCCCCTCACAGGGCATACTCAAAAGATTTTGAAGATTACACTGTCAACTTCCTTTTTGGTTTCTAATCCAATTCTATATGGCAACATGGTTTTTTTTTCTCTTTTCGGGCCTGTTTCTGTGGAGGCTATCATGTTCTCTTCACTTGCAAAGCCATGGCATCATTGAAAAGGCTTACTCAGTTATTTCTTACTCTGCAAATTTTCTTCCTTGGACAGGAAGAATTCAACTAGATATAAGGAATCAAAATTGTATGTGATTCTTATTTGGTCTTGGTATCATGTGGGGCATATATAAATTATTAGATCACAGATGTGTTTTGTAAAGTGGTTTATAGAATGATTACATATTATTTATATGTAAATTATTAATCAATCATCCACTTGAATGTTTTCACTTAAAAACCCCGTTTGAAACAGAAGATTATCTCCAGGTTTGACATATCCATGGCTACTATCTAACTAGTCTAAAAATACTCCAGTGTCTCTTTCTTTAACAGTCACAGGCTTCTCTTTACTAAACTTGAGAAAGTCATTCTCCCAGGGTCTGTGTAGCTTCAGGAGAGATGGCTCAACGTCATCAAATGCTCACTTCATTATTTCATTGCTGTTTATAGTATATCATGTTGGTTCAAAGGTACAAGTCCCCCAAATTAAAAAGAAAAAGCAGGTCTCAGTCACATACTGATGTTCTGGGGAATGTGAATTTGGGGCAAGGAGGAAACTGAAATGTCAGCCACAGCAACATAATTCTGGAGGACTGCCTGCAAGAGGAAGAGTGGCCAAACGGATAACCCAGAATGACCTGGTCTTCCATTCTGTGTCAGGACCAACTGGATGAGAATCAAGGGGTATTTTGGGAAACTCTCCCTGCTTATGACTGTCATTTGAGATGTTTAACATCTAAGGGTGAGTGGGGGACGCTTTTGAATATAGAAAAGACTACATATTTGCTTTGTGACTAATATTCAGTCTATCAGAGTTGTAAATATTAAGGCCTAGTTTTTCTAAAGCCCTTAAATTCAATTCACAAATATTGTTGTTTTTCTATAAAGCTAGCAATTCTTGAAATAACAAGAACAATCCCTTTCACTGGTTTCTTCATGAATTAAGGCTATCACATGGAGTCATTCTGAACATCTAAGCTATTGCTGATATTCTTTTAGACATTTCAAGTTACAATTACAAACTGTATATTTCTGAACCCTGGTTTAGTGGATGAGGAGACACAGGCACTGAGAGATTAAGTCACAGAGTTGGAAGTGGAAAGTTGTTTACTGTTACAGACTCCCTGCTTTAACCACTAACTCATATCACTTTTAGAAATCCTGGGTGTATTGTTTATTGGTAATCTTCTGAATAAAGCTAAATCCTCACTTATCTGTCTTTAACAGCTCTACCCAGAGATCCTATTCCTGCCAGCCTCATTAGCCAGGGAATCCGCTAAACTGCGGATCTGATGTCCTCCACTCATTTTTCAATCCATTTGTGAAATCAAAACAGCAAATGGTGTGGACAGAGTCATCAAACGCAGATTCAAGGAAGCATAGCCAGGGCTCCTTACCCCACTGATGGCCCCTTCTTTCCTCTGTTCTTGAATACACCAGGCTTGTCTACTCCAGGGACTTTGAACCCTCTGCTCCGTCTCGCAAAGGCCTCTTCCCCAAGATCTTTGGGAAGCTCTTGGCCCTTTCTCCAATGACCGCCACTAAGTTCCATGCTGGTTCACGGACTTCCTGATCTGTACAACCTGTAAATTCTGTATAACCATCATGAAAGAGCAGTGATTAAGAAATGGGCACGACATTGGGATTTTTGTGTGCATGTGTGTAAGTTACGCTAATGCAAGTGGCCTAAGAAGTTTTGCCATCATTAGGCTATCTTTAGGTATGCTCTGTCTGCATTTTAGATGTTGAAACTTTAGAGAGAATTTGATTCGCCACTTTGATGTTTTATTTATTCGACTTTCAAGTCGGGCAGAAGTGCAGGGAAAGAAGCCGCTGGTCACATGTGCTTGAGTGTGCCCGTCCAGTGTGTGAACGCTGGAACCCATTTTCCAGGCGTGGAAACAGGCTGCACTGCCTGGGGCCACACGGGGCGTGAGTCCCCGGACGCCTCTCCGCTAGCAGCTCCGTGCGGGGGTCCCGGGCCACCGCCGCAGAGGGCTCCCCGAAATTCCCGCGGCGTCCCTCGGGCCCAGTTCCGACGCGCAGCGAGTGACGGCCGGGCAGAGCGAGGCTGATGGTCCCGCCGACCCGCGGACGCAGCGGCGGCGGCCGCGCTGCGGGGCTCCCGAGAGCAGCCGGGGCCTGGCACAGGCAGGGGCGCGGGCCCGGGAGTCCGCGGGCCGGTGGGTCGGCGACCGCGGTGGGGCCGAGTCCCCAGCGGGTCGTCCCGGGACTCGCTGTGCTCCCCGCCTTCCACCCGGTCGCCTGCAGTCCGGGCGCCGAACCCACGCTGCGTTTTCACGTGGGTTTCGCGAACTTCTCCCGGAGCCCTATTTTCCTTTTCTCTGTCCTTTAGCTCCGTCCGCCCAGGTTTCCTCATCCTGTGTGACGAGTCTGTGCTTCAGTGGCTTCATCTGTAGACCGGAAACGGCAACGCTAGCTCCCTCCGCGGGCACAGGGACACCCCGACGTGCTGTAGGTGCTGGGGTATTGCCACCAGTAATTGCCTTTCCCGTGAACACTTGTCCTCAGCCTGAACTGCCACCATACGTTTCCTACCCATTCCTTCCAGCACTTTTTAACATTCCACCTGTCATCGCGTGGCATTCTCGTGCGGCTGGCTGTGTGTGGTGACATAAGACTGTCTTTTTTGCAATATGGCCCTGGATCTGGAATATGCAGGTTGGAGAGAATTGGTAATGGATCGGAACAGACAGGAGAATGGATAATTATAATAAAATATATAAATATATTTGCATACATTCAGCGGCAAATGACTGAACTAAACAAATATTCCGATAAGAAGAAACCTCTCTAAACCGTGAAAAACCTCTGCGTGTTGTTCGCGGCTGGTTTACGAACCGACAATGCTTCGCGTGTTAGGCGAGCGTGGTAACCACTACGCTACGGAAACCCACACCTGCAAGTCTTCCATAAATTTTACAAGACTTCTAGTTACCGCCCAGGTGTCTGAGCCTTACCTAGAGCGGAGACTTTTGAAACAATACCTCCCCGAAATACCAATTTTCTGATGGCCCAGGGTAATAGTGTTTGTCAAACTATGGAGAGTGACCTCTAAGCGAGTAGTGAAACCAGTCCTGTCTAGCAATTAAAAAAAAAAAGGAAGGAATGAAGAACGAATAAAAGTAGTGAGACTCGCAGGAGGAAAGGAACTGTGGCTTCCAAGGCTTAAGACTGGATAAAGCTCCCCTTTGGTTCCTT